>NC_052154.1:192765322-193065322 GCF_902713615.1 Scyliorhinus canicula | reverse complement strand
TTGAATCTTTACAGATCCAGAGATAGGGGTAACCCCAGGTTAAAGAGGTGTGAATTGTCTCAAGACAGGACAGTTGGTAGGATTTTGCAAGCCCAGGCCAGATGGCGGGGGATGAATGTAATGCGACATGAATCCCAGGTCCCGGTTGAGGCCGCACTCATGTGTGCGGAACATGGCTATAAGTATCTGCTCGACAATTCTGCGTTGTCGTGCGTCCTGAAGACCACCTTGGAGAACGCTTACTCGGAATTCAGAGGCTGAATGCCCTTGGCTGCTGAAGTGTTCCCCGACTGGAAGGGAACATTCCTGCCTGGTGATTGTCACACGATGTCCGTTCATTCGTTGTCACAGCATCTACATGGTCTCGCCAATGTACCACGCTTCGGGACACCCTTTCCTGCAGCGTATGAGGTAGACAACGTTGGCCGAGTCGCACGAGTATGTACCGCAAAATATTCAATCGAGTAAGTCTTTTTCTTGGTTGTGAAGGGATTTGCAGATACAGGGTGGGGTTTACCGACCAACCCCGCCACGTCTTTTTCGGCGGTGGAGATGGCCCGCCAGCGGGATTTCCAGGTCGTGCCGTTGTCAACGGGAAAGCCATGCGTCGGCGTGGGACTAGAAATCCCGTCAGCTTTAAATTCCGCCCACAATGGTAAAAAGAGAAAATAGGGGCGGAGGAGGTTATTAGGCCGTTCGAGTCTGCTCCACCAATCAATAGGATCACAGCTGATCAACCAACTCAATAACCTGTTCCACCATATCCTGGGATCCCTTTAGGCCCAAGTGCTATATCTAACTCCCACCTGAAAACATACATTGTTTTGTCCGCAACTACTTTCTCTGGTAGAGCATTCCACACTCTCTGGTGAAGGAATTTCTCCTCATCTCTGTCCTAAATTTTCTACCCCATATCCTCAGACTGTGACCCCTGGTTCTGGACACACCCACCATCGGGAACGTCCTTCCTGCATCTACCCTGTCTAGTCCTGATGTGGAGATGCCGGCGTCGGACTGGGGTGAGCACAGACAGAAGTCTTACAACGCCAGGTTACAGTCCAACAGGTTTGTTTCAAGCACTAGCTTTCGGAGCGCAGCTCCTTCCTCGGGTGAATGAATCGGAGGAAGGAGCAGTGCTCCGAAAGCTAGTGATTTGAAACAAACCTGTTGGACTTTAACCTGGTGTTGTAAGACTTCTTACTGTCTAGTCCTGTTAGAGTTTTATTGGTTTCTATGAGATTCTCCCCATTTTTCTGTACTCCAGTGAATCTGATCCTGACCATCCCTATCTCTCCTCATTCTCCAGGCCCACTGCAGTGAATGGAGTTTTGGCTGAGAGACAGATTTCCCGTTCTTACTGGCAGTGTGATGATCTTTGCTTGGTTAAATCAATATTGATGTGGAGATGCCGGCGTTGAACTGGAGTGGGCACAGTAAGAAGTCTTACAACAACAGGATAAAGTGCAACAGATTTGTTTCGAATCACAATCTTTTGGAGCATAGCTCCTTCCTCAGCTGAGCTTTGATGAAGGAGCTGTGCTCCGAAAGCTAGTGATTCGAAACAGACCTGTTGGACTTTAACCTGGTGTGGTGAGACTTCTTACTAAATTAATATTGTTAAGGTAGTGTTTCTTCAAAAAACATGCAGACTTTGTACTAAATCAATTTATTTACGCTATGCTATAAATTCTGAATTCTTAAGTATGCCAAAAGAGCTAAGTATTAGATCAAATAACTGCAATACCCAGAACTACTGAAAACCATGACCGTCTCCAACCCTCTCGACTAACTCCAAGAGCACGTGGACCACCGTGCCGGTTGTGAGATGTGCTCTTTCTCCATCTAGTGGCTGGATGCTGTAATTACACACTATTCTACATGATGATTCACATATACATCATAGAATAGAATCATAGAATTTACAGTGCAGAAGGAGGCCATTCAGCCCGTTGAGTCTGCTCCAGCCATTAGAAAGAGCACCCTACTTGAGCCCACGCTTCCACCCCATCCCAGTAACCCAGTAACCCCACCTAATCTTTTGGACACTAAGGGACAATTTAGCATGGCCAATCCACGTCCCCTGCACTGTGGGAGGAAACCGGAGCACCTGGAGGAAACCCACGCACACACGGGGAGAACGTGCAGATTCCGCACAGACAATCACCCGAGGCTAGAATTGAACCCGGGACCCTGGAGCTGTGAGACAGCAGTGCTAACCACTGTGCCACCGTGCAGCCCCTACAACCTTTATCATTGTCACAAGTAAGGTTACATTAATACCGCAATGAGGTTACTGTGAAAATCCTCTAGTCGCCATATTGGGTGGCGGTATACATAGGGAGAATTCAGAATGTCCAATTCACCTACCAAGCACGTCTTTCGGGACTTGTGGGAGGAAACCGGAGCACCCGGAGGAAACCCACGCAGACACAGGGGAGAACGTGCAGACTCCTCACAGACAGTGACCCAAGCCGGGAATCGAACCTGGGACCCTGTCGCTGTGAAGCAACAGTGCTAACCACTGTGCTACCGTGCTGCATGCAAGATGATATGTTAGATATCATTACAGGCAACAATGGTGGGGCGAACTCAGATTGGAGAATCCTGGCCATATGTCAGACCTGCCACCCAGGAATTAGACTGGTAAACCTTTGCTGATTCCTGTTAATGTTCCGTGTCCATTGACCCTTCTATAGTTCTGATACTGTCAGACCGGCTGCGTTCACCCTGCATTTTCTTACTCTCATTTTAGATTTCCAGCACCTGCAGTATTTTGCTTTAACAGGCAGCTGCAGTTACTTTGTTATCCAATATGCATGTCAAATAGGTCACATTACAATGGCACAGTAAACCAAACTGGAAGTATCCATTCATTGGTATCAGATATGTGGGCAGTAAAGCCCAGTAAACTCACGGTAGCATGGTGGTTAGCATCAATGCTTCACAGCTCCAGGGTCCCAGGTTCGATTCCTGGCTGGGTCACTGTCTGTGTGGAGTCTGCACGTCCTCCCCGTGTGTGCGTGGGTTTCCTCCGGTTGCTCCGGTTTCCTCCCACAATCCAAAAGATGTGCGGGTTAGGTGGATTGGCTATGCTAAATTGCCCATAGTGTAAGGTTAATGGGGGGATTGTTGGGTTACGGGTATACGGGTTACGTGGGTTTAAGTAGGGTGATCATTGCTCGGCACAACATCGAGGGCCGAAGGGCCTGTTCTGTGCTGTACTGTTCTATGTTCTATGAAGCCTCCTGGTTTTCTGTTCCTCTGGGAAAGTAAAACTTCAGTTAACAGTGCACGCAACTGTGTAAACATGACACTAAATTGTCACGGGCTGGGCGCTTGACCGTTCTTCAGCCAGGAGAGGTGCATTACAAGGCGTGAAGGAAATGTTTTTCTGAGAAGGGAAGAAATTTACAATAACTGTGTTTTTGGTCAGAAATCATTGTCACTTGTTAAGCTTGAAAGGGATAAAGATACAGTGCTTGTTCCCACAGTGTGGATACGATTACACATCAATTGTGCATGAATGCACATTGGCTCTTGCTGTTTGTTATGTTACCCACCACAAGGTGAAAGGATAGATGTGAACTCTATAAGGAACACCATACAGTGAATTATTGAACAAGTGGAGATAAAATCTTTACCTGCCGATGTTATTAAAAAGACACAAATGAAATGGGGTATGCATTTCATCGCCAACTTTAGTCAGTTGTAGTCTGATGGTAAATACCTGACAGTAGATAGAGCACTGCTAGCAGCTTCAAATATGTGTACCACTTTACGTCTGTCACAGAATTAATTTGTTTGTAGGACCGAGGCAATGGGTAGTAATGTGCACATATATATTTGTTGCACCTTAGTTACTTAGTTTGGGCAGCAGGGTAGCATGGTGGTTAGCATAAATGCTTCACAGCTCCAGGGTCCCAGGTTCGATTCCCGGCTGGGTCACTGTCTGTGTGGAGTCTGCACGTCCTCCCCCTGTGTGCGTGGGTTTCCTCCGGGTGCTCCGGTTTCCTCCCACAGTCCAAAGATGTGCGGGTTAGGTGGATTGGCCATGTTAAATTGCCCGTAGTGTCCTAATAAAAAAAAATGTAAGGTTAAGGGGGGGGGGGTTGTTGGGTTACGGGTATAGGTTGTAGGGTGGATATGTGGGTTTGAGTAGGGTGATCATGGCTCGGCACAACATTGAGGGCCGAAGGGCCTGTTCTGTGCTGTACTGTTCTATATCTATATCTACCCTGTGCTTTTACCTTTATGTTCCTAACATTTCAATTGCTAAATTTTCAACGTTTTATAAATTTGCTGTTGCTTTTACGAAAGTTGCTTTTCTTTCAATTTGCTTTGTCTCAATACTTTTGAAGGGGTTTTGTTCTCCCCGTGTCTGCGTGGGTTTCCTCCGGGTGCTCCGGTTTCCTCCCACAAGTCCCGAAAGACGTGCTGTCTGGTAAATTGGACATTCTGAATTCTCCCTCTGTGTACCCGAACAGGCGCCGGAATGTGGCGACTAGGGGCTTTTCACAGTAACTTCATTGCAGTGTTAATGTAAGCCTACTTGTGACAATAATAAAGATTATTATTATATCATTTTAAACAATTCTTTGCTGATAATCCTCAACAATTTCATGTGGACAATTATCGACATTGACTGGGCCTCTGACTGAAAACAAAAATTGCTGAAAATATTTAGCGGATGTGGCAGCATCTGTGGAGGAAGAAATAGCGGCCTTGATCTTGCAAACCGTGGCCTGGATCTTCCAAACCGTGGCCTGGACCTTCCAAACCGTGGCCTGGATCTTCCAAACCGTGACGTGGATCTTCCAAACAGCGGCCTGGATCTTGCAAACCGTGGCCTGGATCTTCCAAACAGCGGCCTGGATCTTCCAAACCGCGGCCTGGATCTTCCAAACAGCGGCCTGGATCTTCCAAACAGCGGCCTGGATCTTCCAAACAGCGGCCTGGATCTTCCAAACCGCGGCCTGGATCTTCCAAACAGCGGCCTGGATCTTCCAAACAGCGGCCTGGATCTTCCAAACAGCGGCCTGGATCTTCCAAACAGCGGCCTGGATCTTCCAAACAGCGGCCTGGATCTTCCAAACAGCGGCCTGGATCTTCCAAACAGCGGCCTGGATCTTCCAAACCGTGGCCTGGATCTTCCAAACAGCGGCCTGGATCTTCCAAACAGCGGCCTGGATCTTCCAAACAGCGGCCTGGATCTTCCAAACCGTGGCCTGGATCTTCCAAACAGCGGCCTGGATCTTCCAAACAGCGGCCTGGATTTTCCAAACAGCGGCCTGGATCTTCCAAACCGTAGCCTGGATCTTCCAAACAGCGGCCTGGATCTTCCAATCAGTGGCAATGATGGCGGGATTGCCACTGCACTCGCAAATTCTCCCGACTGGACGCTGCTGCACCTTTCTTTCAGGATCTGCCAACCCCGACTTTCACAAAAATGTGCAATGCAGAATCCCTCAGGGAGCTCTATTGGAGTGGAGTAGAGTAAATGGAAGGCAAGGCAGGCCCCCTTCTTACAGCACTAGAATTGTAAGTTTAAAAGTCCAGTCTTGATGTTAACGAATAGGTCAGTGGGTCTGGTGGGTGAGTGGGTGGTCAGATCGGGTCGGGTCCGTTGGTTGGAGACAGTCAGGCTGGCGGAGGCAAAGTAGTCGGGGATAGTCATGTTGGGTAAGGAGGGTCGGGGAGCAATCGTGTGAATGGATGACCGGTCAGGGGTTCAGGACGGGAGGAATGGAGGTCAATTGTGTAGTTATCCAGGTGCTAGACTAGGTTTTAATCTGTTTAACATTACCTGGGTAACACAGAACTGTCCACAGTTTCGAGTCAAGCTCAAAGTCGGAGACATTGGAGCAGGGGGATTGCCCATCGAAAACTGAGACTTGCAAGAAAATAGGTTAAGCTTTCAGTGTCCAGACGCAAATCCTCAGTCATATGTCCAATCTCTGATGATCTAGAGACCGAAACGTTTGGACCCGAGTTAACATTCCGAGTCAGATTTAGCACGTTAGAAATGAAAGAGGGATTAACTGTAATGTGATTTATGTTGTCAAGGTAGAGGTAGGGGATTGTGGGGAGAGGCAAGAACAAAAAGGAACATCTGGGATAGGGTAGAGAGTGAGATTAAATGACAAAGGTGTCATGGAGCAAAGGGCAATGGGAGTTGTCATGATTGTAGTGAAGAGACAAAGCAATTGGCCAGAGGGTAAATGCCTGAACAGTGCTAATACTGCCGCAGGAAACTAATAAAATTCAGCATTCCACATTGATTCTTACCAATTTTTACAGATGCACCATAGAAAGCAGCCTATCTGGCTGCATCACAGCCTGGTATGGCAACTGCTCAGCCCAAGACCGCAAGAAAGTACAGAGAGCCCTGTCCATCATGCCAACCTGCCTCTCATCCATTGACTCTGTCTACACCTCCTGCTGCCTTGAATGAAAATGAAAATGAATGAAAATCGCTTATTGTCACAAGTAAGCTTCAAATGAAGTTACTGTGAAAAGCCCAGAGTTGCCACATTCCGGCGTCTGTACAGGGAGGCTGGTACGGGAAAGCGGGCAGCATAATCAAAGACCCCTCCCAGTCTGGTTATCCTCTCTTTCAACCTCTTCCATCGGGCAGGAGATACAGAAGTCTGAGAACACGCACTGATATGTTCAAAAACAGCTTCTACCCCACTGTTACCAGACTCCTGAATGACCATCTTATAAGAACATAAGAACTAGGAGCAGGAGTAGGCTATCTGGCCCCTCGAGCCTGCTCCGCCATTCAATGAGATCATGGCTGATCTTTTGTGGACTCAGCTCCACTTTCCGGCCCGAACACCATAACCCCTAATCCCATTATTCTTCAAAAAGCTATCTATCTTTACCTTAAAAAAATTTAATGAAGGAGCCTCAACTGCTTCACTGGGCAAGAAATTCCATAGATTCACGACCCTTTGGGTGAAGAAGTTCCTCCTAAACTCAGTCCTAAATCTACTTCCCCTTATTTTGAGGCTATGCCCCCAGTTCTGCTTTCACCTGCCAGTGGAAACAACCTACCCGCATCTATCCTATTTATTCCCTTCATAATTTTATATGTTTCTATAAGATCCCCCGCATCCTTCTAAATTTCAAGGAGTACAGTCCCAGTCTACTCAACCTCTCCTCGTAATCCAACCCCTTCAGCTCTGGGATTAACCTAGTGAATCTCCTCTGCACACCCTCCAGTGCCAGTACGTCGTTTCTCAGGTAAGGAGACCAAAACTGAACACAATACTCCAGGTGTGGCCTCACTAACACCTTATACAATTGCAGCATAACTTCCCTAGTCTTAAACTCCTTCCCTCTAGCAATGAAGAACAAAATTCCATTCGCCTTAATCACCTGTTGCACCTGTAAACCAACTTTCTGTGACTCATGCACTAGCACACCCAGGTCTCTCTGCACAGCAGCATGCTTTAATGTTTTATCATTTAAATAATAATCCCGTTTGATGTATTCCTACCAAAATGGATAACCTCACATTTGGCAACATTGTATTCCATCTGCCAGACCCTAGCCCATTCACTTAACCTATCCAAATTCCTCTGCAGACTTCCAGTATCCTCTGAATTGAACTGATCTCTCCATACACCTTCTCGCTTCTGATGATTAATGACTTGCTTGAAATGTTAATTCTGCCTAACCCTCCACAGATGCTGCCAATCTAGAACATAGAACAGTACAGCACAGAACAGGCCCTTCGGCCCTCAATGTTGCGCCGAGCCATGATCACCCTACTCAAACCCATGTATCCACCCTATACCCGTAACCCAACAAACCCCCCCTTAACCTTACTTTTATTAGGACACTACGGGCAATTTAGCATGGCCAATCCACCTAACCCGCACATCTTTGGACTGTGGGAGGAAACCGGAGCACCCGGAGGAAACCCACGCACACAGGGGGAGGACGGGCAGACTCCACACAGACAGTGACCCAGCCGGGAATCGAACCTGGGACCACTGGAGCTGTGAAGCATTGATGCTAACCACCATGCTACCATGAGGCCCCTGTCGAGACCAAGAGTACAAGGTGAGTGTTGTACCATTTTTCTGACCAGTGGTTAAATTAAGACCCCGCCTGACCTCTCAGGCGGACACAGAAGATCCCATGGTACTCTTTCAAAGAAAAGAGGAGCATTCCCTGGTGCCCTGGCCAATATTAATCCCTCAATGAATATATTTACTCAGGGTCAATGTATATTTTAAGGCATAGTTAAGATTCCTGACTGATGAGGGAGCCAAAGGTGATCAGGGATATGCTGAATGTGGAGGCCACAATCAGCTATGATGTTATTGAATGGCGGAGCAGGTTCGAGGTGCAAAATGGTTAACTCCTACTCAATTGGCACTGCTGTTGTGAGAGCTTACATTGGCTTGAATTGGCTTTTTCTTACATTACAATAATGGCGACACTTCAGAGGTTTATTGGGACTTTGGGATAGCCTGAGGTTGTAAAAAGGTGCTATATAAATGCAAGTTCCTCCTTTTTTTAACATTCTTTATTTCAAGTATCGTAGAATCCCTACAGTGCACAAGGAGGCCACTCAGCCCATCGGTTCTGCACTGACCCTTCGAATGAGTACTCTGCCCATTTAGGAGTGTCCACCCCACCCTATCCCCGTAATCCCATAACCTAAACTGCATACCTGCATAGGCAAAGGGAAAATTTATCATGGCCAATCCACCTAACCTGCATGTCTTTCGGGACGAAACTGGGGCACCCGGAGGAAACCCACGCAGACACGGGGCGAACGTGCAGACTCCGCGCAGACAGGGACCTAAGCCAGGAATCGAACCTGGAACCCTGGAGCTGTGAGGCAGCAGTGCTAACCACTGTGCCACCTTTGAGTTTGATGAGGCTCCTGAAGCTGGATGGACTGAAGTTGCAGCCCAGCTCCCACGTGCTTGGCATCTGAGCCACGCCCCTCCGCACGGCGCCTGCGCACTGGACCTGCCGCCTCTGAGGCGGGGCCGGGAGGGAGACACCGCGCGCGCGGCGTCATTGGTGCGGAGCCGCCAAGAGGGAGGTTGTGACGTCGCGGCCCCGCCCCTCTCCCTGTGCGCGGCGTCATTGGTGCGGAGCAGCCAGGGGGGAGGGGTTTGTGACGTCGCGGCCCCGCCCCTCTCCCTGTGCGCGGTATCACTGGTGCGGAGCTGCCAGGGGGGAGGGGTTTGTGATGTCGCGGCCCCGCCCCTCTCCCTGTGCGCGGCATCACTGGTGCGGAGCAGCCAGGGGGAGGGGTTTGTGACGTTGGGCCCCGCCCCTCTCCCTGTGCGCGGCGTCACTGGTGCGGAGCCGCCAAAGGGGGGGGGTTGTGATGTCGCGGCCCCGCCCCTCTCCCTACGCGGCGGCCGGAGGAGCGCGCGTGCGCGCGGGGAGCAGCTTCTGGGCGCAGGGAGGTGACGTATGGTGTCTGTCTCTCTGTCTGTCTGAGTGTCTCTGTCTGTGTCTGAGGGCGATTGACATGAGGCAGCGCCTGGGCCGCCCCCCGGGGGAGGCAGCCGCCCCCCGGGGGAGGCAGCCGCCAGCTGCGCTGGTCACAGCCGCTCTGTGAGGTCTGGGCGAGGGGCTCAGTTTCGCTGAGAGACCCGGGGTCAGGCCCCAGGCCCAGGGTGACCAGCTCGCAGGAGTTACACCGAGGGCCAGTTCAGCCATGGCACTGGAGGTGGGGGATCTGTCAGAGTGTTGGGGGGGAGGTGGGGGATCTGTCAGAGTGCTGGGGGGTGGGGGAGATCTGTCAGAGTGCTGGGGGGTGGGAGATCTGTCAGAGTGCTGGGGGGTGGGGGAGATCTGTCAGAGTGCTGGGGGGTGGGAGATCTGTCAGAGCGCTGGGGGGGTGGGGGTTCTGTCAGTGCTGGGGGGGGGTCTGTCAGAGTGCTGGGGGGGTGGGGGGGGGTCTGTCAGAGTGCTGGGGGGGTGGGGGGGGTCTGTCAGAGCGCTGGGGGGGTGGGGGTTCTGTCAGTGCTGGGGGGGTCTGTCAGAGTGCTGGGGGGTGGGGGGGGGTCTGTCAGAGTGCTGGGGGGGGTCTGTCAGAGTGCTGGGGGGGGAGATCTGTCAGAGCGCTGGGGGGGGGTTGGGAGATCTGTCAGAGCGCTGGGGGGGGTGGGGGTTCTGTCAGAATGCTGGGGGGGTGGGGGTTCTGTCAGAGTGCTGAGGGGGTGGGGGTGTTTCTGTCAGAGTGCTGGGGGGGGTGGGGGGGTTTCTGTCAGAGTGCTGGCATTAGTCTGCAGGTTATTACGGGCTGGTTTAGCACACTGGGCTAAATCGCTGGCTTTTAAAGCAGACCAAGGCAGGCCAGCAGCACGGTTCAATTCCCGTACCAGCCTCCCTGAACAGACACCGGAATGTGGCGACTAGGGGCTTTTCACAGTAACTTCATTGAAGCCTACTCGTGACAATAAGCGATTTTCATTTTCATTCATTTCATTTTTCAGGGTTGCGGGAGGGGTGTTAACGACTATAACATTTGGGTGGTACAAACTGTAATGTTATTAGAGGCGGTTTAGCTGCTATAATGTTGGTGGGGTTTGGGCTTGTTAGTGAACATAGCATTTCAGGTTTGAGGTGCGCAGCTTGGTAGCACAGTGGTTAGCACTGTTGCTTCACAGCACCATGGACCCAGTTTCGCTTCGCGGCTTGGGTTACTGACTGTGCAGAGTCTGCACGTTCTCCCCGTGTCTGCGTGGGTTTCCTGCGGGTGCTCCGGTTTCCTCCCACAAGTCCTGGAAGACGTGCTGTTAGGTGATTTGGACCCGAACAGGCGCTGGAATGTGGTGACATGGGGATTTTCACGGTAACTTCATTGCAGTGTTAATGTAAGCCTACTTGTGACAATAAAAGTTATTAATTAATTGTGGGAGGGGTGGTGGTGGTAGCCTCTGCTCACTGAGGGAAATAAAGAGGCAAGAGGGCACACCCAGGCTCATTATTCCCTGGTCGGACTCAGAAATATGAGACAAAATACATCCCGTAAGTGGCATAACGTAAACAGTCAAAATAAGGGACGTTTCCCGAGAATGCAGGAAACCCTGCCAAATCCGTCCGTGCAATTGTGGAAAGTTGGAATCCACAAGGCAAAAGCTGCAGATTCATAGCAACAACAATGGGGCCATTCAGCCCCTCAAGCTAGCCCCTCAAGCTAGCACCGCTGCTCATTTAGACCGGCAACTCAATCTCAGGTTGGCAACTCTGGTTGGATGTATCCCAGGAGGTTTTTTGGGGTGATGCTTCCCATCCAGTAATAAAATCCGGCTATGATTTTTCATCTGAATCATTGCCAGTAGTGTCCCAGATTTTTTCTATCCTAAGGACTTCAGCACAATCGTGGAGGGTTGGTAATCCAGCCAAAAGCCACCTTTGATCCAAATCCCTAGATAACCTTGCCCAAAAAAAATGGATTAATCTCAGTCTTGGAAGCTGCAATTAACCTATTGGGGTTCCGCATGGATCAGTGTCGGGGGCCCTTGCTGTTTGTGACCTATATAAATGATTTTGACATTAATGTAGGCGGATTGATCAGTAAATTCGTGGATGATGCGACAATTGGTGGGATGGTGAATAGTGAGGAGGATAGCCTTTGATTACAGTATAGACGGGCTGGTCAGATGGGCAAATGGAATTCAATATGGATACATGTGAGGTGGTACACTTGGGCAGGACAAACAAGGAAAGGGAATACATGATAAAAGGCAGGACCCTGGGAAGCACCGAGGATCAGAGGGACCTTAAGGCAGCAGAGGAGGTGGATACAATGGCTAAGAAGGCATATGGCATACTTAACTTTTTTAGCTGAGTCATAAGAGTTTAAGAGCAGGGAGGTTATGCTGGCTCTGTATACAATGTTGGTTAGTCCACAGTTAGAGTATTGTGTGCAGTTCTGGAATCCATATTATAGGAGGGATGTGATAGCACTGGAAAGGGGGCAGAGGCGATCTACCAGGATGTTGCCTGGGCTGGAGAGTTTTAGTTATGAAGAGAGATTGGATGCACTGGGGTTGTTCTCCTTGGAGCAGAGGAGACTGATGGGTGACATGATTAAGATGTGCAAAATTATGAGAGGCATATATAGAGTAGAGAGGAAGAAACTTTTCCCCTTGGAGGGATCATTGACCAGGGGGCAGAGATTTAAGGTAAGGGGCATGAGGTTAGCGGGGATGTGCTAACCACCGTACTACCCCAAATCAAAGTGGAGAATGTTGGGAGAATCGCTTTGCACGCCAGTGAAATGTTGGCGCTGAAAAATCTTTAATCTGGAAGAGTAGAGAAAAAACTGACATTCTGTTAAAGTCCACAAACAAAATATAAAATGCTGATCACATACTTAGGTAAATGTATCGCTTCACTAGATTAATCGCACACTGGAAACTTCCAGACACTACATTGTTTTCTCCATAGAGTCACTATAGTACAGAATGCGGCCATTCGGCCCATTGAATCTGCACTGACCCTCAAAGAGCCTCTATTTGATTTTTAAAATTTGATTTATTATTGTCACGTGTTGGTATACAGTGAAAAGTATTGTTTCTTGCATGCTGTATAAACAATGGATACCGTACATAGGGAAAGAAGGAGAGACTGCAGAATATAGAGAGTTTAAAAGAGTTAAAAAAATGAAGTTTTAGAAGCATAGTAAAAGATAGAATTAGAGGATATGCTCAGCACAGTTTGCAAGAAGTCGCCTCGCTCCGGCGCTATCTTGGAAACTCTATGGCCCAACCAATCTCCATCGTCCTACCTAAACCTTTGGATACTAAGGGGCAATGTAGTATGGGTAATCCAACTAACCTGCACATCTTTGGACTGTGGGAGGAAACCTGAGCACCCGGAGGAAACCCACACAGATATGGGGAGAATGAACAAATTCCATTTGCACTTGTCACCAGTGCAAAAAGAATGAGCATTTAGTGAAGAAGTGCCGGGATGCTAAGAGAAAGTCGAAGGCTGAGCAGAAAACTTCAAATGCAAGGAATCCTCCTGTACACACACAACTGCGTGGCAAAATTTGGTTCCAACTCCATTTACAAGTTTGCTGACGACAGATCATAATGGGCCGGATCTCGAATAACGACAAGTCAGAGTACAGGAGGACGGTAGAGAACCCAGTGGAGTGGTGCAGCGACAACAATCTATCCCTCAATGCCAGCAAAATTAAAGAGCTGGTCATTGACTTCAGGAAGCAGAGTATCGTAAACACACCTCGTGGAGATGGTTAGTAGTTTCAAATTCCTACGGGTACACATCTCCAAAAATCTGCCCTGGTCCATCCACGTCGATGCTATCACCAAGAAAGCACAACAGCGCCTATAGATCCTCAGGAAACTAAGGAAATTTGGCATGTCCATATTAACTCTGACCAACTTTTACAGATGCACCATAGAAAACATCCTATCGGGCTGCATCACAGCCTGGTATGGCAACTACTCAGCCCAGGACCGCAAGAAACTTCAGAGAGTTGTGAACACAGCCCAGTCCATCACATGAACCTGCCTTTCATCCATTGACTCCATCTACACCTCCCGCTGCCTGGGGAAAGCGGGCAGCATAATCAAAGACCCCTGCCACCCGGCTTACTCACTCTTCCAACTTCTTCCATCGGGCAGGAGATACAAAAGTCTGAGCATGAACAGACTCAAAAACAGCTTCTTCCCCGTTGTTACCAGACTCCTAAACGACCCTCTTATGGACTGACCTCACTAACACTACACCTCTGTATGCTTCACCCGATGCCGGTGCTTATGTAGTTACATTGTGTATGATGTGTTGCCCTATTATGTATATTCTTTTTCTTTTCATGTACTTAATGATCAGTTGAGCTGCTTGCAGAAAAATACATTTCACTGTACCTCAGTACATGTGACAATAAACAAATCCAATCCAATGAGATGTGAGCATCACTGGAAAGCCAGCATTAATTGTCCTTCCCCTGTGGTGTCGATACACCAATGTTGTTAAGGAGGGAATTCCAGGATTTTGACCCAGTGACACGGGCGCAGGGTGGCACTGCTGCCTCACGGGGCCTTGAGTTCAATTCCGGCCTTGGTGACTGTGTGGAGTTTGTACTTTTTCCCCGTGTCTGCGTGGGTTTCCTCCGGGTGCTCTGGTTTCCTCCCACAGTCCAAAGATGTGCAGATTAGGTGGATTGGCTATGCTAAATTGCCCCTTAGTGTCCAAAAGGTTAGGTGGGGTTACAGGGATAGGGTGGGGAGTGAGCCTGGGTAGAGTGCTCTTTAATGGGGTCGGGCAGATCGATGGGCTGAATGGCCTCCTTCAGCACTCTCGGGATTCTATTAAGCATGATACTGTTATGTGTGGAAAGGCCCACTCAATGCTACAGTAGTCCTCCTTTATAACGCGGGTGTTGGGGTCCAAGACAGCCACCCGCGTTGCATCCGAGCCGCGGATATCCACGATGGGGGTTTTAAATAAATTTAAAACCCCCATCGTGGATCTAATTAAAACAAGCACTGCTGCATTTTTAACAACTTAAAAGTTGGATTGGAGGGAGAGAGCAGCTGGCAGTGTCAATTTCAGCGGCCGGCTGATTGTTTCAGTGAGAGAACAGCTTCCCTCTCTGGATCAAAGTGAGCCGGCTGCTGAAATTGACACTGCCAGCTGATTGGAGGGAGAGAGCAGCCAGCAGTGTCAATTTCAGCGGCCGGCTCACTTTGATCTGGAGAGGGAAGCTGCTCTCTCAGTGAAACAATCAGCCGGCCGCTGAAATTGACACTGCCGGCTGCTCGCTCCCTCCAATCCAACTTTTAAGTTTTAATGTTTCTGATTGGAGGGAGAGAGCAGCCGGCAGTGTCAATTTCAGCGGCCGGCTCACTTTGATCCGGAGAGGGAAGCTGACAGTTGGGATCCATAAGCCCCCCCCGCCGTATATCGCGAACCGCGGTATAACGGGGGACTACTGTATTACTGTTGAGTAATTTACAAGAAAGGCAAAATTTGTTAGTATCAAATTGAATTTAAAGCTTACAACTGTCTCTTGGCAGCATGGTAGCACAGTGGTTAGCTCACCTGCTTCACAGCTCCAGGGTCCCAAATTTGATTCCCAGCTGGGCCACTGGCCGTGCGGAGTCTGCATGTTCTCCCCGTGTCTGCGTGGGTTTCCTCTAGGTGCTCCGGTTTCCTCCCACAGTCCATAAATGTGCGGGTTAGGTGGATTGCCCATGCTAAATTGCCCTTAGTGTCCACAAAAGGTTAAGTGGGGGTTACTGGGTTACCGGGATAGGGTAGATACGTGGGCTTGAGTAGGGTGCTCTTTGTAAGGGCCGGTTCAGACTCGATGGGTTGAATGGCCTCCTGCACTGTAAATTCTATGATTCTAATCCGGACCCCTGCCCAAGGCCCACGGACTGATTGTGATTTGGAATTGCAGAATTTTACTTCGCAGGGCACCATTTAGAACATTGGACCCCAAGCTAGCTCTCTGAAAGAGCTACTGATCAGCATTTCCCTTCTTTTCCAATAGCTCTCAGTTTTTCCTTCTTAAATCGTTACCCGACGACCTTTTCAAAGTTGCTGTTGAAGCTGTTTCCACCTCTTTTTTTAAAACTTTGCAATCAGATCGTAATTCAGAACAAAACGTCTACCTAGAAACAAATTCATGTATTGAGAGTAATGGAGTAGAATCTCATTCCTTCCAATTTTCCATTGTTGTTGGAGATACATATGCATTAAAAAAATATTTTTTTCCCCTCTTTTCACCTAATCTTTCTTTCCCTCTATTTTTATTTCTATACTTGATTTAAAATTGAATTCACCATTCTGAGTTGCACTTCCTTGTTCAGGAAGTTGCACAGTTAATTTCACAATTCTTCAATCTGATTAGTTAAGGAGACCATAAGAAATGGGAACAGGAAGAGGCCATTCAGCCCTTCGAGCCTGCTCAGCCATTTAATAAGATCATGGCTGATAGGGGCTGGTTTAGCACACTGTGCTAAGTCGCTGGCTTTTAAAGCAGACCAAGACAGGCCAGCAGCGCGGTTCAATTCCCGTACCAGCCTCCCCGAACAGGTGCCGGAATGTGGCGACTAGGGGCTTTTCACAGTAACTTCATTTGAAGCCTACTTGTGACAATAAGCGATTTTCATTTCATTTTATTTCACAATGTCCACTTTCCTGCCTAACCTCAAAAACCCTTAATTCCCCAACTGATTTAAAACCTATCGATCTCAGCCTGGAAAATGTCCAAGGACTCGGCCTCCATAGCTTCCTGAGCTAAAGAATTCCACAGATTCACCACTCTGAGAGAAGACATTCTTCCTCAAATCCGTCTTAAATGTGCTCCCCCCTCATTCTGCAAATCTGCCCTCTGGTCCTACACTCTCCCACGGAATCATCTTCCCAAAATTTACCCCGTCTGACCCCCTAAGAATCTTCTATGTTTCAATCAAACCACATTTCATTCTTCTCAACTCCAAAGAGTACAGACCCAACCTGTTTAATCTGGAAGTTCCTCCATACCCAGTATCATCCAAGTAAAATCTCCTCTGTACTGACTCCAATGATATATCTTCCTTTCAATAAGGGGACCAAAACTGTACCCAGTATTCTAAATGAGCCTTACTAGAACCTTGTGCATTTGCAGCAACACCTCTTTACTTTTATACTCCAGTCCCCTTTTGATTTGATTGATTTTCTTTTCTTGTCACATGTACCGAAGTACAGTGAAAAGTATTTTTCTGCGGCCAAGGAATGTACACAGTACATACAAAGGAGAGAAAAAAGAATAATCGACAAAGTGCATCGACAAACAGTGATTGAACAGTGCGGAAAAAGGAGCCAAACAAAGCAAATACAGGAGCAAGAGCAGCATAGGGTGTCGTGAATAGTGTTCTTACAGGGAACAGATCAGTCCGAGGGAGAGTCGTTGAGGAGTCTAGTAGCTGTGGGGAAGAAGCTGTTCCTATGTCTGGATTTGCGGGACTTTAGTCTTCGGTATCATCTGCTTGATGGAAGGGTCTGGAAGAGGGCAAAGCCTGGGTGTGAGGGGTCTCTGACAATGCTGTCTGCCTTCCTGAGGCAGCGGGAGGTGTAGACAGAATCAGTGGGAGGGTGGCAAGCTTGTGTGATGCGATGGGCTGAGTTCAAAATCAGCATTCCATTTGCCTTCCCTTTTACCATCTGCACCATGTATGCTAGCTTTTTGAGTTCCATAAAGTCCCTTTGTGCTACAGCTTTCTGAATTCTCCTTTTGAATAACAATCTGCCTTCTCATTCTTGCATCCAAAATGAACAATTTCACATTTTCCCACATTGAATTCCATTTGCCAATTTTCTGCCCACTCGCTCAACCTGTCAAAGCTTTCTGCAAACTATTTATATCCTTCTTACAACCTGCCTTCCCTCCCACCTTTGTATCATCTGCAAATCTGGCCATTGAGCGCTCTGTTCCTTTCTCCAAATCATTAATATTTGCTGCGTAGAGCTGCGGTCCCAGCATTACCCTCCAACCTGAGGAAGATTCCTTTATCATTACTCTCTGCTTCCTGTTAGTTAACCAATCCTCTCTCCATGCCAGAATATTATCTCCAACAAAGTTACAAGGTTATTTGCTTGGTCACTGAGATGCCAGATGCTCTGTAAAAAAACACCACAAGGTTCCCGTCTCTCACTTCTGGCAAGTTGCCCTGCAAAATATCATGGAGATTAAACATGAAGAACATTGTGGCGGCCATTCACTGAATAAATAAAACAAATTTTATTTTTTGAGGCATAGAAACAGCTTGGAGTCATGGCTGTTTTGAGTCAAGGCTTTTTAAAAAAACATATACATAGAACATACAGTGCAGAAGGAGGCCATTCAGCCCATCAAGTCTGCGCCAACCCTCACTTAAGCCCTCACTTCCACCCTATCCCCGTAACCCAATAACCCTTCCTAACCTTTTTGGTCACTAAGGGCAATTTATCATGGCCAATCCATCTAACCTGCACGTCTTTCGACTGTGGGAGGAAACCGGAGCACGCGGAGGAAACCCACGCACACACGGGGAGAATGTGTAGACTCCGCACAGACAGTGACCCAGCAGGGAATCGAACCTGGGACCCTGGTGCTGTGAAGCCACAGTGCTGTCCACTTGTGATGCCCATATGTTCGTTCATGGGATGCGTGCATTGCTGGCAAGGCCAACATTTATTTCCCACCCTGAGTTTCCCTTGGGAACGTGGTGTTGAGTTGCCTTCTTGAACTGCTGTAGACCATGTGTGTAGGAACACCCATTGTGCTGTTAGGGAGGGAGTTCTAAGAGTTTGACCCAGCGACAGCAAAGGAACGGTGATATACAGTAGTCCCCCTTTATAACGCGGGTGTTGGGGTCCAAGACAGCCACCCGCGTTGCATCCGAGCCGCGGATATCCACGATTGGGGTTTTTAATTTATTTAAAATATGCATGCGCTTCCCATTGTGAGTCTACGGGGGGCGGGGGGAGGTCAGACCCCCGTAGACTCACAATGGGAAGCGCATGCATAGATTTTTAAATAAATTTAAAACCCCCATCGTGGATCTAATTAAAACAAGCACTGCTGCATTTTTAACAACTTAAAAGTTGGATTGGAGGGAGAGAGCAGCCGGCAGTGTCAATTTCAGCGGCCGGCTGATTGTTTCAGTGAGAGAGCAGCTTCCCCCTCCGGATCAAAGTGAGCCGGCCGCTGAAATTGACACTGCCGGCTGATTGGAGGGAGAGAGCAGCCGGCAGTGTCAATTTCAGCAGCTGGCTCACTTTGATCCAGAGAGGGAAGCTGCTCTCTCACTGAAACAATCAGCCGGCCGCTGAAGTTGACACTGCCGGCTGCTCTCTCCCTCCAATCCGCGGTATTGCGGAGCGCGGTATAACGGGGGACTACTGTAGTTCCAAATCAGGGTGGTGTGTGGCTTGGTGATCCCGTGCATCTGCAGCACTTGTCCTTCTAAGGTGGTCGAGGACACGATTTGGAAGATGCAGTCGAAGAAGGTCACCACCTCCTTGCTTCATTGCTATTTCAACATCAGATTTTCGGTCTTTTGAGTGGTTGTTGATTTTTCAAATGATGATTGAGTTTCTGAGTGTGTATTTTATCTAACGACTGAGATTTACCTGCCTCTTCCCTTCTTGTTACCTCAATTTATTCTTGTAGGAAGTTATACTTGATGGAAATATGGATTCAAACCAGTCTGAGGAGATGAAGCCAATAATTCTGAGAGAACTAATAAAAGACAGCAATTCTCCTCGACAAAGCAGTAGCGAAAATGTTAACTTGTGTAAGTAAATCTTCATTTTGCACAATTGCTGTGTCAAACAAAGTCTTTTTTTTGCAGGGTTAGGATTTTCAAAAAAAGTCACACAATTAAGATCTGCATATCTCTAGCGCAAAATTGCTCCCATGAAATTGTTCAAAATGTTTTAATTAAACACGTGGCTACAGGGATGGTGCAGGCGGGAGGGATTCAGATTTCTGGATAACTGGGGCTCTTTCTGGGGAAGGTGGGACCTCTATAGACAGGATGGTCTACATCGGAACCTGAGGGGCACCAATATCCTGGGGGGGAGATTTGTTAGTGCTCTTTGGGGGGGTTTAAACTAATTCAGCAGGGGCATGGGAACCTGGATTGTAGTTTTGGGGTACGGGAGATTGAGAGTATAGAGGTCAGGAGCACAGATTTGACTTCGCAGGAGGGTGCCAGTGTTCAGGTAGGTGGTTTGAAGTGTGTCTACTTCAATGCCAGGAGTATACGAAATAAGGTAGGGGAACTGGCAGCATGGGTTGGTACCTGGGACTTTGATGTTGTGGCCATTTCAGAGACATGGATAGAGCAGGGACAGGAATGGTTGTTGCAGGTTCCGGGGTTTAGGTGTTTTAGTAAGCTCAGAGAAGGGGGCAAAAGAGGGGGAGGTGTGGCGCTGCTAGTCAAGGACAGTATTACGGTGGCGGAAAGGATGCTAGATGGGGACTCTTCTTCTGAGGTAGTATGGGCTGAGGTTAGAAACAGGAAAGGAGAGGTCACCCTGTTGGGAGTTTTCTATAGGCCACCTAATAGTTCTAGGGATGTAGAGGAAAGGATGGCGAAGATGATTCTGGAAAAGAGCGAAAGTAACAGGGTAGTTGTTATGGGAGACTTTAACTTTCCAAATATTGACTGGAAAAGATATAGTTCGAGTACATTAGATGGGTCATTCTTTGTACAATGTGTGCAGGAGGGTTTCCTGACACAATATGTTGACAGGCCAACAAGAGGCGAGGCCACATTGGATTTGGTTTTGGGTAATGAACCAGGCCAGGTGTTAGATCTGGAGGTAGGTGAGCACTTTGGAAACAGTGACCACAATTCGGTGACCTTTACGTTAGTGATGGAAAGGGATAAGTATACCCCGCAGGGCAAGAGTTATAGCTGGGGCAAGGGCAATTATGATGCCATTAGACATGACTTAGGATGTGTTGGTTGGAGAAGTAGGCTGCAAGGGTTGGGCACACTGGATATGTGGAGCGTGTTCAAGGAACAGCTATTGCATGTTCTTGATAAGTACGTACCAGTCAGGCAGGGAGGAAGGGGTCGAGCGAGGGAACCGTGGTTTACCAAAGAAGTGGAATCTCTTGTTAAGAGGAAGAAGGAGGCCTATGTGAAGATGAGGCATGAAGTTTCAGTTGGGGCGCTTGATAGTTACAAGGAAGCGAGGAAGGATCTAAAGAGAGAGCTGAGACGAGCAAGGAGGGGACATGAGAAGTCGTTGGCAGGTAGGATCAAGGAAAACCCAAAAGCTTTCTATAGGTATGTCAGGAATAAAAGAATGACTAGGGTAAGAGTAGGGCCAGTCAAGGACAGTGGTGGGAAGTTGTGTGTGGAGGCTGAGGAGATAAGCGAGATACTAAATGAATACTTTTCGTCAGTATTCACTCAAGAAAAAGATAATATTGTGGAGGAGAATGCTGAGACCCAGGCTATTAGAATAGATGGCATTGAGGTGCGTAGGGAAGAAGTGTTGGCAATTCTGGACAAGGTGAAAATAGATAAGTCCCCGGGGCCGGATGGGATTTATCCTAGGATTCTCTGGGAAGCCAGGGAAGAGATTGCTGAGCCTTTGGCTTTGATTTTTTAGGTCATCATTGGCTACAGGAATAGTGCCAGAGGACTGGAGGATAGCAAATGTGGTCCCTTTGTTCAAGAAGGGGAGTAGAGATAACCCCGGTAACTATAGGCCGGTGAGCCTAACGTCTGTGGTGGGGAAAGTCTTGGAGAGGATTATAAAAGATACGATTTATAATCATCTAGATAGGAATAATATGATTAGGGACAGTCAGCATGGTTTTGTGAAGGGTAGGTCATGCCTCACAAACCTTATCGAGTTCTTTGAGAAGGTGACTGAACAGGTAGATGAGGGTAGAGCAGTTGATGTGGTGTATATGGATTTCAGTAAAGCGTTTGATAAGGTTCCCCACGGTCGGCTATTGCAGAAAATACGGAGGCTGGGGATTGAGGGTGATTTAGAGATGTGGATCAGAAATTGGCTAGTTGAAAGAAGACAGAGAGTGGTAGTTGATGGGAAATGTTCAGAATGGAGTTCAGTTACGAGTGGCGTACCACAAGGATCTGTTCTGGGGCCGTTGCTGTTTGTCATTTTTATAAATGACCTAGAGGAGGGCGCAGAAGGATGGGTGAGTAAATTTGCAGACGACACTAAAGTCGGTGGAGTTGTAGACAGTGCGGAAGGATGTTGCAGGTTACAGAGGGACATAGATAAGCTGCAGAGCTGGGCTGAGAGGTGGCAAATGGAGTTTAATGTGGATAAGTGTGAGGTGATTCACTTTGGAAAGAATAACAGAAATGCGGAATATTTGGCTAATGGTAAAATTCTTGGTAGTGTGGATGAGCAGAGGGATCTCGGTGTCCATGTACATAGATCCCTGAAAGTTGCCACCCAGGTTGATAGGGTTGTGAAGAAGGCCTATGGTGTGTTGGCCTTTATTGGTAGAGGGATTGAGTTCCGGAGCCATGAGGTCATGTTGCAGTTGTACAAAACTCTAGTACGGCCGCATTTGGAGTATTGCGTACAGTTCTGGTCGCCTCATTATAGGAAGGACGTGGAAGCTTTGGAACGGGTGCAGAGGAGATTTACCAGGATGTTGCCTGGTATGGAGGGAAAATCTTATGAGGAAAGGCTGATGGACTTGAGGTTGTTTTCGTTAGAGAGAAGAAGGTTAAGAGGTGACTTAATAGAGGCATACAAAATGATCAGAGGGTTAGATAGGGTGGACAGCGAGAGCCTTCTCCCGCGGATGGAGGTGGCTAGCACGAGGGGACATAGCCTTAAATTGAGGGGTAATAGATATAGGACAGAGGTCAGAGGTGGGTTTTTTACGCAAAGAGTGGTGAGGCCGTGGAATGCCCTACCTGCGACAGTAGTGAACACGCCAACATTGAGGGCATTTAAAAATTTATTGGATAAGCATATGGATGATAAGGGCATAGTGTAGGTTAGGTGGCCTTTAGATTTTTTCCATGTCGGTGCAACATTGAGGGCCGAAGGGCCTGTACTGCGCTGTATCGTTCTATGTTCTATGTTCTATGTTATTTGAGAAGACTTGTTTGAATGCTTTCAGGGCCAGGATCTGTTTTTGACCCTTTTATTTAATTCGGGATTTCATCTGCATCTACTTTGACACTTTGGAATGTAATTAATAACTGACCAGATTGGACCAGCCTGTTGAAGACTGATGCAACGTATCCACTTGAAACAACTATCATGTTCTAGAACCTGAGACCATTGGAACCAGAGCAGACCTCCACTATTCAATTCGATCACACTTCTGTATCTTAATTCCATCTACCCGCCTCTATTTCTTCACCAAAAGATTTTGTCTTTATGCTTGGTTAAATACTTCACCGGAATCTGCCCAAACGTCTTTTTTACCTGCTCTTTTCTCGTGCATACCCTGTTTAAAAAAAACAATATTTTGCGATATGTTATCCCAAATATTTGACCTGTGCGGCCTGTCTTTTTCAGAGTACCCAATTCTTATTTTCCAACTAAGGGGCAATTTAGCATGGCCGATCCACCTACCCTGCACGCTGTTTTGGGTTGTGGGGGGTGTCACCAATTCAGATACGGGGAGAATGTGCAAACGGGCGCAGAGTGGTTAGCATTGTTGCTTCACAGCGCCAGGGTCCCAGGTTCGATTCCCGGCTTGGGTCACTGTGCGGAGTCTGCACGTTCTCCCCGTGTCTGCGTGGGTTTCCTCTCACAGGTCAGGAAAGACGTGCTGTTAGGTGAATTGGACATTCTGAATTTTCTCTCTGTGTACCTGAACAAGCCCTGGAGTGTGGCGACTAGGGACTTTTCACAGTAACCTCATTGTAGTGTTAATGTAAGCCTACTTGTGACAATAAAGATTATTATTATATTATACTTCATGTGGACAGTAACCCGGGGCTGAGTTCGAACCCGGATCCTCAGTGCCGTGAAGCAGTAGTGCTAACCACTGCGCCGCCGTGCCACCTTGATGTAATGTTTTTACCTCTCGTCAGTCATGTATTGTATGGCTTCAGTATCTTAGTCCAGTACAATGGTGAGTGACCCATGACTTGTTTAAGCTTCAGAAGGATGGCAGCAAACGTGTGCCACAGGGCCCCACTATACATGGACGAGCAAATAGTTACTTTATTTGTAATTACTATGGATGAGGTTCTCTGGCTTCTCCGCAGCATGTTTCCCGGTGACAGGAGGCAGCCTGCCAGTGGATCATCTGGTCCTGCCGCTGTCAGTGGGATTTCCCATTGAATTCAGACCAGGACGCTGGGAAACCCGGGGAGGGGAGCACGGCATCAGTGGGAGTGCAAGATCCCACTGTCGTGAACAGCTGAAAGGTCTCTCCCTATATGTCCTGATTTCCTCTTTAAATGTGTCCCAAAACTGCAGATTTCCATACGGTATTTCTTTAGTTTCTAAAACAGCGGCATGTGATTTAGAATGCTCTCATAGTTTTAATGGAGAGGCACTTCAACTTTGAGTATGAGCTTGATTCATAATTTATAACTATTTCTGCACACGTTAAATTAACAGATTTCATCTTTACCTTTGGTTCGAAATTTGTTATAAGAGAACAATTCTCTTGAGGGTTGTTGCCTTCTTTCTCAGAAACTGCTCCTCAATGTAAAGTTGTTTTTTTTGTTATCCTTAGCCTCTGAACACTGCCAGGAGAATTTTGTGGGTGGCCATGGAGCACCTGTGTTTGTCACTGACACGCCTATTGCGATTGACACCCCTTCAAGAGCGTTTTACACCATTCCTCCTGGGCTTGCTGTGGGACCATCAGCAAATCGAGATGGGCTTGGAGTGTGGTGCACTGCGAAGGCCATCCCTAAAGGTGTGATATTTGGACCATATGAAGGCCAGGTTGCAGTCGAACAACTTTCTACGGAAAAGCTATATTCCCAGATGGTATGAGATTGTTAAGATAATAGAATGTGGTGGAGGGATAATACAGCAGCTTGACGTTTACCTTTCGCAAGTTTATTCTTCATACAGCACAGTAGCATTACAAACTCCCCGCTGTTCCAGCTGTGTCCATTTATACTCTTTTGGATGTTGAGCCAATGATCCTCACCTGTCTTTAACAATGGAACTGGGAGGCGGCATGTGGCGCAATGGTTAGCACTGGGACTGCGGCGCTGAGTACCCGGGTTCGAATCCCGGCCCTGGCTCACTGTCCGTGTGGAGTTTGCACATTCTCCCCGTTTGCGTGGGTCTCACCCCCACAACCCAGAGTTGTGCAGGTTAGGTTGATTTGTCATGCTAAATTACCCCTTAATTGGAGAAAAAAATAATTGGGTACTCTAAATTTATAAAAAAAAAAAATGCAGCTGGTTTGACAATGTAATTAGCAAAGCAGGCAATTGCTGACACATTGACATGAATGGCTTATTTTTGGTCAACTTTTTTATTATTTCTAATTCCCCATTTCTCTCCCATTAAATCTATTCATCCGCAAGGGCCATTATGATGTCTATTTATTTAGCAGCAGCTAGTGTGCAACAAACTGAAAACAAGTGCAGTCGGCAGCCACATGTTGCTTTCGATGCTGAATCATTTTTTTTTGTTCCACGTCGCGGTTGTACAATTCAGCTGGAGACTTGTCAATGACTGGAATCCCTACCCTGCTCATTGTAAAAAGTGCCCGAGACACATTAGATGACACGTTTGTCAAAGCATGTAGCTTCCTTTATAAGTACACAAGTACAAAAAAAGTTTTCAATTCACAGGTGCAGGAGAGAAATTTTGTCAAACCGGGTGCCTTTGATGAATCTAAATGCAACTGGATGAGGTGAGTTAACAGTTAAACCTTCTTTATCACACAATGTATTTAATGCTTTGTTTTACAGTTACAATTTTCTGGTTATTGACCACCAAACAATATGCATTTCCCCAAAAGTATGTTCTTCATTTGAGATCTCAGGGGAGTATATGGGCGGCAGGTGGCACAGTGGTTAGCACTGTTACCTCACAGTTCCAGGGACCCAGGTTTAGTTCCGGCCTCAGGTAACTGTCTGTGTGGAGTTTGCACTTTCTCCCCGTGACTGCATGGGTTTCCTCCGGGTGCTCCGGTTTCCTCCCGCGGTCCAAAAATGCAGGTTAGGTGCATTGGCCATGATAAATTGCCCTTGGTGTCCAATAGGTCAGGTGCGTTACTGAGTTACAGGGATAGGGTGAGGGAGTGGGCTTAAGCAGGGTGCTCTTTCCAAGGGCTGGTGCAGACTCAATGGCCGAATGGCCTCCTGCCCTGTAAATTCTATGATTCTATGTCCTGACTTCACTCAGTTAACTATTACAACTTAGCAGTTTAGGTTGCTTTTCAATTAAGTTTTCCAAAGAAACTATTTACTTTGGCCCATATATTCTGCTAAATTTAATAAATATTCCTCAGTTTATTTTTCTTCCTTTCCCTCCTCTTCTAAAGATATTGATTATTGGTGGGCGGTACCTCAAGTCAAGTGACTGTTGTCCAAATGCCTGCAAATTACTGAGCAACAGGTAACCAGTCACACCTCAACTCAAACCTATCCTTGCCCTAAGGACGCACGCACCATTTCAGGTGACTAGATAACGTCAGTGGTAACCTTGGCCAACTTTCTTTCTGCTAATCGTGGAGACACTGAGACCAATTGTAGCACCCCATAGATGCCCCTGCTCAGATCAGTGAATTCAGCATGGGCTAGAGACAGAAACTTTACAAGTTTGATGGCTCTTTTCCTCTGGAGCCGTTGAAGAAATAATTAGTAACGGTCTTACTGTTTAATTAATAAAAATTAATGTCTAACTTTTGAATGGGTACTGTTGTTGCAGTGATGGCACACAATTGAAGTTAATACCTGACCAGTTCCCACTCAGCTAATTGGGTGGACAATAGTTGAGAGTAAGGCTTTAAAAAAATTAAAAAATGTCATTAAAGATTTTCCATTTTGCAGTAAATTTTATAAGCGAGCCCATATTACCCACAGCAGATGTTACACAACCAACAGAACAAAACCCAACCAACTGTACATCATCCACAAAGAGAAACAAACTCCCGAAGCCCCCTCCCCCACCCAACAACTGACTGTGTCTAATTCCTTAAAATAAGTAATGAACGGATTCCACCTCCAGTAGAACCCCTCAACCGACCCCCTGATGGTGTACCTGACCATCACCAGGTAAAAGAACTCCATTAGGTCACCCAACCACACCGAGGCACTGGGCAGAGTAGGAGATCTCCACCCCAGCAAAACTCACCTCCGGGCAATCAACGAGGCAAAGGCAAGGACACTCCCGCCTGCAATCCCGGGCGAGTCCAACACCCCAAAAAAGGCCACCACAAGACAAGGCTCCAGGTCAATATTCAGAATCGCTGGTATGGGCTAAAGAAGGAGACCCAAAAGCTGACCCATTTGGGATAAGGCCAGAACATGTGTGTGTGTTTGGCTGTCCCCCGGCACACCGCTCGCACCTGTCCTCTACCTTCGGAAAGAAGGCACTCATCTTAGCTTTGGCCAGGTGCGCCCTATGCACCACCTTAAGCTGGATCAGACCAAGCCGTGCACATGAAGGTGTGGAGTTCACCCTGTGAAGGGTAACTCCATGCCTCATCATCCACTATCAGCCCAGTAGAGAGTAAGGTTGGTGCGATCTCGCCACAAGGTAGGAAAAGAGGAGGGAGAGTCACATCTGTGCTGCTCTTAACGCAATTCATATCAACCTGCTGAGACTCCGGAATAGTGTCAGCTGCAGTTGTTCTTTTTACAATATTGACATTTTGATCGAGAACCAGGCCAGTACGCTCAGCACTATGACTGTACTTGGAACTTGTCATTCTTCATAAGTTACACAAGTTCAATAAATATGTGAAGAGAAAATGATGAGAAAAGGCAAATGTATATCCCTTACAGTCAGAAGCTGGGGAAAATGAGAAGGGGAGCAAAGAAATGACAGAAGAATTGATCATTGGTTCTGTCTTCACAACAGCGGGCACAAGTAACCTCCCAGACATGATAGCGAACCAAGGGTGCTGTCAGAGGTCGGAATTGAAGGAAATCCATATTAGTAAGCAAATGGTGCTAGGGAAATTAATGGGGTTAAAAGCTGATAAATCACCAGGCCCTGATAATCTACATCCCAGAGTATTAAAGAAAATAGCCCTGGAAATATTGGCTGTATTTGGTGGTCATCTTCCAAAATTCTATAGACTCCAGAGCAGTTCCTACAGATTGGAGGGTGGATAATGTAACCCCACCATTTGAAAAGTGAGGGAGAGAAAAGAGAGAGATTTCCAGACCAGTTAACCTGAAATGAGTGGTGGAGAGGATGCTCGAGTTTATTATAAAAAATGGAATAACAGAACATTTGGAAAGCATTAATGGGATTAGAGAAAACCAGCATGGGTTTATGAAGGGCAAATCAATCTTAGCAAATCTACTGTAGTTTTTTTGAGAATGTAACTAATAGAGTAGATAAGGGAGAACCAGTGGCTGTGGTGTATTTGAACTTTCAGAAGGCTTTTTATAAGGACCCTTATAAGAGGTAGTGTACAAAATTAAAGCACATATGCTTTGGGGGTCTTGTATTGGCATTGATCAAGAAAAGAAATAGAGAGTGGGTATAAATGGATCTTTTTCCGAATGGCAGGCAGAGACTAGTAGGGTGCTGCAAGGATCAGTGCTTGGGCCCCAGCTGTTCACGATATATCTGAATAACCTGGATGAGGGAACCAAACGTAATATTTCAAAGTTTGTTGGCGACACAAAACTGGGCGGAATTGTTAATTGTAAGGAGGATGCAAGCAGGCTTCAAGATGATTTAGACAAGTTGAGTGAGTGGGCAAACACATGGCAGATGCAGTACAATGTAGCTGAATGTGAAGTCACACGCTTTGGTGTGAAAAACAGAAAGGAAGAGTATTATTTAAATAGTGAAATGTTGGACAGTGTGGATGTATGAAGGGATCTGGGGTGTCCTTGTCCACCAGTCAATGAAAGTGGAGAGGCAGGTGCAGCAAGCAATTGGGAAGGCAAATGGTATGTTGGCCTTCATTGCAAAAGGATTTGGGTTCAGAAGTAGGGATGTCTTACCGCGGTTATACAGGGCCTTGGTGAGATCACGCCTGGAGTATTGCGTGCAATTTTCGTCCCCCTACCGAAGGAAGAGTATACTTGCCATAGAGGGAGTGCAGCGGAAGTTCACTAGGCTGATACTGGGGATGGTGGGACTGCCCTATGAGGAGAGGTTGGTTTGACTGGGCCCGTATTCACTAGAGTTAAAAAGGATGATAGAAGATCTGATTGAAATGTGTAACATTCTAACTAGGCTGGACAGACTAGATGGCAGGAGGATTATTCCTGGTTGGGAAATCTAGAACCAGGGGACACAGTCTCAGGATACAGGGTAGACCATTTAGGACAGAGATGAGGAAAGATTTCTTCACTCAAAGGGTAGTAAATCTGGAATTCTCTACCTCAGAAAGCTGTGGAGGCCAAATCACCTAATGAATTAAAGAAAAAGAAAGAGAATATTTTAGGTTTTAATGGCATCAAGGGAGAAAATGGGAATATGGTATTGCGATCGAGGATCAGCCGCGATCATATTGATTGCTGGAGAAGGCTCGAAGAGCCAAATTGTCTATTCCTGCTCCTAGTTTCAATGTTTCTATGTTGATGTTGTTGCAGCCTCCAGTGGCAAAATTATTGTTGCACCATGAATTCACTCATTTATTCCAAAGTTTGCTGTAATTGATTGTTTTCTTATTTTCCTGCTGTAAAGGAACATACAAGTTTTTCAACCCCTCACTGCTAGATCATAAGCCTCTCTTAATTCTGTGTTTGTTGGGTAAATGTGAGCAGATGGAAATACAGCACTAGCGCAGGGATAGGTAGAATACTTTTCTGATGACTAGAGGGAAAATTGAAATGTGGCCCATGCGATAAGAAGATTCTGTACTTGATGCAGGTTTGTGAATCTTGCCGAGACACCAGAAGAGACAAATCTGACCCTGTCCCAGTGTAGTGGAAAGATCTATTACAAAGTGTGTCGCTCAATTGAACCAGCACATGAACTGTTCATCTGGCACGGGGAGGAAGCAGTAAACAGAGCTTTGCTTAAAAGCAGACCCGTCACAGGGAAACATGATACTATTTGCACATTCAACAGAATAGAGGTGGCCGGGGCATATTCTGTGCAACAGGGAACAAAAGCTGAGGAGGTGCCAGACCAAGGTGAGTGGAACAAGTTGCTTCTGACTTCCTTTCTCAGTTGTTCAGGATCTTCTCATTTTTAAATTTCTGACTTTTGGACACTTCAGCACAAGTAAATCGGTTGCCCTGATTAGTTTTGTCAGTTCACTTCATAATCACCAAAAGCTTTCAATTGCATATAACCTCTCTTATTTTGAGCTTACTTAATAGTTGAAATTCCTGGGACTCAGAATCATCCTCCGTTGTCCCTTGAGCAGCAATATCTTCAAATAGTTGTTTGGGAGCACAGATCTTGATATTGTTGAAAAATAGATTTTGACAAAGCTTTTTGTCTTGCACTAATTGGTCCAATCGCAAGAATGCCAAAGTCAGGGGAAACAGCAACTTTGTACGGTGTGAGGTTCAGCTCAGCTGGCTGGACAGCTGGTTCATGATGCAGAGCGAGGCCAACAGCGCGGGTTCAATTACCGTACTGGCTGAGACTATTCAGGAAGGCCCCACCTTCTCAACCTTGGCCCTTGTCTGAGGTGTGGTGATCCTCAGGTTAAATCACCACCAGTCAACTCTCCACCTTAAAGGAGAAAGCAGCCTATGGTCACCTGGGACTATGGCGACTTTATTTATTTATTTATTTTTTAAATTTAGAGTACCCAATTCTTTTTTCCAATTAAGGGGCAATTTAGAGTGGCCAATCTACCTATCCTGCACATCTTTGGGTTGTGGGGGTGAAACCCATGCAGACACGGGGAGAACATGCAAACTCCACACGGACAGTGACCCAGGGCTGGGATTCGAACCCGAGTCCTCAGCGCCATAGGCAGCAATGCTAACCACTGTGCCACCGTGCTGCCCATATGGCGACTTTATTTACTTTGCTATATGAGAAGAGAGTGCTGATTGATTGGTAGAGGTATTGCCATGGAGAATGCACAGGTTGATGGTGACAAACCATTAACAGAATCAAGCTGCCATTCCGAACAATGGCAGTTAACTATCAGTCACCATCAACTGGTGCATTGGCTATGGCGACACCTCTACCAATCAGAGTCCGATTGCTCAAGCGGCACGGCACAGTGACTAGCACTGGTGCCTCACAGTGCCAGGGTCCCGGGTTCAATTCCGGCTTAGGGTGACTGTCTGTGTAGAGTTTGCACTTTCTCCCCGTGTCTGTGTGGGTCTCACTCCCAAAACCCAAAGACGTGCCGGGTGGATGGCCACGCCAAATTGCCTCTTAATTGGGGGGAAAAAAAGAATTGGGGACTCTAAATTAATTTTTTAAAAAGACAAAGAGTTCAGTTGCCAACCTATCAGCACTCTTCTCATACAGTATGACGTTGTTGCTCCCCCTGACATTGATATTCTTGCAATTGCCCTGTTGAGTACAAAATGGAAAGCTTCGACAAAGTGTCTTTTTTTTCTGCAATACTAATATTTTCCTTAGTGTGAACAGAACTGCCCACAATATTCCAGATGGGATCTGCTGAACACTCCATAAAGCAAAAATACCACCTCTTTAGATTTATATTCCCATCATCCTATAATTGAATCTCAGTACCCTTACTTGTTTTTTTCACGAGGATTTTAGGACAAATGGGAACGGACCATTCAATTCATGCAGTTTTATCGGTTTTCACACTCCATGCAGCAACTAGTCCTGCACTGTTCCCAGATCCATTCGTTCACATATTCGAGCTAATTTTGGATGTTGATAAAGTTGCTAATATTTGTACCACAGCCATTAATCTCGGTAAATTTATAGCGTAGCAGTGCTATGTGAGGATGTTTTTCCTCTAATTTGTTCTGAAGTTCTGATGTAATCTTTCACCTATGGCTGCTTCTTCCAAGTCCTTTTAATTACTGACAACAATCTGCTTTTATCTATCTTGTCCCATAGTTTCATAATTGTAAATACTCATATCGCCCCCTAATTTAGTGCTATATTGAAAAATACCTCATTTTTCAAGTCTTCCTATGTATTTATATATCCTCATATCTGGCAGCATTCTAATAAATCTACACGTGGGTACCAAAGGCCGAGGGACGATGAAAGAGGTTCTGCTAAGGCAATAAGCAGCTAGGAGTTAAATTAAAAATCAGAATCACAACAGTAATAATCTCTGGGCTGTTACTTAAACCACGAGAAAAATAGCATAGAGTAAATAAGGTCAGAGAGTTAAATGCGTAACTCAAAGATTGGTGTGGGGGAAGTGGGTTTCGATTCATGGACACTAACATGAGTACTGGGGGAAAGGGGAGCTGTACTATTGGGATGGTCTTCACCTGAACCATGGTGTAACCAGTGTCCAGGCCACTATTGTAACTAGAGCTGTGGACAGGGCCGTAAACTAAAAAATGGGGGAATGGTTTCTGTGAGGGGAAAATTGGAAGTTAAATGAAAAAGGGGGAAACAATAGTGCAGATTAGCGATGCGGGTAATGGTAATCAGAATGTGACAAAAAGAGAAAGAGTGTATGAACATAAGCCAGCAAGTATGGTCAGAGTAGGGTAAAAATTACTTGAAACTAACAGAGGGCGAAGACAAAGAGAGATTTAGAAATCCAAAAATAAAAGTTCAGGCAATAGAAATCGATGTAGGTAAAGAGAAAATGAGGAGGAGCGGAAGGGACTAACTGTAACAGTGCATCATGCAGGAAGCAGTAATAAAGAAAAGAAAATTGCAAGCTCTTTTCTGAATGCACGGAGCATCTGCAATCAGACAGATGGCCGAATGGCACAGATGGAGATAAATGGTTTGCATCTAATTGTTAATGCAGAGACATGGTTACAAGGTGATCAAGATTGGGAAATAAATATTTCAGGTTACACAACATTTCGATGAAACAGGCAGAATGGAAAATGAGAAGGGGAAGCCCTGATAATAGAGGGTTACATGATCTTGGCTCAAAATCAAGAAGTAGAATCGGTGCAGCTGGAGGTTAAGAATAGCGAAGATCAGAAGTAATTGGTGGAAGTCGTTCATAGGCCCCTAAAAGTTGTCATACCATAGAACAGAGCATTAAACAAGAAATTATATCAACTTGTCACAAAGGCAATGTTAATATTTATTGCGGAAGATGCTTTAATCTTCTTGCAGACTGGATCAGTCAAATTGGCAGAGGTGATCTTGGAGATGATTATATAGAACGCTTTTGTGACACTTTCCTGGAGCAATATGTTGTGGAATCAACCAAGGATAAAACTGTTTTAAATGTAGTATTGTGCAATGTGACAGAGTTAATTGGTCTACTGTATTCGCTACTCCCAATACTGCCTCCTCGACATTGGGGAGACTAAACGCAGACTGGGTGGCCGCTTTCTGGAACACCTTTGCTCAGTTTGCAAGCATGACCCCAACCTTCCTGTTGCTTGTCATTTTAACTCCGCACCGTGCTCTTATGCCCACATGTCTGCCCTTAGCCTGCTGCAATGCTCCAATGGGGCCCAATGCAAGCTGGAGGAGCAGCATCTCCTCTTCCAATTAGGTCTTCAGGACTCAACATGGAGTCCAACACTTTAAATTGTGACTGTTCTCTCCATCTTAAATACCTTAATAGGGGCTGGTTTAGCACAGTGGGCTAAATAGCTGACTTGCAATGCAGAACAATGCCAGCAGGGCGGGTTCAATTCCCGTACCGGCCTCCCCGAACAGGCGCCGGAATGTGGCGACTAGGGGCTTTTCACAGTAACTTCATTGAAGCCTACTTGTGACAATAAGCGATTATTGTTATTTTAGAAATCTCCGATACATTTATTGCCTCAGTGCTATGAACAGCATCCGCAATATTTTGCTAATTTTAGAGTTAATTAGTAAAGATCCACTGGCAAATAGTGATGATAATACAGTTGAATTCCACATTAAGTTTGAAAGGAGCATAGCCCGATCACAAACAATAATCTTAAATTTAGTCAGCTGCATAATCCTGAGGGGTGAACTGGCTCAGGTTGATTGGGTAAATAGACTAAAGGACACGGGCAGTGAATGTACACTGGGAAACATTTAAATAAACAATTCAAAATGTCCACGACAAAAATATATTCCTTTGAAAAACAAAGTTAGCGAGAAAGATCCATCCATGATTATAAAGGAGATTAAAAGATAGTATTAGAATTACAAAAGAGGTTTATTATGTTGCAAGGTATAGTAGTAAGTCTGAGGATTGGCAGCGTTTTAGAAACCAGCAAAGGACCGCCAAAACATTGATGAGGAAGAAATATAGAATGAGAGTAAATTAGCTAGGGTATAAAAACAGATTGTAAGAGCTTTCACAAGTATAGAAAAGGGAAGAGAGTTGCTGAATTAAATGTTGGCAACTCAGAAGAAGAGATAGGAGAAATTAGCATGGGGAATGAGGATATGGCAGAGACTTTGAACAAATATGTTGTGTCTCATTTCGGAGATGTAAGTTACGTGCCAGAAATAGAGGACAAAGTAGGAGCTAATACGAGTGATGAAATTTAGGTATTATCAGCAGAGAAAAAGTATTGGAGTAATTCAAAAGACTAAAATCTGACAATTCTCCAGGACCTTATGGCCCACATCCAGGGTTCTGAAAAGATAGTGGGTGTGTTGGCTTTGATTTTCCAAAATTCCCTAGATTCTATAGTGGTCCATCAGATTTGGGTGTTAGCAAATGCAACACCATTATTGCATAAAGGAGGGACAGAGAAAGCCGGGAACTACACGCCAGTTAGTCTGACAATATTGGGAATGCACTTAGAAAAACATTGTATGATTAGAACAAGTCAATATGGTTTTAGGAAAGGGAAATCCTGTTTGGCAATTTCTTTGAAGATGCAACTAGTAGGGTAGATAAAGGGGAATCAGCAGATGTAGTATACTTGGGTTTCTAAAAAGCATTTGATAAGGTGCTACATAAGAGGTTAATACACAAGGTCAGGGATGATGGAATTGGGGGTGCGATACTAGTTTGTGGAGATTATATCAACTCCGGGTTAAAGAGCTGAATGGTGTGTTTCTGTGTTTCCGTGCCGTAACATCTCATGATTCAGTCTATGAAATCCATTGCCCCTCTTCTATTACCTATAAAGTTTCTGTTTGTGGCCAATCTCTTTTTCAACTCTAATTTCTACGCAATGCCATGTTTTACTTTTTGTACCTGTTAGAATTATGAATGAAAATTCAAATAAATTAACAACTATGTGTGATATTCATACTCAGAACAAAGCCCAGCCGATTGGTTACATTGGTTGCTTGCAACCTAAATTCAGTTGATAGTTCTCCTGCAGAGCACCGTGACATCTTTGACCACGTTCAAGGCACTATACAAATGCAGTGTGCTGCATTTGGCCTGTCTATCTATCTGTCCTTTCAGAAGTTCGGCTTCTGTTGTTTAGAAAAATTTCCCTACAATGGATGTCAGGTTTGCTTGTCTACAATGTACACATTTGGTCACTGGTCCTGGCTTTTAGTTCTTGTGAATCTCTCCTTGAATTCAACAAGTATATAAAATGTTAATTCAAGCTTCAAAAAATTCAGTCCACGTTTTAGCTCTGGTGACTTCAGATCACAGTTGTGAAATCGCTGCCAAAGGCACTTGGTTTAAACCATTTTGTATGACTGGTATGTTTTCAGCTATTGTTTAATTTTCTAGGTTTCACTAAATCGTATTGTCATGACACATGCAAAGAGGAGCAAGACTGTGGGAATACTCCACAACCTCAGTCACACCACAATGCCGACCAGATGAAGTCACCCCAGGGAGGTAGGAGATCACGCCATTTTTTAAATAAATGATCTTACTGGTGATGGCAGATGAGAAAATAAATCAAAACCTCTATTCACCCCACAACTTCAGGAACAATAGAAGTTCCAAAATGTGGCGCAGGCTGAACTCCAGTCACAGGACACATGGGAAAGGAGGCATGCTTGTTGAAAATGGCACCTTTGATGACTATGTGTGAATATTATATGGAAACAATTTTTTTGGTGCTTGAGACTCACTTCATGCGCGCGCACATAATGGCACTGTGGATGTACCTACACCACCTGGACTGCAGCCGCTCAAGAAAGCAGCTCCTCGCCACCACCTCAGGGGCAATTAGGGGTGAGCAATGAATACTGGCCTAGCCGGGCAAAGCCGACATCCCTTGACTGAATTTAAAAAAACACGCAGACTAACAGCAGACATTTATATTTTAAATTTAGAGTACCCAATTCACCCAGGCAGACACGGGGAGAACATGCAAACTCCACACGGACAGTGACCCAGGGCTGGGATTCGAACCCGGGTCCTCAGCGCCGTAGGCAGCAATGCTAACCACTGTGCCACTGTGCTGCCCATATGGTGACTTTATTTACTTTGCTATATGAGAAGAGAGTGCTGGTTGATTGGTAGAGGTATTGCCATGGAGAATGCACAGGTTGATGGTGACAAACCATTAACAGAATCAAGCTGCCATTCCGAACAATGGCAGTTAACTATCAGTCACCATCAACTGGTGCATTGGCTATGGCGACACCTCTACCAATCAGAGTCCGATTGCTCAAGCGGCACGGCACAGTGACTAGCACTGGTGCCTCACAGTGCCAGGGTCCCGGGTTCAATTCCGGCTTAGGGTGACTGTCTGTGTAGAGTTTGCACTTTCTCCCCGTGTCTGTGTGGGTCTCACTCCCAAAACCCAAAGACGTGCCGGGTGGATGGCCACGCCAAATTGCCTCTTAATTGGGGGGAAAAAAAGAATTGGGGACTCTAAATTAATTTTTTAAAAAGACAAAGAGTTCAGTTGCCAACCTATCAGCACTCTTCTCATACAGTATGAAGTTGTTGCTCCCCCTGACATTGATATTCTTGCAATTGCCCTGTTGAGTACAAAATGGAAAGCTTCGACAAAGTGTCTTTTTTTTTCTGCAATACTAATATTTTCCTTAGTGTGAACAGAACTGCCCACAATATTCCAGATGGGATCTGCTGAACACTCCATAAAGCAAAAATACCACCTCTTTAGATTTATATTCCCATCATCCTATAATTGAATCTCAGTACCCTTACTTGTTTTTTTCACGAGGATTTTAGGACAAATGGGAACGGACCATTCAATTCATGCAGTTTTTATCGGTTTTCACACTCCATGCAGCAACTAGTCCTGCACTGTTCCCAGATCCATTCGTTCACATATTCGAGCTAATTTTGGATGTTGATAAAGTTGCTAATATTTGTACCACAGCCGTTAATCTCGGTAAATTTATAGCGTAGCAGTGCTATGTGAGGATGTTTTTCCTCTAATTTGTTCTGAAGTTCTGATGTAATCTTTCACCTATGGCTGCTTCTTCCAAGTCCTTTTAATTACTGACAACAATCTGCTTTTATCTATCTTGTCCCATAGTTTCATAATTGTAAATACTCATTTCGCCCCCTAATTTAGTGCTATATTGAAAAATACCTCATTTTTCAAGTCTTCCTATGTATTTATATATCCTCATATCTGGCAGCATTCTAATAAATCTACACGTGGGTACCAAAGGCCGAGGGACGATGAAAGAGGTTCTGCTAAGGCAATAAGCAGCTAGGAGTTAAATTAAAAATCAGAATCACAACAGTAATAATCTCTGGGCTGTTACTTAAACCACGAGAAAAATAGCATAGAGTAAATAAGGTCAGAGAGTTAAATGTGTAACTCAAAGATTGGTGTGGGGGAAGTGGGTTTCGATTCATGGACACTAACATGAGTACTGGGGGAAAGGGGAGCTGTACTATTGGGATGGTCTTCACCTGAACCATGGTGTAACCAGTGTCCAGGCCACTATTGTAACTAGAGCTGTGGACAGGGCCGTAAACTAAAAAATGGGGGAATGGTTTCTGTGAGGGGAAAATTGGAAGTTAAATGAAAAAGGGGGAAACAATAGTGCAGATTAGCGATGCGGGTAATGGTAATCAGAATGTGACAAAAAGAGAAAGAGTGTATGAACATAAGCCAGCAAGTATGGTCAGAGTAGGGTAAAAATTACTTGAAACTAACAGAGGGCGAAGACAAAGAGAGATTTAGAAATCCAAAAATAAAAGTTCAGGCAATAGGAATCGATGTAGGTAAAGAGAAAATGAGGAGGAGCGGAAGGGACTAACTGTAACAGTGCATCATGCAGGCAGCAGTAATAAAGAAAAGAAAATTGCAAGCTCTTTTCTGAATGCACGGAGCATCTGCAATCAGATAGATGGCAGAATGGCACAGATGGAGATAAATGGTTTGCATCTATTTGTTAATGCAGAGACATGGTTACAAGGTGATCAAGATTGGGAAATAAATATTTCAGGTTACACAACATTTCGATAAAACAGGCAGAATGGAAAATGAGAAGGGGAAGCCCTGATAATAGAGGGTTACATGATCTTGGCTCAAAATCAAGAAGTAGAATCGGTGCAGCTGGAGGTTAAGAATAGCGAAGATCAGAAGTAATTGGTGGAAGTCGTTCATAGGCCCCTAAAAGTTGTCATACCATAGAACAGAGCATTAAACAAGAAATTATATCAACTTGTCACAAAGGCAATGTTAATATTTATTGCGGAAGATGCTTTAATCTTCTTGCAGACTGGATCAGTCAAATTGGCAGAGGTGATCTTGGAGATGATTATATAGAACGCTTTTGTGACACTTTCCTGGAGCAATATGTTGTGGAATCAACCAAGGATAAAACTGTTTTAAATGTAGTATTGTGCAATGTGACAGAGTTAATTGGTCTACTGTATTCGCTACTCCCAATACTGCCTCCTCGACATTGGGGAGACTAAACGCAGACTGGGTGGCCGCTTTCTGGAACACCTTTGCTCAGTTTGCAAGCATGACCCCAACCTTCCTGTTGCTTGTCATTTTAACTCTGCACCGTGCTCTTATGCCCACATGTCTGCCCTTAGCCTGCTGCAATGCTCCAATGGGGCCCAATGCAAGCTGGAGGAGCAGCATCTCCTCTTCCAATTAGGTCTTCAGGACTCAACATGGAGTCCAACACTTTAAATTGTGACTGTTCTCTCCATCTTAAATACCTTAATAGGGGCTGGTTTAGCACAGTGGGCTAAATAGCTGGCTTGCAATGCAGAACAATGCCAGCAGGGCGGGTTCAATTCCCGTACCGGCCTCCCCGAACAGGCGCCGGAATGTGGCGACTAGGGGCTTTTCACAGTAACTTCATTGAAGCCTACTTGTGACAATAAGCGATTATTGTTATTTTAGAAATCTCCGATACATTTATTGCCTCAGTGCTATGAACAGCATCCGCAATATTTTGCTAATTTTAGAGTTAATTAGTAAAGATCCACTGGCAAATAGTGATGATAATACAGTTGAATTCCACATTAAGTTTGAAAGGAGCATAGCCCGATCACAAACAATAATCTTAAATTTAGTCAGCTGCATAATCCTGAGGGGTGAACTGGCTCAGGTTGATTGGGTAAATAGACTAAAGGACACGGGCAGTGAATGTACACTGGGAAACATTTAAATAAACAATTCAAAATGTCCACGACAAAAATATATTCCTTTGAAAAACAAAGTTAGCGAGAAAGATCCATCCATGATTATAAAGGAGATTAAAAGATAGTATTAGAATTACAAAAGAGGTTTATTATGTTGCAAGGTATAGTAGTAAGTCTGAGGATTGGCAGCGTTTTAGAAACCAGCAAAGGACCGCCAAAACATTGATGAGGAAGAAATATAGAATGAGAGTAAATTAGCTAGGGTATAAAAACAGATTGTAAGAGCTTTCACAAGTATAGAAAAGGGAAGAGAGTTGCTGAATTAAATGTTGGCAACTCAGAAGAAGAGATAGGAGAAATTAGCATGGGGAATGAGGATATGGCAGAGACTTTGAACAAATATGTTGTGTCTCATTTCGGAGATGTAAGTTACGTGCCAGAAATAGAGGACAAAGTAGGAGCTAATACGAGTGATGAAATTTAGGTATTATCAGCAGAGAAAAAGTATTGGAGTAATTCAAAAGACTAAAATCTGACAATTCTCCAGGACCTTATGGCCCACATCCAGGGTTCTGAAAAGATAGTGGGTGTGTTGGCTTTGATTTTCCAAAATTCCCTAGATTCTATAGTGGTCCATCAGATTTGGGTGTTAGCAAATGCAACACCATTATTGCATAAAGGAGGGACAGAGAAAGCCGGGAACTACACGCCAGTTAGTCTGACAATATTGGGAATGCACTTAGAAAAACATTGTATGATTAGAACAAGTCAATATGGTTTTAGGAAAGGGAAATCCTGTTTGGCAATTTCTTTGAAGATGCAACTAGTAGGGTAGATAAAGGGGAATCAGCAGATGTAGTATACTTGGGTTTCTAAAAAGCATTTGATAAGGTGCTACATAAGAGGTTAATACACAAGGTCAGGGATGATGGAATTGGGGGTGCGATACTAGTTTGTGGAGATTATATCAACTCCGGGTTAAAGAGCTGAATGGTGTGTTTCTGTGTTTCCGTGCCGTAACATCTCATGATTCAGTCTATGAAATCCATTGCCCCTCTTCTATTACCTATAAAGTTTCTGTTTGTGGCCAATCTCTTTTTCAACTCTAATTTCTACGCAATGCCATGTTTTACTTTTTGTACCTGTTAGAATTATGAATGAAAATTCAAATAAATTAACAACTATGTGTGATATTCATACTCAGAACAAAGCCCAGCCGATTGGTTACATTGGTTGCTTGCAACCTAAATTCAGTTGATAGTTCTCCTGCAGAGCACCGTGACATCTTTGACCACGTTCAAGGCACTATACAAATGCAGTGTGCTGTATTTGGCCTATCTATCTATCTGTCCTTTCAGAAGTTCGGCTTCTGTTGTTTAGAAAAATTTCCCTACAATGGATGTCAGGTTTGCTTTTCTACAATGTACACATTTGGTCACTGGTCCTGGCTTTTAGTTCTTGTGAATCTCTCCTTGAATTCAACAAGTATATAAAATGTTAATTCAAGCTTCAAAAAATTCAGTCCTCGTTTTCGCTCTGGTGACTTCAGATCACAGTTGTGAAATCGCTGCCAAAGGCACTTGGTTTAAACCATTTTGTATGACTGGTATGTTTTCAGCTATTGTTTAATTTTCTAGGTTTCACTAAATCGTATTGTCATGACACATGCAAAGAGGAGCAAGACTGTGGGAATACTCCACAACCTCAGTCACACCACAATGCTGACCAGATGAAGTCACCCCAGGGAGGTAGGAGATCACGCCATTTTTTAAATAAATGATCTTACTGGTGATGGCAGATGAGAAAATAAATCAAAACCTCTATTCACCCCACAACTTCAGGAACAATAGAAGTTCCAAAATGTGGTGCAGGCTGAACTCCAGTCACAGGACACATGGGAAAGGAGGCATGCTTGTTGAAAATGGCACCTTTGATGACTATGTGTGAATATTATATGGAAACAATTTTTTTGGTGCTTGAGACTCACTTCATGCGCGCGCACATAATGGCACTGTGGATGTACCTACACCACCTGGACTGCAGCCGCTCAAGAAAGCAGCTCGCCACCACCTCAGGGGCAATTAGGGGTGAGCAATGAATACTGGCCTAGCCGGGCAAAGCCGACATCCCTTGACTGAATTAAAAAAAACACGCAGACTAACAGCAGACATTTATATTTTAAATTTAGAGTACCCAATTCACTTTTTCCAATTAATGGGCAATTTAGCGTGGCCAATCCACCTACCCAGCGCATCTTTGGGTTGTGGGGGCGAATCCCACGCAGACACGGGGAGAATGTGCAAACCCCACACGGACAGTGACCCAGAGCTGGGATCGAACCCGGGTCCTCGGCGCTGTGATGTAGCAGCGCTAACCACTGTGCCACCGTGCTGCACCTGAACAGCAGATATGATGAAAGTGGATAAGGTTTCTTGAAAAAAGTTGAGCTTAAATGAGCTTATGCTGCGCCGACACAGAGGAGTACCCCTGCAAATGTGGCACTTCTGAAGAAAACCTTTAATTACAGCACTCACGTTCCTATGTGTTGTCACGGGACTTTTAAACGTGATGGTATGCAAAACCAAGGAAAATAGCTAGACCCTTCTAGTAAACTCCTTCAAGTAAAGTTATATTTTGGGCATTTTCATAATGGCAAGTGACTTTTTGAACAAATTACCGCCATGTTTACATTAAGTTTATATTTTGCTTGGAAGAAGGAAATCGCTGCAATTATAAAGGTTAACATGATTTCCATATTTTAGTTGTTCAAGAACAGTGGTTCTCAAACTCTCTCATCTGCAGGCAATTTGACACGGTAAAATATCCACAGACCACCTACTGGTCGTACCCACCTTCTTTTGCTTGCTACTGCGAAAGAACTTATCAGAATTAATGGAAAGAATGGTGATACTTCTAATGAGACACCAATGAGCTGGAGAGCTTCAGTCTGGTGTTGGGTTTGGCTGGTTTCTCCTCTTTATTTCCAACCTGCAAGTGCTGAAAATCCAATCTTATAAATCTACATTGTTGGTGATAGTTGGTGTGGCGCGGGAGCTGGTCTTGTGTAACGTCGCCAGAGTGACGAGGTTTCTGACCTGTTCTCCTATGACCTCGACTGTGGCATTGCAAGCCACAGCATTGCATTTTGGACCAGCTGCGAATACCCGGAAGACCCTCCCTTACCCCCTAGTGGTCCATGATCTATACTTTTAGAACCGCTGACTAGCAACAAGATCGACTGATATTTTCTTGAATCCCATCAATGGATCTCTGAGCTATGTCTCTATTTTTTAAACACAGATTCAGTTAATGGAGTTCATCCAGAAAAGGAAGTCTATGATCCCAAAAATACTTGGCTTGAGAATCAGTGTGGAGATAATGAAGGAGAGACTCTGCCTGGGGATAGTTCGGTGATTAGTTTGAAACGTTTGCAATGCAATCTCTCCCAAGATGAGCCAGACATTTTTAAGCATCCAATAAAGTTTGGGAACTATAAAGGACAAGGTCGGCTCGACGGTAAGAAGAAAAAGACGATGAATCTCAGCTCTCTGACCTGTAATAAAGAGAAGCGTTTTAACTGTGACTATTGTGAAAGGAGATTTTATCGTAAACAACATTTAACGATGCACCACCGCACGCACACGGGGGAGAAGCCCTTTGCGTGTGAGGAATGTGGAAGGGCATTTGCAGAGAAGTGGAACCTCAAAGTACACCATCGCACTCATACCGGTATACGACCTTACTCCTGCCACTTTTGCGGCAAAGCGTTTTACCGCAGCTCCCATCTGAAGGTGCACCTCCGTCTTCATACTGGAGAGAAACCCTATAAATGCGATAACTGCCACCAAACATTTGTGGATTCGTCATCTCTTCAGAAGCACAAGCGGTTACCTTCAGGTAAGGTGCTGGTTTGGGAACAGTGCTCCAAATGTGGAAATGTAGTGTAAATATGTATTGGCACCGTCGGCATTTCGGTGCAAGTTTGTTTCGCACCTTTATAGTTGACAGGTAATACAAAGCCTGGAGTCAACATTACAATTTTTAATCATCAGTTGTTTATGCAAAGGCATGTCCTGTGAAACTGAGCTGGTTACCCCCCCCGCTGATCCCTTAACCTATCCTGTAACCGTTTTTTTATTGTCGCAAGTATGAAGTTACTGTGAAAAGCCCCTGGTCGCCACATTCTGGTGCCTGTTCGGGTCAGCTGGTATGGGAATTGAACCCGTGCTGCTGGCCTTGTTCTGCATCACTTACCAGCTGTCTAGCCCACTGAGCTACACCAGCCTCCAATCCCTCAACACGGAATCCCCCTCCACAGGAAAATTGTGTAGCCCTCAATACACTACACACGCGTGAGTGTGACCCATAAAGCTAAGTTCGTTCTGTGGCTAGAAAGTAGCAAGTGAAACCACTTAGCTGCTTCAAAGTGTTCAACAGCTGTCAATCATAACAAGAATGTTTATAAACATTGCTTTTAGGATCAATGGAGTACTTCAGATGCATTCAAGTATGAAGGGAAAGATAAATAAACCTGGCAGCTGTGTTTAAACCATTAAGCTGCCAGTAAAAGACAAGTTAAAGCTACTGCACTGTGAAATTCATTGAACGCTTCGCCTGTCAAAGGATTTTAGGGAATTCAAGCCCTACGAAGTGTTGTGGGCTTTCTAGTGAGACTCTGACACTTCAAAATGCAGCAGTTTTAAAAGCATAGGGCTGAGGGAACAAATGTGAGAAAAGGGCAAGTGTTCTTGGCTTGATTTTTCAATGATCTGTCTGGTCTGCTCATCAGCTGTCAGGCTGCAGAATTTAAACAAGTCAGACCAGGCTCCAGCCCATCCAACCCCCAGGACCCTTGATGAGCTCTCTCTCCACAGTCTGGCAGCAACAGAGGGGCACATGAGCAGAGGATTGACCCCTGTCCTCAGGGTCTATCACGCCAGGACTGCAATACTCACACCAGTGTCCCACTGTGGGGGTTGGAGGATCGGGGGGGATGTTAATTGTTTTCTGATCCATGCAAATCAGATGTTTCCGTGTTCCTGTCAGCATGGGATCAGGAAGCCTGCTATGGCTAACGGTGCGGGAACGGAGAATGGGGACGGGTCTGTTGCTCGGTGCCAATCCCGCAGCAGGAAGCTGGATTCTCAAGTCAATCGAGAATGTCATATATTTTCTCTCTCTCTCTCTCTCTCTGTGTCTCTCTGTCTCACTGTCTCTCTCACTCTCTCTCACGCAGAGCTGCTTCATCAATGATCTCTCTTCCAACATTATGTTTGCCGATGACTCCACTCGTGACTTCTCAGATAATGAAGCAGTCCATGTCCAAATGCAGCATGCCCTGCACAATATCTAGGCTTGGGCTGACAAGTGGCAAGTTACATTCATGCCACAAAAGTGCCAGGCAATGACCATGTCCTACAATAGACAACCTACCCACTGCCCCTTGACATCCAATGTCATTACCATTGCTGAATACCCCACAATCAACATCCTGGGGGTTACCATCGATCAGAAACTGAACTTGATTAGCCATGTTAATACTGTGGCTACCAGGGGAGGTCAAAGGCTCGGAATCCTACGGTGGGTAACTCACCTCCTGATCCCCCAATGTCTGTCCACCATCTACAAGGCACAGGTCAGGAGTGTGATGGAACGCTCTCCACTTGACTGGATGAGTGCAGCTCCAACAACACTCAAGAAACTCAACCCCGTCCAGGACAAAGCAGCTCCGCTTGATTGCTCCCCCTTCCACAGACATTAGAACCCTCCATCACCGACGAACATTGGCAGCCGTGTGTACCATCTACAAGATGCACTGCAGTAACTCACCAAGGTTCCTTAGATAGTACCTTCCAAACCCACGACCACTACTATCCAGAAGGACAAGAGCAGCAGATACCTGGGAACCCCACCACCTGGAGGACCCCTGACTTGGATATATATCACCGTTCCTTCACTGTTGCTGAGGCAATATCCTGGTACTCCCTCCCTAATAGCACAGTGGGTGTACCTACACTCAAGGACTGCAGCGGCTCAAGAAGGCAGCTCACCACCACCTTCTGAAGGGCAACTTGGGATGGGCAATAAATGCTGGTCTAACCAGCGACGCCCACATCTCTAAATGAATTTTTAAAAGTCTCCAGATTGCCAATGGTCCCTTCCGCATTCTGCCTGGTAGTCCACAGAAAGGCATCACACTCCTCTCTGCTGACCACGCTAGTTGCAGCCTATTTGAGAGCTTGGGAAGAATTCATAACAGAATCACATGATCCCCTTCACTCCTCTTTCATCTAGAATTAACGAGGCAGTCAATCTTTTAAATCCTCGCATCATGGCATTGTATAAATGGTAGATTACATATTAATCTTCTGAAACCAATTCAGGTAAAACTTGTTCGGAAATTTGCGTCCTCATGTCAGCTTAAGCTATCCAAGTTGAAATGTTTTCTCCTAAGAGGTGGAAGTCGAACTGGTCAGTTTTGATGCTTGGCATGTGGCTGTGAATGTGGTGTACCCTTAATTCAGTTTGTGTATTTTTCATAGCCTGCTGTAAACCTGAGAGCGCGACGTTAATACATTCAGAGGAGGTGAAACCAACAGACAAACGAGAGTCGGGCAATTGCGATGGAGCTAACATTGGTGAAAGGCAGCTAAACCCATCAGGAAATAAAGGTAATCATCTTGAGGTGAACTGAATAATTTTACTGCTGAGCAATGCTTTGTTCCATGTTTATGTTAAAGATTTCAAGGAATGGTTTCATCGACGGAAATATGAGTTTATTGTTCTTTTATGGCCTAATTTGTGTAATCTTTCCTCGTAACCTAACCCCTGTTGTCCAGGTATCATTTTTGTAAACCTACGTTGCATTCCCTCCAAGGCCAAAATATCCTTCCTAAGGTGTGGTGCCCAGAAATGTTCCCAGTGACTCCAAGTGGGGTCTAACCTGGATTTTGTACTGCTGCAGCATAACCCCTGTGTCTTTGTACTCCAATCCTATAGATATAAAAGCTTGCATTCCATTAGCCTTTTTGATTATTTTCTGCACTTGTTCCTGGCATTTTAAGGACCTATGCACCTGAATCCCCAAGTCTCTTTGAACATCCACTGCACCCAACCTCTTTCCAGGCTTTCCTCCGGGCGCTCCGGTTTCCTCCCACAAATCCCAAAAGACGTGCTTGTTAGGTGAATTGGACATTCTGAATTCTCCCTCTGTGTACCCGAACAGGCGCCGGAGTGTGCAGTGTTAATGTAAGCATGTACACTGAATTCCATAAGGCATAGCAGCAGAATTAGGCCACTCGGCCTATCAAGTCTGCTTCACTATTCAATCATTATATTTTTCTCATCCCCATTCTTCTGCCTTCTCCCCATAACCCCTGAACCCCTTATTAATCAAGATCTATCTCTGTCTGAAAGATACTCAGTGATTTGGCTTCCACAGCCTTCTACAGCAAAGAGTTCCACAGATTCACCACCCTCTGGCTGAAGAAATTCCTCTCATCTCTGTTTTAAAAGATCGTCCCTTTAGTCTGAGATTGTGTCCTCTGCTTCTACTTTTTCCTACAAGTGGAAACATCCTCTCCACGTCCACTCTATCCAGGCCTAGCAGTATCCGGTAAGTTTCAATAAGATCCCCTTCATCCTTCTAAACGCCAACAAGCACACACCCAGAGTTTTCAACCATTCCTCATACAACAAGCTCTTCATTCCAGGAATTATTCTTGTGAACCTCCTCTGGACCCTTTCCAAGGCCAGCACATCCTTCCTTAGATACAGGGCCCAAAACTGCTCGCAATAATCCAAATGGGGCCTGACCAGAGCCTTATACAGCCTCAGAAGTACATCCCTGGTCTTGTATTCTATCCCTCTCGACATTACATTTGCCTTCCTAACTGCCAACTGAACCTGCACGTTAACCTTAAGAGAATCGTGAACAAGGACTCCCAAGTCCCTTTGTGCTTCTGATTTCCTTAGCATTTCCCCATTTAGAAAATAGTCTATGTCTCCATTTCTCCTTCCAAACTGCATAACCTCACACTTTTCCACATTGTATTCCATCAGACACTTTGCCCACTCTCCAAGTCCTTCTGCAGCCCCCTTGCTTCCTTAATACTGCCTGTCCCTCTATAGAACTTTGTGTCATCTGTAAACTTAACAACAGTGCCTTTAGTTCCTTCTTCCAGATCATTAATGTATATTGTAAAAAGTTGTGGTCCCAGCACAGACCCTTGAGGCACACCACTAGTCACCGGCTGTCATCCTGAAAAAGATCCCTTTATCCCCACTCTATGCCTTCTGCCAGTCAGCCAATCTTTTATCCATGCCAGGATCTTACCCTTAAAACCATGGGCTTTTAACTTATTTAACAGTCTCCTATCCGCCACCTTGTCAAAGGCCTTCTGGAAATCTAAATAAATCATGTCCACTGGTTCTCCTTTGTCTAACTTCCTTGGTACCTCCTCAAAGAACTCTAATAGATTTGTCAGACTTGACCTCTCCTTGACGAAGCCATGCTGAATTCAATCATGTTGTGATCGCTATTTGCTAAATGCTCGCGCACAGTTAGGCTACTAATTAAATTGGGCTCATTACTCACTACTAAATCTAACATTGCCTGTCCCTTTGTTGTATCTGGAACATGTTGCTGCAGGAAACTATCCCACACACATTCCAGAAATTCAGACAGGTGCTTTTCAGCCTCTCCCAATCTATGTGTAGGTTAAAATCCCCCATTAATACTACTCTGCCTTTGTTACACACTTGTCTAATTTCTGCATCTCTACAAACTAACACCTCAGAACTGCTACCAGGGGGTGAAACACAACACTCATTACAGTTTTAGATCCTTTTTTGTTCCTTCGCTGTGGTTACTGCAGCTTGGAATGGAGTTTACCAGCTCCCACGTCACGCAGCTACAGCACATCACCTGCCCAGCCATCACTACATTCCTGAGTTAATTTCAGTTGGAAGTGATTTTCCAAACCTCCCTTTTCTATAGCATTTTCGATAGCTCCCGCGTACTGGTTGCATGCGCCAATTATAGGACCAGTTATGATAAGCATCGTGCCACGAGCGTGTATTTCAAATAATTGTGGCATTCTAAAATATTTCAGTGCATTTAGCACACAGATGCCATCTACTGGCTATAGTGTAGTTTTCACTTGGCTGCCTGAAGGATTTTCCCAACAAGCCAACGCAACCATTTTAAACTACGTCTTTTTCCTTGTCGTGCCTGTGCAGTTTATTTTCAAACCTTTTATATTGTCCGCTTTGGAGAAAGTGGATGGAGAGTGTGGTTTTCCATCTATATCAAGGCCATTTTGGAACAGAAATGAAGTAAAAATGATTGTCTCGCTTTATTCAGAACCATCAAATGCTTGGCAGTGCACCCAGGCCTTTGTTAGTATTTTTGGTATTTGTTAGTACGGTTGGGATGAAAACCAAAGATTCTGTTGTGTGTATTTCCCTTTTAAGAAGCTCTGAAAATATAGCTGTATTTCGTGTAGTCATTGCTAATCTGTAATCTGGTGTAAAATAACTGCACAAGCTGAGGAATTTTGGTCAAAGCATGCAACAGACTGGATATATAATGCTGATCACAGGCATCATTCTGGAGTACAGTTTTTCCAGATTGCCCTTTTAATGATTAGATTGGTCACTGTTTCTCTAGATTCTCTTAGCAGAATCTGGCTTCTGCCACTCTTAAAAAGAGTGTGTGTGGGTCAGGGGCGGCATGGCAGCACAGTGGTTGGCACGGTTGCTTCACAGCTCTGGGGTCCTAGGTTTGATTCCCGCCTTGTGTCGCTGTCTGCGCGGAGTCTGCACGTTCTCACCGTGTCTGCGTGGGTTTCCTCCGGATGCTCCGGTTTCATCCCACGGTCCGGCGATGTGCAGGTTGGGTGGATTGGCCAAGCTAAATTGCCTTTAGGTATCCAGAAAAGGTTAGGTGGGGTTACTGGGTTACAGGGATAGGGTGGAGTTGTGGGCTTAGGTAGTGTGTTCTTTCCAAGGGCCGGTGCAGACTCGATGGGCCGAATGGCCTCCTTCTGCACTGTAAATTCTATGATTCAATGAGACTATGATTCAATGAAAGTGGTGAGACAGGGGAATGTTGAATATGCCAATTGGTTCATTGATGGTGTACATTATACCCGACTGTGGCGTCAATTTATGAAACTTCTTACATGGGGTGTGGGCATCGCTGGTTGGGTAAAACATTTCAGAGGGCATTTTAATAGTGAACCACATTGCTGTGGGTCTGGAGTCACATGTAGACCAGATCAGGTAGGAATGATAAATTTCCTTCCCCAACCGACATTAGTGAACCAGATGGGTTTTTATGAGAAGCAAGAATGACTTCCAATTCATGATTTTTATGATTGAGTTCAAATTTTCACCATCTCCCCTGGTGGGATTCAAACCCGGGTCCCCAGAGCAGTACCCTGGGTCTCTGGAATACTAGTCCAGTGACATTACCACCACACCACCGCCTCCCATTACTCCTGAATGAGGTGAATTACAACTGAGAAAACTTTCAAGAAAATAAAACCTCTGCAATTTCTTTATGTTGTTGCTTTATGGAGCTGCAAACACTTGAGGAGCTGGCCGTTAAAGTTAAAATTCGGCGGTGTGCTAGTTCCAAACATTGTCCCTCTTTTGTAAATTTCAGAACTTAACTTAAATCATATTACTTGGTCGGTTAGCGCTTTCAAATTATGGAAGAAGTTGGCCTGATGAAAGCGGGTGATTCTTTACATTTCTGACAATGGATTTGCGAGCGAACCAGCCCTTTGGAGTCCGTGTTTTACTCTCAGCCACAATCATCGGGCCTGTTTTCTTAATCTGGTTTCCACTGCTGGGCAGGGACCAAAGAATCTCTGCCGAGAGAAAAACAGTTTTAAAATGTTTTCTTTAAAAGTTAAAAGAGCGAGGGAAAGAATGTGGAGCGATGGGGAGATGAATGAAGAATCATTAAATGCGCGTAGGCTATCCTGGATGCTGGGCAGAGAAAGAAAGTTAGGAAAGCTTGGTGTGTGTGTGGGTGGGTGGGGGGGGTTAGTTATGGTGGGGGCAGTGGGAAAACAAACTGCACGCAATAGAGCTATAAATTCAAAATGGAAAGAAGATGAGACCAATAAATATTAAAAGAAATAGAGATTTGGAACTGAGGATCACCACGTTAGAGATTTATACTAAAATAATGTGGCGTTTCCCTGCATGTTAAATTCCCAGTTATGGCTATGAATTTGGGAAGTGTGGTTCACCCACAAACAGTGGGTGAAGGTGGATCATCTGGACATTAATACTTGTCATTTCTGCGGTTTGAAAGGATTGTGCACTCTGTAACCACAGAGGGTAGGAAGTAGAATTCTACCAAACTATTCATAGACATAGAATTTACAGTGCAGAAGGAGGCCATTCGGCCCATCGAGTCTGCACCGGCTCTTGGAAAGAGCACCCTACCCAAGGTCAACACCTCCACCCTATCCCCATAACCCAGTAACCCCGCCCAACGCTAAGGGCAATTTTGGACACTAAGGGCAATTTAGCGTGGCCAATCTACCTAACCTGCACATCTTTGGACTGTGGGAGGAAACCGGAGTACCCGGAGGAAACCCACGCACACACGGGGAGGATGTGCAGACTCCGCACAGACAGTGACCCAAGCCGGGAATCGAACCCGGGACCCTGGAGCTGTGAAGCGATTGTGCTATCCACAATGCTACCGTGCTGCCCCAACGCTTCCTCAACGCTGTTCAGTTCTCGTGTCAGACATAACCTGCCTGGTGAGAAGTGAGAGCTGCATTCACATGTACGTCCTGTTGGCCTACAGAGGGGTAGATAGAGGCCCAATTGGGAAATGATTTGGGAAGTGGAAGATGTAAAAGGAGAAGGGATGCCATTTTTGCTTTAGAGAATGAAAAGAATGCAGACTTTACGCTCTTCGAAAGCTGCACCAGGCTTGGCATTAATGTCAAATCACTGATGAAACAAACTATTTGAAATCTTCTCTGTCATCCACTCTAAGTAGCACATTCTCCAGTCCTGTGTGTGGCGTTTGGTGGGGGTTGTTAATCTTTTTTCCTTTTTCTCCATTACCCAGTTTTAATCAATGGAATTCCTCTGGGAAATGGCGGGTGTGATCTTCCAAAGCCTTGGCTTGAGAATGAAGGCGGGACTGTATCTGGGGATGTTTTGATGAATGATTTGGAGCGTTTGGATAGTAATCTATCCCAAGATAAACCGGATACCTTTGAGTACCCGTTGAAGTTTGGGAGCTATAAAGCACAAGGCCGACTCGACGGTAAGAAGAAAAGGACAATGAATCTCAGCTCTCTGACCTGTAATAAAGAGAAGCGTTTTAACTGTGACTATTGTGAAAGGAGATTTTATCGTAAACAACATTTAACGATGCACCACCGCACGCACACGGGGGAGAAGCCCTTTGCGTGTGAGGAATGTGGAAGGGCATTTGCAGAAAAGTGGAACCTCAAAGAACACCGTCGCACTCATACCGGTATACGACCTTACTCCTGCCGTTTTTGCGGCAAAGCGTTTTACCGCAGCTCCCATCTGAAGGTGCACCTCCGTCTTCATACTGGAGAGAAACCCTATAAATGCGATAACTGCCATCAAACATTTGTGGATTCGTCATCTCTTCAGAAGCACAAGCGGTTACCTTCAGGTAAGGTGCTGACTTTGTTATTCAAATTTTGAAACAGATAACAATACAAACGTATCAAGGCACCTTCTGCAATTGGGAACATTTCTGACGTTTTTTTTCTGCACATTAGTACTTGTTAGGCAATATCAAGCCTGGAGTCAAAATTACAGTTCTTATAATTGTTTGTGTGAATTTGAATTCAATCAGCAGCAGTTTCTCCTGCAGCACAAAGTATTGTGATCGTTTGAAATTTGGTGGGCGTGATTCTCCAATTACAACGGTGTGAACAGGCCGCTCCCACGACTAATTCTGGCCCCTCCAGGGGGCCAGCACGGCGCTGGAGCGGTTCACGAAGCCGATTGGTGGGCCCCGATCACAGGCCAGGCCACATCAGAGGCCCCCTCCAGGGTCGGCCCCCCCCCCTTACACGCCGACGTCCCGCTGGCCCAGAGCAGGTTACAATGGCGCCGTCAGGACTCAGCTCTTTTCTTACGGCCGCTCGGCCCATCCGGGCCAGAGAATCGCTGGCCAACCACGCTGGCGCCAATGGCGCCGGTTCTCTGCTCTGTGGAGAATAGGGTGCCGACCTCGGGGCGGCGTGGCGCAATTCGCGCGGCCCGCCGGCGATTCTACGACCCAGAGCGGGGCCGGAGAATCCCACCCGATATTCTTGCATTTGGCCAAATACATTGTAGAAGCTGAGGGATAATGCTTTGCAATTTCTAATGTACAGGTAGCTTCTGATTGGTTGGAATCTCCTTTACATATATTAAAATTGTTAGGTTTGGTTATAGTTTTTCACCCTTTACATATTTAACTGTTGAAGGAGAGAGGGGGAGGCTTTGACTGTGAAGCTGGTAACCACTGTTTATGTTATCTAGTTATTATGGTCATCACATATTTTGCCAAAGGTGGAGCAATTCTTTCTCCTGCACAACAAGGAGCTAAAAAACAGATTTACTCTGAAAATGGCCCACCTAGTTTTGAAATATGGTAACCCCAGAGTATAGTTGTAGCATTCCTGAAAATTACTTGAACGATTGTCCAAGTCACTCAATTTAAATAGACATTTTGTGGATTGTCTTTGCACATTTGATTGGCGGCTCTTTCTAAGCCACATTTTAAATTTACTTTAGACTGATGAGCTTTTAAAAATTCATTTGTTTATTAGATGTGAAGGTCGCTGACAATGCTAGTATTTATTGTCGATCCATAAGTGTCCTTGAGAATAATAATCTTTATTTTTGTCACAAGTACGCTTACATTAACACTGCAATGAAGTCACTGTGAAAATCACCTAGTCGCCACACTCCCGGCGCCTGTTTGGGTACACAGAGGGAGAATTCAGAATGTCCAATTCACCTAACAGCACGTCTTTCGGGACTTGTGGGCGGAAACCGGAGCACCCGGAGGAAACCCACGCAGACACGGGGAGAAGGAGCAGACTCCGCACAGACAGTGACCGAAGCTGGGAATTGAACCTGGGACCATGGCGCTGTGAAGCCATTGTGCTAACCACTGTGCTACTGTGCCGCCCAGGTCGTGGTGAGTCACTTCTTGAACTGTGGCTCTGTACAGTTACACCCACAGTGCTGTCAGGAAGCGAGATCCAGGTTCCTGCCTCAGTGACACTGAAGGAGCTGCAATATAATTCTAAGTCACGGTGGTGTGTGGCTTGGAGGGAACCTGCAGGTGATGGTGTTCCTCTGTGCCTGCTGCCCTTGTCCTTGGTTGTAGAAGTCGTGGGTTTGGAAGGTGTTGTCGAAGGATGTTTTGCTAGTTGCTGCAGTGCATCTTGTACAGAGTTTCTCTTCTGGCCATGGTGTTACAAAATCCCGCTGGTGTATGTCTGACCTGAAACACTGGTTTTGTGTGGTGCATTTTATTTTGAATATTGGAGAGAAACACCTGCAAATACAGGACTCAAAACTCTTTTTCAATAAACAACAAGTATTTAGTAAAAATAGAATGAGGACGATGAAACGCTACAAAGAACAATTTTATACTTTGGCGCATTAACAGTCAGCACTTAGTTCCTCAAAGACTGGAAATGAGTCAAAGACTGGAAATCCAGAAGCATCTACTTCCCCATAATCTACAACTCTATTGAGACCCCCTCCATTTCACAGACAACAACCATAAATCTATTGGACAAATCCAGCCAGTGCCTGCCACACCGTACAACTACCGCACCGTACCTTGCAGCTATCGAACCGTACAGCTGCCACACCGTACAACTACCGCACTGTACCATACCGCACAGCTACCGCCCCGTACAGCTACCGCCCCGTACAGCTACCGTACCGTACAGCTATCGCACCGTACCTTACAGCTATCGAACCGTATAGCTGCCGCACCGTACAACTACCGTACCCTACAGCTACCGCACCGTACCGTACAGCTGCAGCACTGTACAACTACCGTACCGTACAGCTACCTCACCGTACCGTATAGCTACCATACCGTACAGCTACCGCCCCGTACAGCTACCGCCCCGTACAGCTACCGCCCCGTACAGCTACCGTACCGTACAGCTACCGCGCCGTACCGTACAGCTACCGCGCCGTACCGTACAGCTACCGTACCGTACTGCTACCGCGCCATACCGTACAGCTACCTTACTGTACTGGTACCTCCGTACCGTACAGCTACCTCACCGTGCAGCTACCTCACCGTGCAGCTACCGCACTGTACAGCTACCGTACCACACAGCTATCGTACCGTACAGCTACCGCCCCGTACAGCTACCGCCCCGTACAGCTACCGCCCCGTACAGCTACCGCCCCGTACAGCTACCGCCCCGTACAGCTACCGTACCGTACAACTACCGCCCCGTACAACTACCGTACCGTACAGCTACCGCCCCGTACAGCTACCGCCCCGTACAGCTACCGTACCGTACAGCTACCGCCCCGTACAGCTACTGCCCCATACAGCTACCGCGCCGCGCCGTACAGTTACCGCCCTGTACAGCTACCGCCCCGTACAACTACCGTACCGTACAGCTACCGCCCCGTACAGCTACCGCCCCGTACAGCTACCGTACCGTACAGCTACCGCCCCGTACAGCTACCGCCCCGTACAGCTACCGTACCGTACAGCTACCGCCCCGTACAGCTACCGCCCCGTACAGCTACCGTACCGTACAGCTACCGCCCCGTACAGCTACCGCCCCGTACCGTACAGCTACCGTACCGTACAGCTACCGCGCCGTACCGTACAGCTACCGCCCCGTACAGCTACCGCCCCGTACAGCTACCGTACCGTACAGCTACCGCGCCGTACCGTACAGCTACCTTACTGTACTGGTACCTCCGTACCGTACAGCTACCTCACCGTGCAGCTACCTCACCGTGCAGCTACCTCACCGTGCAGCTACCGCACTGTAGAGCTACCGTACTATACAGCTACCGTACCGTACAGCTACCGTACCGTACAGCTGCCTCACCGTACAGCTGCCTCACCGTACAGCTGCCTCACCGTACAGCTGCCTCACCGTACAGCTGCCTCACCGTACAGCTGCCTCACCGTACAGCTGCCTCACCGTACAGCTACCGCACCGTACAGCTACCGCACCGTACAGCTACCGCACCGTACAGCTACCGCACCGTACAGCTACCGCACCGTACAGCTACCGTACAGCGACTGTACCGTACAGCTACCGTACCGTACAGCTACATCACCGTACAGCGACTGTACCGTACAGCTACCGTACCGTACAGCGACTGTACTGTACAGCTACCACAACGTACACCTACAGCACCGTACAGCGACTGTACCGTACAGCTACAGCACCGTACAACCTAAGTGACCAGGACTTGGGAATAGTCTTCAGTTCAGCGAAGAAAACAATCTTTTGCACAGACTTTCATCGTGGATGCTTCTAGTTTTACTTTTTGAAGGAATCCACGCATTGAGTGGATGGCACGGTAGCACAGCGGTTAGCACTGTTGCTTCACAGCGCCAGGGACCCGGTTCGATTCCCGGTTCGGGTCACTATGTGCGGAGTCTGCCCGTGTCTGTGTGGGTTTCCTCCGTTCCTCCCACAACTCCCGAAAGATGTGCTATTAGGTAATTTGGACATTCTGAATTCTCCCTCCGTGTACCCAAACAGGCACCAGAGTGTGGCTACTCGGGGATTTTCGCAGTAACTTCAGTGCAGTGTTAATGTAAACCTACTTGTGACACGAATAAAGGTTACATTATATATAACTTTGAAAGTATTGTTCACATTCAGCTCGATGAGGAAGTAAATTATATTCTCTAACTAAGTATCAAGCTTTTGTTGTGATCCCAATTGATGTTATGACTGGATGGGAATATCCCAGATTGGAACTCTGGCTCAAAAGACCGTAACTTTTATTTATTTTTAATAGACCGTGGAGGGACAGAGTCACAGGAATGTTAATCAGTTCTCACAAACATTTGGTTACTTTTAAAATTACACGCTGGTTTTAGGTTTAACACTGATTACAAAGTGCATCTTAATCTACAATGGTCTCATTAACACAGTGTCCCTTTTAAATATTTTTCCAATTAAGGGGCAATTTAGTGTGGCCAATCCACCTACCCTGCACATCTCTGGGTTGTGGGGGAGAGACCCACGCAGACACGGGGAGAATGTGCAAACTCCACACGGACAGTGACCCAGAGCCGGGATCGTACCTGGGACCGTGGTGCTGTGAGGCAGCAGTGCTAACCACTGTGCCACCTTACAGAGTCCCTTTTAAGCACACACGATGACTGTGGGCAAATACACTCTCCACTCTGCACCTCAAGTGAATTTTTGTGGATGTCTCCTCCGAATCTCCCCAGATGATTGACATGTGAGGGTTTCCAAACTCCACTCACAAAAAACACTCTTTAAAATCTACTCTCATAATTATATTTTCCCTCAGCATTTTGCATTCATAAGTCCAGACCAGGTTTTCCAAAGAACACTTTTAAATAAAGTTTCTGCTCCACTTTTCCAGTGCACACTCCTTTAACTCTCATAGAAACATAGGAAATAGGAGCAAGAGTATGTGATGCATTATAATCACGGCATCATCCAACTCAATAGCCTGATCCGACCCCCCCTTCCTTTGAACCCCTTCTCCCTAAGGTCATATCTCATTCGTTCATATTTTGTTGGGTGGGATTGCTGGGTTATGGGGTAGGGTGGAGGCATGGGCTTTAGTTGGGTGCTCTTTCCTCGGGGCCAGTGCAGACTCGATGGGCCAAATGGCCTCCTTCTTGATTTCCTCTTGAGAAAACACAATGTTTTGCTGGCTCCACTGCCACTAGCTCCGGGGAAGTATACAGGGAGCCCGATGATACTGTCAAAGGTCAGGGTGTGGAATCAGCTGAGGAGGCACTTTAAGTTGGAGGGGATGTCGATGTTGACACTGCTGTGTGGGAACCACAGGTTTAAGTCGGGGAGATGGATGGGATGGACGGGAAGTGGAGCAAGGTGCGGCTGGTGAAGGTGAGGGACTTGTATCTGGAAGGGCAGTTTGTTGGTCTGGGAGAGGTTTGAGTTGCCGAGGGGGAGTGAATTTAGGTACATGCGGGGGAGGGACTTTGCAGGGAAGGAGCAAAGGATGTTTCCCAGGTTGCCAGAGTACACACTATTGGAGCAACTGCTGCTCCCGGATGAGTCAGGAGAGGGTAGGATTGGGGACATATGTAGGTGGTTGGGGGAACGGGGTGGTTTGGGGAGCGGAGGGGGGTGCAAATGGTGAAGATCAAATGGGAGGAATTGGAGGGGGAACTGTGGTGAGAGGTGATGCATAGGGTGAATTCAACTTCCTCTTAGATGAAGAAGAGCTTGATTCAGTTCAAGGTGGTGCACAGGGTACATATGACCCGGGCAAGGGTGAGTGGGTTCTTCCAAGGGGTGTGTGAGAAGCGTGGGCGAGGGTCGTGAATCATGCAGAGAGACTTGGGTGTGCTAGTGCATGAGTCACAGAAGGTTGGTTTACAGGTGCAACAGGTGATTAAGAAGGCAAATGGAATTTTGTCCTTCATTGCTAGAGGGATGGAGTTTAAGACTAGGGAGGTTATGTTGCAATTATATAAGGTGTTAGTGAGGCCACACCTGGAGTATTGTGTTCAGTTTTGGTCTCCTTACCTGAAAACGGACGTACTGGCACTGGAGGGTGTGCAGAGGAGATTCACTAGGTTAATCCCAGAGCTGAATGGGTTGGATTATGAGGAGAGATTGAGTAGACTGGGACTGTACTCGTTGGAATTTAGAAGGATGAGGGGGGATCTTATAGAAACATTTAAAATTATGAAGGGAATAGATAGGATAGATGCGGGCAGGTTGTTTCCACTGGCGGGTGAAAGCAGAACTAGGGGACATAGCCTCAAAATAAGGGGAAGTAGATTTAGGACTGAGTTTAGGAGGAACTTCTTCACCCAAAGGGTTGTGAATCTATGGAATTCCTTGCCCAGTGAAGCAGTTGAGGCTCCTTCATTACATGTTTTTAAGGTAAAGATAGATAGTTTTTTGAAGAATAAAGGGATTAAGGGTTATGGTGTTCGGGCCGGAAAGTGGAGCTGAGTCCACAAAAGATCAGCCATGATCTAATTGAATGGCGGAGCAGGCTCGAGGGGCCAGATGGCCTACTCCTGCTCCTAGTTCTTATGTTCTTATGTGCGTGTTTTGGGGTTGCAAGAAGCTGGAGAGTTACTGGGAGTGGAGGTGAGGGTGGACCCTATGGTGGTGATCTTTGGGGTCTCGGAAATGCCAGAGCTGCTGGAGGGGAAGGAGGCCGATGTCATGACCTCGCCTCTCTAGTTGCCTGGTGGAGGACCTTGCTCAATTGGAGGTTGGATACGCTGCCGGAGGTAGGGGGCTGGCTGGGAGACCTGCATGACTTTCTTCGGTTGGAAAAGATCAAATTGGAGTTGAGGAGTTCGGCGGAGGGCTTCGCGGCACGGTGGGGGCTGTTTATGACAATGTTTGAGGAATTGTTCATTGTGGGGGATGGGAAGGGGTAAAAAGGGGAAAAATTGTGCAAACCGTGGACTGTGAGGTTGTGGAGTGAGTTGTTGTACATGTTATTGTTTTTTACACATGTTTGGAATAAAATACACTTTATTAAAAAAATAGAAAACATACAATGTTTTGGCCTCAACTGCTTCCTGTGGTAGTGAATTCCACAGGCTTACCACTCTAGGTAAAGAAATCTCTCCTTAATTCACCCCTAAAAGGGTTACCCCGTGTCCTTTGATTATGATTCCCTGTTCTGGACATTTCCACCTGTGGTGAATGTGATTCACACCGGATTATAATCTGTACATACATGTGTCTGTATTGTAAGTGCAGTTGCACTACCTGTCCTCCAGGGGGAGTAGCTCTGGGAATGCTTGAGTTGTACGGGGCTTCTCCCTTGGCTCTGCCCAGGACTCCTCCCCCGGAAGCTGCTGTATAAAAGATCAGTGCCACAGGGTCAGCCGGCCAGTTCACCGAAAGTTCAATGGCTAATAGGCTGGCTCTGTTGTGAGTATATTAAAACCGCTATTCTAATCCTACAAGCGCGTGTCTGTAGAATTGTTGGTTCCAATACCACCATTGTGAACATCCTTCCTGCATCTACCCTGTCTAGTCCTGTTTGCACCTGAATGCTTACCTTCAGTAACTGGTCTACGAGGACACCCAGGTCTCATTGCACATTTCCCTCTCTTAATTTATAGCCATTCAGATAATAGTCTGCCTTCCTGTTTTTGCTACCAAAGTGGCTAACCTCACATCTATCCAAATCATACTGCATCTGCCATGCATTTGCCCTCTCACTCAACTTGTCCAAATCACATTGAAGCATCTCTGCATCCTCCTCACAGCTCACCCTCCCACCCACTGGAGGCAGAGATGATGGTGGTGGAGCGGAAGGTATTAAAGGCCAAGGTAGACGATCTGAAGAACCGCTCCAGATGGCAAAACTTGAGGATCTTCAGGCTGCCCGAGTCCCTGGAAGGCTCCAACTCCACGGACTATGTGTCCAGATGTTTGGAAAGCTGGTGGGGGCGAGGGTACTTTTGACTCCTGATGAGTCCATGCTCATCGATCACTGAGGCAGACACCTAGATCAGGGAGCCACCTCTGGCAGTCATAATCTGTTTGCAGCGATAGCTGGACAATTTGTTGTCTGAAGGTTCATGTCCATTTAATGTCCATTTCTATCGACTTTACAGTCGTGGTGGTGCTGCAGTGCTGAACGTTATTTCCCAAATCCATTTGGAAGCATTTTGGATCAACCACGTAGGTCAGACTGGGAGGGGTAAGTAGGGTCCTTTCCCGGATGGACATTCGCCAGCATTGTGTTTTTGGCAATAATGTGGATGTTTCTCTCTTTTTTGTGAAGGCCACATTGACTTCAATTTCACAGACACCCATCTGAATGTAACTTTTCATCACGGTCCCATTCTAAATAGTGCGTTGCTCGGGAACCACTGCCAGGAAGAGCCTATCCTCTGCCTGCCATTTAATCCAGGCTTTGCTAGTGTAATAACCACGCTCCTGCCACGCCCAGTAAATAAAATGGCCAAAAATTGAAACCAAGGCTGAGCCTTTAGTCCTGTCGGATTATATTTCTCTTCAGCTGTCCAGGATCCTCCAAAAAAACTGGCATTGATGATTGAAAACAGAGGCTGTCTGCCCAGGACCATGCCATTCCTCTGAATGGTACAAGCCATTGGTTACAATTCCCATCCTCGATGATAAGTTCGTCCTGGACTCTCACAGGCTCTGCAAATATCGGCCGTGGGCTGAGATTACTGTAAAGTAAAGATTTGCATTTACATAACCTTTTTCACCCTTTCGGAATATCAGAAAGTGTAATAAAGGCAAGGAAGTAGATTTGAAGCGTGGCCCCTGTTTTAATGAGGTGAACGTTTTGAGTGATATTCCGATTAAAGCTAATTATGCTTTCTCACTCCAGGGTATGAGGTTGTTTAGGTGTGTTGAAGTGGGCAGCATGGTAGCATGGTGGTTAGCATAAATGCTTCACAGCTCCAGGGTCCCACGTTCGATTCCCGGCTGGGTCACTGTCTGTGCGGAGTCTGCACGTCCTCCCCGTGTGTGCGTGGGTTTCCTCCGGGTGCTCCGGTTTCCTCCCACAGCCCAAAGATGTGCGGGTTAGGTGGATTGGCCATGCTAAATTGCCCTTAGTGTCCTAAAAATATAAGGTTAATGGGAGGGAGGGGGGGGGGGGCATAGGGTGGATGCGTTAGGGTGATCATTGCTCGGCACAACATCGAGGGCCGAAGGGCTTGTTCTGTGCTGTACTGTTCTATGTTCTAAGTATTTGCATCATCCTATGCAGCTCACCAAACTGATAGCTGAGTTTAACAGGAATAGAACTTTGTTGATAACGTGCTTAGACAGCTATGATCGTCGCTTTTAATCCTTCACTTGCTTTTATTGTTCTCTTAGCTTGCAGCAAAACTGACCAGATAGATTCAGCAGCAGTGCACCCAATAGCACCAATGACCGAGCAAGGTAAGAATTGTCATACAAATGGCACCGATGATTTGCAGTTTACCTGAGGAAGTAACATGGAAAACAAAGGCAGTACAGAGGTAACCACACAATGTTCAATGAATCCAATCCTATAGACAGTAGCCAGAGGAGCTGATCCTAAAAATGTTCTGGAATACATTCGGTGTGAAGCTGGGGACAAATAGTTGAAATCGGAAAAGGATGAAAAATGATGGCATGGGCAAGAGTTTTTTCCTTAACTTTTCCAAAGTGGTTTGATACAACTCAGCAGTTTACTGGCCATTTTAGAGGCTATGTAAGGATTACCACATTGCTGTGGGTCCGGAGTCACACACAGACCAGACCGGGTAAGGATGGCAGATTTCCTTCCCGAAAGGACATTAGTGAACCAGATGGGTTTTTCCTGTCTGTCTGGTAGTTTCATGGTCTCCGTTATTGAGACCACCGTTGCAATTCAGATTTATGAATTTCTACATATTTTCACCATATTTACATATTTACAAACGAAAAACAAGAAGAACAGGAAAACAACAGTATAAAAAACAATCCCACCCAAACCCAGACACACCCACAACCCCCTTCGTCTCCTCCCCCCCACCGAAAGTACATGATGAACAAACTCCAACAATTGTAGAACCCCTCCTTCGCCCCCCTCAGTTCCAACTTCATCTTCTCCAGGGTCAGACATTCCAGCAGGTCCCCCCGCCATGCCGAGGCACAGGGTGGAGAAGCTGACCTCAAACCCAACAAGACCCGCCAACGAGCAATTGATTTAATTTGATTTGATTTATTATTGTCACATGTATTAGTATCCAGTGAAAAGTATTGTTTCTTGCATGCTGTCCAGACAACGCATACCGTACAGAGGGAAGGAAGGAGAGACTGCAGAATATAATGTTACAATTATAGTAAGGAGTAGAGAAAAGATCAACTTTATACGAGGTAGGTCCATTCAAAAGTCTGATGGCAGTGGGGAAGAAGCTGTTCTTGAGTCAGTTGGTACGTGACCTCAAACTTTTGTATCTTTTTCCTGACGGAAGAAGGTGGAAGAGAGTATGTCCGGGGTGCGCGGGGTCCTTAATGATGCTGGCTGCCTCTCTGAGGCAGCGGGAGTTATAGATCGAGTCAATGGATGGGAGGCTGGTTTGCGTGATGGACTGGGCTACATTCACAACCTTTTGTAGTTTCCTGTGGTCTTGGGCAGAGCAGGATCCATACCAAGCTGTGATACAACCAGAAAGAATGCTTTCCATGGTGCATCTGTAGAAGTTGGCGAGAGTCGTAGCTGACATGCCAAATTTCCTTACTCTTCTGAGAAAGTAGAGTAGTTGGTGGGCTTTCTTAACTATAGTGTCGGCATGGGGGGACCAGGACAGGTTGTTGGTGATCTGTACACCTAAAAACTTGAAGCTCTCGATCCTTTCTACTTCGTTCCCATTGATGTAGACAGGGGCATGTTCTCCACTACGCTTCCTGAAGTCGATGACAATCTCCTTTGTTTTGTTGACATTGAGTGAGAGATTATTGTCGTTGCACCAGTTCACCAGATTCTCTATCTCATTCCTGTATTCTGTCTCGTTGCACCTCCGAAACTTCACATCCATCCTCCCCGGCAATTAGCGAGGCGAAGGTTAAAACATCTGCCCCCGCTCCAGCCTGCAGTTCCGGCCGGTCCGACACCCTGAATATGGCTTCTAGGGAAACGGGCCATATGCAAGACCCCTGAGATTGTGCTGAACACCGTCCTCCAAAACCTTTCCAGCTTCGGGCAGGACTAAAACATATGAACATGGTTCGCAGGGCCCCTCGCATGTCGCTCACAGACATCCTCCACCCCCTTGAACAGCAGTTCATCCTTGACTCTGTGAGGTGTGCCTCATACTCTACCTTCAGCTGTATTAGCCCCAACCTCGCACACGAGGTCGAGGCAGTCACCCTCTGCAGCATCTCACACCACAGCCACTCTTCCAGTGCCCCTCCCCCCACCCTCGACTCCTCCTCCCACTTTGCCCTAATCCCCTCCATGGACACCCTATCCTCCAGGATCCTCCCGTAAATCGACGAAACAACACAACCCCACCCCCCCCCGCTGAAAGCACCGCTTCCAGCAACAAGGACGCTGGCGCTATCGGGATGCTCGGGGAAACCTTCCTTGTAAAGCCCCGAACCCTGAATGTACCTAAACCCTTCCCCCTGCGTCAAACCATGCTTCTCTCCCACAAGGAACAAATCCATCATTTCCTTAATCCGCCTCTTTGCACCTCCAAAACTTTGCGTCCATCCTCCCCGGCTCGAATCCATGATTCCCCCTAATTGGCATTCTCCCTGACCTGGCCCCCCAGCTTAAAATACTGCCTAAACTGCCTCCAAATCTTCAACGTGGCCACCACCACCAAACTCAACAAAGTGCAGGTTTATTCATTCATTGGATTTAAATTCTACCTGTTGTCGGTGCTTGAACTTTAGTCCCAACAAATTACCGCTACACCAGCGTCCCAACAAAAATAATGCCAACAATGCTGAGTATATATCTCAATTGTTATCGCAACTTTCATGACTTCAGGACATTGCAAGGCAGTTTACAGTTAATATAGAGCTAAGAGGTGTGGCTATTGATTGGATAAAATTAAATTTCTATTTTGGGACATCTGAGCAACATTTGTGAAACCGAAAGTTTGGGAGTCATTTCAAAAGAAGTTCTTCCTCCACTAAACCACTCAGATTAAATACAACCCATTGCACTGCTGGAGGGGCTCTACCACAAAGATACATATTTTACACAAATTTCAACTGTGTATTCTTAGAATCCCTACAGTGCTGAAGGAGGCCATTTGGCTCATCGAGTCTACACTAACCCTCTAAAAGAGCACCCTACCTCGGTCCACTGCCTGCCCTATCCCTGTAACCCAGTAACCCCACCTAACCGTTGGACACTAAGGGGCAACTTAGAATGGCCAGCCAACCTGACCTGCACATCTTTGGACTGTGGGAGGAAACCGGAGCACCCGGAGGAAACCCATGCAGATGCTGGGAGAAAGTTCAGACTCCACACAGACGATCACCCAAGGCCGGAATTGAACCCGGGTCCCTGGCGTTGTGAGGCAGCAGTGTTAACCACTGTGCTACCATGCGACAGATTACATGGGACAATTTAATTTGAACTCCAAAATCATTGAGTGCACCATATGCACCATTGAGTGTATCACATATTGTGTGCAGTTTGGTATCTGACAGTGACACTAAGCTACCTTTCCTCACACCAGTTGTAAACACTGAACGGCAACACATCACACAGCAACTTCCTTCTATCTCAGTCCAATTTCTCTGAAGACACCTTTCTTCATAAACACAAAACATTAGTTTTGTTTCATGCTGTTTGACAGTTATGCAAGTTGTAACAACAATGAATTCACCAACGACCATGCCGTAGCATCACTACAAAGTTCATGTCTCGTGGAGCTACAAATTCCAATGTAATAAAGTAATTGTATTTTCTTAATGGTTTCAAGAACAGATTGCATTTAAATTACAATGTTATCCTACAGATATATTTGAAGGCATTTCACACCTCTGGGGTGGAGACCACCTTGCTGAACATGTATAAAATATAAAATGGGGACTCAATCATTCACACACAACTAAAAGCACTTGAATTCTGGATTTTTCCTTTAATCAATTATTTCCCCACCAAAGACAACATGAAGGAAGACATATGTTTGTTTATAAAGCAGGTTTCCAGTTTTTGGAATGTCCCCAAACACATCACAGCCAATTAAGTACTTCTGAAGTCACTGTTGTCATTATTCAAGTGTGCCAGCCAATCTGGATCCTATAAAATGACTAGGTTGTGTTTTAATGGTGTTGGTTGAGTAATAAATGTTTGCAAAGCCGCCCAGAGAATCTCTGCTCTTCTGTGAATTGTACAATGGCTTCCTTTCCATTTGTCAGTCGAATGTGGTCTTGGGTTAAGACTCGATCAGAAAAGATGGCAACTCTGACCATGCAGTCTTTGGGTATTGTTACTGATGTTTTAGTTTGGATTATATGCACACAGTTTCTGAGTTAGTCTGGAACACTCAACCTTTTGCCTTTGGTTCCAGTGATCTCACTGGACTGAGGTAAACCTATATACCTGCCAAACTGTCCTTGTGGGAATACGTTTGCATTGTATGTGTTTGTTTTCAGCTTTCAAATTGCATCAAAGCCTTGTGTGTTTTAAATTAATATAGGCCCAATTTTTGCACTTCCTGGCGTAAATCGTACTGAAGCAACGTGCTTTGGGGATTCAAGCTACCATTTCCCTCCGGATGTCACAAAACGTGGTGATTATGACCATAGCTTCGCAGCAGACATTTTCTGGGGTGGTACTTTGTTGAATGACTGCCCATTAGAAGAACGAAGAACTAACACTTCTCATTCTCCAATGAATTGCATTAACAATAAAACTGATGACAAAGCCAACTCCTCTTCGAGACCTTTCAACAACGCCAAGACGTTTAAAGAGGTTGCATCTTCAAGCAATGACGTTATTTCTGTCGGAAGGAATTGCTTTAAATGTGAATATTGTGGGAGGAGATTTTTGAGCCAAGCACAGTTGACAATGCACAGACGCACTCACACCGGAGAGAAGCCATACGTGTGTAATGAATGCGGCAGAGGTTTTGCAGAGAAGTCCAACCTAAATGACCATCTTCGAACTCACACAGGTGAGCGTCCTTATGCTTGTACTTTTTGTGCGAAAGCATTTCATCGGAGTACGCACCTAAAAATACATCTCCGTCGCCACACTGGAGACAAGCCGTACAAATGTGATGATTGCAAGAAAACATTTGTGGACTCCTCCTCCCTTCAGAAACATAGACGATTTCCCTCAGGTAAGATTCTCCCCGTCTGGACTTCCAAACCACTTGTGATTAAGCACCTCATAAGATGCCGCTCTGCAAGATCGAATCTTGTGGTATTAGTGGCAATCTGCTGCAGTCGTTTAAGAATTGGTGGACAGTTATCAATGGATTTGGATTTTCCTTGAGGAGTGTCCCTCAAGGATCAATGTTGGGACCATTTGTATTTCTCACTTTCATTAGTAACCTAGCTGCTGATGAGGCGGGGGGAGGAGAGAGAGTAATTTGTAAATGATACCACCGTGTGTGTGCTGGGGGGAATGGTCCTACATTTGGAAGATTATGTTTATCTTCAAAAAGTATCTTATTAATGCACTTGGGCAGGATTTTTCTTTATTCATTCAAGTGATGTGGGCTGGCCAGGATTAATTGCCCAGCCCTAGTTCTCCTGGGGAAGGAGGTGGTGAGCTGCCTTCTTGAGCCGTTGCTGTCCATGTGGTTTAGGTACACCCACAGTGCTTTGGGGAGCGAGTTCCATGATTTTGACCCAGTGACAGTGAAGGGACAGCCGATATATTTCCAAATCAGGATGGTGAGAAGCTTGGAGGGGAGTTCCAGGGGGGTACTGTTTCCATGTGTGTGCTCCCCGTGCCCTTGTAGAAGGTACTGGTTGTGGATTTGGACGGTGCAGGGATCAGAGGTGAAGCCTGTGAGAGAGTTGGATCTTTCCTGGCTGGGGTGGAGATGAGAACAGGAGGTAGGTACCCTTGACTAAAAATCTGGGTCAGTATAATCTAGAATAGCTCAAATCACCTGGAGCAGTCACAGAGAGGAATTTTCCAGATTGCGCCCCCGGAACTGGCCTGGATTTAAAAAAAAAAAAAAAATTTTTTGCCTTGCCAAGGAGATTAGTTGGTTGATGATGGGTAAGGTGTGTCTTTATCCCGACGTGCAAGCTATCACAACTCTTGTGAGACCAAGTAGATGGACCAGTGAGTCCTTTTCCTATTCTGTCTTTACATTAAATATCATTTTGGTTGAGAACAATTTGAAGCGTGGGGTTTATAATTGACACAGGCTGAGGGTTACTGTGCTGTGCAATGACAGGATGGAGATTGGTATCCATGAGTTCCCAAATGTAATGGTGAAAAGATGCAGGTGTGAACCATGCGTTTCTCCCCAGTGGGGAGGTGGAAACCCAGCCATGTTTTGAACACCTCTAAATGGATGGTTGACGTTAGGGGGCTGCACTCACTGTACATGTCTTGAGGAAAACAACCCTTTGGAAATGATTGGTCATAGTCATAGAATTTACAGTGCAGAAGGAGGCCATTCGGTCCATCGAGCCTGCACCGGCCCTTAGAAAGAGCTCCCTACCCAAGCCTACGTCTCCACCCTATCCCCACACTTCCACCCTTTCCCCGTAACCCCACCTAACCTTTTTTTTGGACACTTAAGGGCAATTTATCATGGCCAATCCTCCTAACCTGCACATCTTTGGACTGTGGGAGGAAACCGGAGCACCTGGAGGAAGCCCACGCAGACAGTGACCCAAGCCAGGAATCAAACCTGGGACCCTGGAGCTGTGAAACAACAATGCAAACCACTGTGCTAACATGCAGTGGTAAAAAAAACTCCACTCACCACAACTTTAGCAAGTTACAGCAAGTAAACACCCCGGGAAACATACTTCCCAACAATCTGTACAGATTGCTCCCCTTTATCACCCCCCCCCCCTCCCCATCACCCACCCTCCTGTGACGAATAGCCCCTCAAACATGGTCACAAACATCCCCCACCTTTTCTCAAACTCCCCTGCTGAGCCCCTTAACTCATACTTTATCTTTTCTAACCGTAGTACAGGTCACCCAACCAAGCCGTTACCCCCGGTGGCTTTGCCGACCGCCACTCCAGCAAAATTCGCCGCCGTGCAATCAGAGAATCGAAGGCCACAACATCGGCCTTCCTCCTCTCCATGAGCTCCGGCTTCTCTGAAACCCCAAATATCGCCACCAAGGGGTGCGGGTCCACCTCCTCCTCCACTATCCTGGCTAAGACCGTCAACACTCCCACCCAGAATCTTGCCAATTTTCCGCAACCCCAAAACATGTCCGTGTGTTTCACTGGCCCCCGCCCAGACCTCTCTCACTCATCTGCTACCCCCTGAGTCATTTGTACCCTGTGCACCACCTTCGACTGTATCAGGCTCATCCTTGCACAAGAGGAGGTCCCATTTACCCTTCGCAGTGCCTCACTCCATAATCCCCAATTGATCTCCATTTCCAACTCCTCTTCCCATTTCTGCTTGATCTTCACCACCCGCTCACCTCCCTGCTTCCCCAGCCAATTATATATATCCCTAATTCTTCCCTCCCTTTCCACATCCGGAAGCAGCAGTCGCTCCAGCAGAGTGTTTCCTGGCAACCGAGGGAACCCCCTCCAGATCTTTCGTGCAAAGTCCCTAACCTGCAGATACCTGAACTCACTCCCCCTCGGCAGCTCTACCCTCTCCCTTAGCTCCTCCAGACTGGCGAACCCTTCCTTCAAATACAAATCCCTCACCTTGACCAGCCCCACTTCCCTCCACCTCCTGTATACACTATCCATCCCCCCCGGCTCAAACCCATGATTCACACACATCGGCGTTAGCACCGACATCCCTCCCATCCTGAAATCCTCCTCAGCTGATTCCATATCTTCACCGTGGACTGCACCACTGGGCTCCCTGAATACCTACTCGGAGCCTTTGGCAATGCTGCCGTCACCATAGCCCTCAAACTAGACCCCTCACAAGATTCCACCTCCATCCTAACCCACTCTGAGACAGTTGTAACTATCTTCAGGAACGCGAATAATTCATGCCGTGGGAACTATTGAAGTCCCTCTTGTTCGGGAAAAATTCTGACATGCTTTTTCCAGAATTGCCTACTTCCTGTGGCTGAGGAAATCCTTCCAGAAACGCAGTGTGGCTTCCAGAGAAACTGCCAACAAGTCAAGAAAAATGTCAAGACTATCAGGAGGAGGGCAGCACGGTGGCCTAGTGGTTAGCACAGCTGCCTCACGGCGCTGAGGTCCCAGGTTCGATCCCGGCTCTGGGCCACTGTCCGTGTGGAGTTTGCGCATTCTCCCCGTGTCTGCGTGGGTTTCACCCCCACAACCCAAAAATGTGCAGAGTAGGTAGATTGGCCACGCTAAATTGTCCCTTAATTGGAAAAAATAATTGGGTAATCTAAATTTATTTAAAAAAAAGAATATCAGGAGGAACTCTTTGCTGCATTCATCAATCTGACCAAAGCATTGAACTCAGTAAATCCCCCAGGGCTTTGTAGATTGTGATCCAGAAACTTTTGGCAATCCTAGAAATGCTTCAATAACTGCCTTGAGTGGGAAACCTGAAAGAGACCCCTTCAAGATCAGGATCATGCAAGGCTGTGAGACTTTAAAATCTACCTGACTGTGGCTGTTTACATCTGCAAAGATCAACGTTGTTTGGTGTCAGTATTAAATATCATCTAAGTGGAAAACCGAGACTTCCGGTGACGGCGGGCGGGAGGCAGCCGCACAATGGAGGGCTCCCGTTCGGGGACGGCATTTCCGGGGCTTTAAGCCCGGTCCCAGGGTCCACGGAGGCGGCAAAAGCAGGGAGAAGGCACAGTGAATGCACAGTAAAGGAAAATGTCGAGGGTGAGCAAAAAAACAGCCGTAAAAAAAACAGCTGAAGGTCCGTCGGGGAGTGGAAAGGTCACTGCGGGGTCACCAAGGAAAATGGAGGCTGGAGCACCAGGGGAGGCCGCATTGCTTATGGCTGAAGAAATAACTAAGGTGATGGCTGTGGAATTCGAAAGGCAGTTTACAAAACAAATGGAGGCAATGAGGAAGGAGATGAGGGAGGTTTTGAGTGTGCTGGTGGAGGAGGCGATTTCCCCGGTGACGACGGCGGTAGCGAGCACAGTGGCGGAGGTGCGGGAGCAAGGGGAGGCGCTGAAGGAAGTGGAGGAGACATTATTCCAGCACGGTGATCAACTTATCTCGATGGGGAAGGAGATGGGGACGGTGATGGAGATTAACAAGGATCTGCGAGGAAAAATGGAAGACCTGGAAAACAGATCCAGGCGACAGAATTTGAGGATTGTGGGGCTGCCTGAAGGAGTTGAAGGACCGAGGTGACCATGGGCGGTCCCGGACTCCTTTTTCTTTTTCTCCTTTGTTTTTTTCTTTCCACCGTGAGAGGGTTTGTTTTATTGGATGCATATATTGACAGGTGGGCAATTGTTTGGGGTGGTGGGAGGATGGGGTCGTTGTTATTGTTAAGGGGATTGATTTTGTATTTGTTACCGTTTACTGTCGGTGGGTGGGGTGTAAATTTTGAAGGAAAATGTGAAAACGGAGAATAAAAACATTATTTTAAAAAATAGGTGGAAAACCCATTAACCAAAGTCGCCTCCATGCCAAATCTAAACTAACCACCCACGTCCACTCTATTCAGGCCTCGCAGTATCTTGTACATTTCAATAAGATCCCCTCTCATCCTTCCAAACTCCAATGAGTACAGACCCAGAGTCCTCATACGCTCCTCATACAACAAGCTCTTCATTCCAGGGATCATTCTTGTGAACCTCCTCTGGACCCTTTCCAAGGCCAGCACATCCTTCCTTGGATACAGGGCCCAGAACTGCTCACAATACTCCACCTTTGTATCTTCGAATACATCATATTTGAATCAAGGGACAGCCGATGGCGACGAACCTAATCAAACTGTGAAGGGAGGCTTATTGGTTTGAAAAGAAATGCTGATTCTTGCATTTCAGAAAAAGAATGAGGTCAAAACTGATTTTGGATCATGGCACAAAACCAGTGGTATTGGATTGCCTGCCTCGTCACAACAGTGCCTGGCATTTAATTCCATCGACTGCAATAGAACTGAATATCAGGTACTGCTTATAACAAGCAAGCAATCCGATATGACCTGCTTTGTGCCACTCCCTTCCCCTCTCTCCACCCCAATAAGTTTTAACAAAAGAAAACCAACTCAGGCAAAGACAAAGAAAATTGCAAATGCAACACGATGTATACTTTCTTTTTTTTTTAAATAATATTTTATTAAGGTATTTAAAATTTTTTAGAACAGTAACATAAACAATGACATCAACATGGTAAAATAAACATATCCCGCCCCCCCCCAGCCCAATCTTCACACACCTCAACCATACGACAATCCCCTCCCGCCCCCTTTGGAATACTGCATCTGCTGACATTTTAATTTTCCCTGAGAAAGTCGATGAACGGCTGCCACCTCCGGGAGAACTCTAACATTGACCCTCTTAAGGCAAACTTTATTTTCTAGAGACTGAGAAACCCAGCCATGTCACTAACCCAGGTCTCTACACTCGGGGGCTTTGAGTCCCTCCACATTAACAAGATCTGTCTCCGGGCTACCAGGGAGGCAAAGGCCAAGACGTCGGCCTCTTTTTGCACACAGACCGCCTCGTCCGCTAGCATCTCCACAGCAGGCGTTGCCCTCTCTCCACACTAACCCGTAGATCCACCCAGTGCGGGACATGATCCACCACCTTCGGTATTAACGCCCTGCTCAGAACAAAAAAGTCGATGTTAGAGTATACCTTCTGGACAAGTGAGAAAAAGGAAAACTCCTTCGTCCTCGGCTGTGCAAACTTCCATGGGTCTATTCCGCCCATCTTTTCCATAAAACCCTTCAATTCCTTTGCCACAGACAGCCCCCTCCTGTCCTGGATTTTAACTGGTCCAATTCCGGATCAATGACTGTGCTGAAGTCCCCTCCCATGATCAAGTTATGTGACTCTAAGTCTGGGACCTTACCAAACGAAATGAATAAAATGAAAATGAAATGAAATGAAAAAAATGAAAATGAAATGAAACAGTATTTAGTTCCATCGACTGCAATAGAACTGAATATCAGGTTCTGCTTATAACAAGCAAGCAATCCGATATGACCTGCTTTGTGCCACTCCCTTCCCCTCCACCCGCCTCATAAATTCCACGTCGTCCCAATTCGGAGCATATATGTTCACAAATACCACTCGCACCCCCTCCAGCTTCCCACTCATCATTATGTACCTACCCCCCTTTTCTGACACAATTCTCCCTGTCTCGAATGCCACTCGTTTGCTGATGAAGATCGCTACCCCCCCTGGTCTTTGAGTCCAATCCTGAGTGGAACACTTGGCTAACCCACCCCTTCCTCAGTCTCGTCTGGTCTGTAACCTTTAGGTGTGTCTCTTGTAACATTGCCACGTCCACCTTCAGTGCCCTCAAATGCGCAAACATGCGAGCCCTCTTGACCGGCCCATTCAGTCCTCTCATGTTCCATGTGATCAGTGTGGACGGGGGGCTTCCAAACCCCCCCCCCGGCCGACTAGCCATCACCCTTTTTAGGCCAGCCTCGAGCTCGTGCCCTCCGCTTCATCGAGTCCCCACTCGGGCTGTCGCCGTTTCCGACCTCCCATTTGTCCCCTAGTAACAGTTTCTCCCGTCAGCAAAACAGTCTCCTCCCCCCCTGCCAGCAACAGCACTAGAAACCCAATCCCCCAAGTCAAGTTCCAGCTTAACACCTGCTCACGCCCCACTGCGCTTCCAAGAGTCAGCTGAAAGATGTATACTTTTACAAGCATAAACGGTTGGTTTTTATTTCCCTTGGGCTCGCGAGAGCCAAATAGTTAAAATCTTTGCAAAAAGTGTCCGTGCGAGATCGGGAAACTTATTTGAGGCAAACAGCAGTGCTAATGTCTAATTGAAGTGGAAGGAAAATTGTGTAAAGGTGGAGGGTGCAGGTAAATGCCTTGTGAAATGCACCAGTTCTTGTTTCTATAAACTCTTCCTTCCCCTGCCCCCATGATATGTGTCCCTTGGTGGAATCCCTGATCTCAGCTGTGCCTACCTGGAGGGAAGAGCTACATTTCGGCACCTACTTATACCCGAGTGTGAAATAGATGGATTCTTTGTCCTGTCAGAAAATTGAGATACAACACTCCTGCATTGTATGCAGTCGGGGAATGACTAAAAAATTAAATGCCAAAAAAAATGTTTCTCATGTAAATAGCTGTTCATTCCCTAAAATATATTCTTGGGCACTAACATGTCAGATAAACTAACGATAAATTATCAAAAGCATGACTATTTATGGGCATCAACTCATTTCTAAAATGGAAATGAACGCAATGTTTTATTCATTGTCTTATCTTTTTTCTAGACTTATGCAGTTCGCTGAGCAAACAAAACCCTGAAAAGAATTTGTGTGACCCAGAAGTTTCCGTGCATTGTAACCCCACCCGTGCTACAGACTGCAGTAGGTCTGAAAGAAAGCCAATTGCCAATATTCACGTTGGCAATAGTAATGGAGTAAAATCCGAACCTTTTGATTACACGTTGATATCAGAGAGTGGGAGGTATGTAAAGAACAGTCCTAATACGCTATTTAATGAGTGGTTACTGACTCCTAAAATCAAAGTGGAGGAGGAACCAGCTCCAGGTACCAACTATCCAGTAACTATTTCCGCTCAGCAGACAGCTCACCATTTGTAGATAGACATCTCCAAAGACTCTGCAGTCACACGCAACAGAATGTAGCTGTAATGAACATTGTTCTTCACACACACAAAAAGTGACCTTACATCTGCATTTCCAGACAGTTCAACCAACAGAATCCCAGCTGAGAAAATCCTCCCAAGAGCAAGATACTAGATGATGAAGTGTTGCCCTTTGACAATGGACATTTTGGCCAGAAAGTGTATCTTCAATGTGGCAGAAGCAGAACAAGCATCGCACAAATCATTCAGCAGCCCTTTCAGTACATGACCAGCAATAATTCAGAAGCCGTTACTTCTAATTATGTGATATGTTCCATTTAATTTATTGAAACTTCTTAAACATTGTAGAATAGTCTTTTATGTATTACAAATAATAGATGAAGATTAGCCAAAGAAAGATGCACACTTCCAAACCACAACCTTTCACATGTGGCAACAAAAGAAAAATCTTGGCATGTAGTTTATCCTGTAACTGAATGAAAGTGCTACAGAAAATATACTGCGCTAAACCCAGAGACTGAATTAATGGGTGAATTAATTTTTAACTCGCTCAAAACCCATTCACTGGCAAAGAGTTAAAATTGGGCCCCCTATGTCAGTGTTATTTAGTAATAACCATATTCCAGATGTACTCCTTTTATTTACACAGGTTGTGTTTTTTTTTATTAAGGTCCTGCTTTCACAACTTCAGAATAAAAGAAGAGTTTTACTTAAAGTTCCTTCAGTTTGTTTCACTTCTATGCAATGTTTTGGTCTGCTTTAAATGCTGGAAATATAAATAGAAGTCGATGGTGGGAGTAAAATGAACAAAATCCAATCAAAATAGAAACTGGCTGGGATTTTCTGGTTGACCAAGCTGGTGACGCATTCCCACCGTGGGTTTTGCGGCAGTAAGGGGTGCGTTCAACAGGAACGGGAAACCCCATTGGCAATGGGGGGACCAGACGATCCCTCTGCTGGCCACTGGCAGGGTGCCCTCCGCCTCTGCAGAACACGCCACAGAGGGGGAGGACAACTTCACCCCTTGAACAATGTTGTCTATACTTGTAATTTGTAAAGTAGGAAGTAATGTTTAACTGTAGAGCAATTTGCAATAAAACATTTAAAACAACGGAGAAGATTTTCCTCTACCTGGAATTAACGTACAAACTTACAGCAGCGATACAGAAACATCGGGTGAAGAGAAGCACATTGGGGCGGGGGAGGGGTATCAAGTCTGGAATTTCCAAATAAAAACAGAAAATGCTGCAAGGATTAACGCCCAAAATATTAACCAGTCGCCTTATTGCAGATGGTGATGGGCCAGCACTGCATTTCCACCCTTATCTATTTTGTTGTAAAATTCCTACAATTGACAGCAATTTGGCTATCCAGTGGAAATAGCTTGCTAACCGACAGGGCAACTTCATTGCTGTATCTGAAACCAGCTGGTTTAGTTACTGCCTGAAAGTATGACATTTGGAAAGAGTTTGCTGAATTCCTGACGTAACATTCAGCAATTATAGTTGGAGCTGATGAAGTATGACTTGCAGAGTTCCCCACAGTTACTGTGAGGAAAGGATCTTTTCATCACTTACACTTCAGTGCAAGGGTGGCAGAACTGCATCACACTATCAGCTGTTTTCCAAAATGAATAAAATCATTGTAGTTACTTTACAAACAAAAATAATACAACCCATCCATAATAAATTGATGGAGGTTTCTCTGTGTGCTGCACATTGATTTTCACCAACAAGGTTGAAATCCTTCAGGCATTTAGAGAATTGGGGAAGTTAACATTCCAGTGCACAGATCTTTATTATTAAGTATCCTTTAATTTGTAGATTTGGCAGTGTGTAGACTAGATGTTGAGTACTTAAAGTGGAGGTAATCCAATTCCTCTGCATTTAATGGGTTGATATCAATGGTTATGTCTATTGATATGTGGTACACATCTATATTATAAGGAGTTATTCAATTTTATTATGGAAGAACCTGGCTCTTTTCCAATTAACTCCATGTTCATGCAGCTGGACTTCAATTTGAAAGTAAAGGCAAAGACCTTGAGGGTTACTACATCTCGTTATACCCTTGTCAGTTCTTGATTATTAACCTTCAAGGCTAATGTATTCTCTGCTTTGAAGTGGATAGTAAATGCCACATTAAGTTGGCATGCTTGTGATTTGGTTTCCGTTTTATTGCATATTGGTTATTGGTTTTAATATAAATCTAATAGGCAATATTTAAAATACATTTGCATCTAATTTCTGTGCAACTTTCACACTGCAAACAACTTAACTAATATTCACAATGATTATACACTATTATATAATGATGCACCCATAAGTGATATAACAATGGTGCTCTGACAACCAGTTATATAAAGAGGCCGGCGCTTAGCATTTTGTTCAGAGTGAAATTTCTCGCTGGATTCTCAGAAGGTTTTCCACACTGCTTTTCAGTTTAGTTTCCTCTTTCTCCTTGAGTGGCTGCTTTAAGATTCCACATACTCCTGTTATTCCCAGGACACAGGGGAGACTTAGGAACACATCACTTGTGATATTGTGCTCATCCTAGTGTATCAGAACAAATATCACGTATGTTACTTTGAGGTATCTTTAAATGCAAATTTTACACTCACACAATAAACAAATGCAGCAGGTTATTAAATATGCAAATGAGGAAAAGAAACGCAACTTTCAAACACGTCATCATTCCAACAAGAAATATTGCTTTTACACGCTAGAGGGTTGAGCGAGTTCATTGGCTGATAAAGGAAACACATCTTTGGACAAACTGATGATTTCAATGTCAGCTGATGTTAACATTGGGCCGCACTGATCTCTGCAACCATTGCAATACTTACCATTGGAGGAACACTGAATATGTGCCCTCCGACAAAGCCTGATGATTGGGCATGCTGGGAGCACCATGGATAGGGAGTGGTGGTGGGGAGAGACTAGCTTCTCACAACCAACGTACACCTTAAAGTGACGAATAGCCAGTGGGGTACTTGAAGTACAGTCATTGTTGCAATGGAGGAAATGCAACCATAAGATGCACACAACAAACTTCCAGTGACAGTGACTAGATAATCTTTTTAATGCAACGTTGATCATGCACAATAGGGTGACTCCTACTCTTATTCAAGATAGTACAATGGTGTTATTTTGCTTCCACTGTACAGGCAAATCCCAGGGGGAGGGGGCTGGATTTTAATATCTCATCTGAAATCTGCACTTCAAGCAGTGCCGTGCTCCCTCAGTATTGCACTGAGCGTCAGCCTTGATTTTTATACTCAAGTCCTGGAATGGGACTTGAATTCAGAACCTTATGATGCAGCGGCAAATGTGCGATCCACTGAGCTGCAGCTGGTACAAATAGATGATACTCATTGCTGGAATGCCACAAGAGGAACATATTTTTTCAGCATTCCCTGTATAGCATTAAGAGAACGACGATCATTGTGGCTGGCAATGGATGTCCCATGTTTGACAAATTTATGTCATTACTTCTTAAGGCAGCTGTACTGTTGCACGTTTCAACAGTGCCTCAAAGGTGGATTTTGCATAGTTTAAATCGGCACTGAACCATTGGCTTTCCTGTTGTATTGGAACTATCAGTAAATAATGTACTCGACGCAGGTCTTTGCTCAGAAAATTGTTTCCCTATGGAGGCAGCTTCATGCTAGGGCACCAGTCTGGGGGCGTTGGCAGCTGCGCCTCTGCCGTTCCCGCCGGAACGGTACTTCACCAGCCCCGTGGTGGTGGCGGCCCTGAGAGTCTGGGGGCAATGGAGGAGACATGTGGGAGCAGAGGGAGCATCGGTCTGGTCCCCAATCTGTAATAATCACCGGTTTGCCCCGGGAAGTATGGATGGGGGGTTCTGGATATGGCGGAGAGCAGGGATTGAGAGGATGGGGGACATGTTTATAGAGGGGAGCTTTCCGAGTATGAGGGCGCTGGAGGAGAAGTTTGGGTTGGCGAGGGGAAACAAATTCAGGGATCTGCAGGTGTGGGACTTCCTACGTAAACAGGTGTCAACCTTCCCGCTCCTACCGCTAAGGGGGATTCAGGACAGGGTAGTTTCCAGAGGGTGGGTAGGAGAAGGGAGCGTCTCTAACATTTACAAGGAACTTATGGGGTCAGAGGAGACGCAGACCGAGGAGCTGAAGCGCAAGTGGGAGGAGGAGCTGGGAGGAGAGATAGAGGATGGTCTATGGGCGGACGCGTTGAGTAGAGTAAATGCGTCCGTAACATGTGCCAGGCTCAGCCTGATACAATTCAAGGCCGTTCACCGGGCTCACATGACACTGGCCCGGATGAGCAGATTCTCTGGGGTGGATGACAGGTGTGTAAAATGTGTGGGAGGACCAGCAAACCATGTCCGAAGCTCAGGGGATTTTGGCAGGGGTTTGCAGATGTCATGTCCACGGTGTTAAAAACAAGGGTGGCGCGGAGTCCAGGGGTGGCGATTTTCGGGGTGTCGGAAGACCCGGGAATCCAGGAGGAGAAAGAGGCAGCCGTTCTGGCCTTTGCTTCCCTGGTAGCCCGGAGACAGATGCTATTAGCTTGGAGGGACTCAAAGGTCCCAAAGTCGGAGCCCTGGCTATCAGACATGGCTAGCTTTCTGTGTTTGGAGAAAATCAAGTTCGCCTTGAGAGGGTCAGTGTTAGGGTTCGCCCGGAGGGGGCAGCCGTTCATCGACTTCTTCGCGGAAAATTAATCATCAGCAGAAAGGGGTGGGGGGGGTTTAGTTTAGCTTAGAGTAGGGGGCTAATAAAGGTGGGACCTGGAAGAAAGGGAGACGGGTTTTGCACTATGTTTATAGTTTCCTGTACATTGTTTATTTTGTTGTAGTTACAATACCAAAAATACCTCAATAAAATGTTTATTAAAAGAAAGAAAATTGTTGCCCTTGGTCCCACACAGGACACTTGCTGTTTTTGGTGCCCGCTTTGTGACAATCATTCTAAAAGGTAAAAGCAATGTCCAATTCTGATTCACAAGACTGAGGTCCCTAAACTAGAATCTTAAAAAAATGCACTTTCGGCAGGCCACCCACATGCATTCCAAAAATCACATTCATTATGCCGAAGCAAATAAATTGATTGACATCCTGTTCCTGTGGTTCAATAAACAGATCAGCAGGAGCGAGAGTCTCTTGAAGTGTGACGGAGCCTATAGATTACCCATGCTAAGTGATTTGAAAGAAAAGTACAAAAACTTGGATACAAAGCTCTTGCTGTACAATAGAATTTCAATTTCCAGTGAGCCTTTATAAATAAAAATTGGTGAACAATAGTGACATGAGTAAAAACCTTTTTTTGCACATTGGTTAGGATCTGGAATGCACTGGCCAAGAGTGTGCTGAGGCAAGGTCACTCATGACTTTCAAAAGAGAATTGGATTATTATCTGAAGAGGAAATTCTGCAGGGCTATGGGAAAAAGGCTGGAGGGTGGCACTCGGTAAATTGCTCTTGCAGAGAGCTGGCACAAGCAAGAAAGGCCAAATGGCCTCCTTTTGTGCTGTGTAAGTAGAGAAAGTGGACCTGAAAACAAGCAGTTCAGATGCACGGAGCTGGAAGACTGACTTGCTCCATGAGTCCCAATTATTCTGTACGGTGTCATGGTGAATCGCTTTGACCAATTTGGTTCAACATGCATCACCGGGCATGCAGTGTTGGTCAGCAGCAAGGCCAATGGTACATGCCTCAATTGTGACCTCTCTAGCTTTTATTTTCCTGTTTCTCCCGCCTTGAATGATTCACTGGATCTCTGAAGCTGGTGCCAAGAAAGAATCTGAGACAGATATCATTTATCCAGAACAGTTACCTTGGACACCGGTGTCTGTAAACAACACCCTACACCCATAAAGCGTCACTTAGAAACGTGCTAGATAGCAGAAGAGGTGTTGCTAAAGCACCTAGACAAATTTGGAATCTTGCGTGTTGGTAAAGATGAAGTCCTCCAGGCAGGAGGTGATCCTGAAGTAACAGAGGGATGGATGAAATCGGGCAATACAGAACTTTGTTCAGAGGGGTCGTACTGTACCTTCGGGGATTTATAACTAACAAAACAAAAGTGGTAATTGTTGAATGTTTTACAATTATGATTGGTATTGAACGACTCTCCTGCACTAACTGATTTTCAGTTATGGGATCGTCGGGTTAGAGGGAGATGGGATTTGATGGTGATAGATTTAGACTCTGATTCATGCTGCAGGGTTTTATATTGATGGCAAATACAGAAAGTGCGGGAGATTCACCACCACTGACTGTCCTAGATGACTGTCTCATTAACAACTGCTAACATTACAATAGCCCACCACTCGTTCCTTCAAATAAAAAATAGAATTTTAAAGAAAAAGATGTTTTAAAAATTGCTTTAAATGCTATCAAAATGATTACATTTGCTCTTGGTATCCACAGGAGTGTGAAACCCAGTGTGCTGATTAGAACATGTAACAGGAGTCTGAACTCGGCAAATTCATTTGATAGCGAGGGTACCCCTTCAGAAAGGTACGGTATCTCTTTGGATAGGGTCCCGGGATACCTCCGGGAGAGGTAAGGCGCTCTTTGGGAAAGAAATAGGGCGCACTTTAGTTTTGTTAAAATTAAACATGATTATGCACTTGCTATGCACAAACTCATTGGAACTGTCCCGCTGTCAAGGAAGTGTCAAAGCTGTGAAGGAAATGTCCAATGATACTTGGTGAGTTGGCATGGATGTAAGCACATGGGCAGCACGATGGCACAGTGGTTAGCATTGCTGCCTATGGCGCTGAGGACCAGGGTTCGAATCCCGGCCCTGGGTCACTGTCCGTGTGGAGTTTGCACATTCTCCCCGTGTCTGCGTGGGTTTCACCCCCACAACCCGAAGATGTGCAGGATAGGTAGATTGGCCACTCTAAATTGCCCCTTAATTGGAAAAAAATAATTGGGTACTCTGAATTTATTTTTTAAAATAATTAATTTTTAAAAATGGATGTAAGGACATGGGGCACAGGGAGCATGGGGTGGGGTGAGGCCTAAGGGCTATTTTTTGGATCTATTATTTATTTAAACAGCATGCTGGTTCACAAAGGTGGGCCATCCACCCAACCTGCCTCATCACCCGGCAGCCTTTCTACTCGTTCTGGGATCACTCGCCCGATTCCTATTTCAGCCTGCACCGACAGACAGACACTTTTGAAGGTCAGGTTCGTGGAACCAGGAAATCTCCCAACCTAGGCTCGAGAATCTGAGCTTGTGTGTTCACCTTAATATCTGAAAAACGGTGACAAACTCAACTGCTAAACTTCCATAGAATACTAATCTATTTGATATTTTGTTGACCTGAATTGTGTTAGTAATTGAATATACCGCCCCTGTGTAACTTTCAGCTGTGCTGATGCATCATTTCAAACTGATGCAGACAATAAACTCAATCACTCTGTGCATCATGGCCACAAGAGGGAATGTGCTCATTCTTCTCAATCTTTCTATTCTCCTCTTTCTTCAGCTACCCCAATGCTGAGCATGGGCTTCCATTAGATTGGTACCGAATTGCACTCGGCAATGCACTGCAGTGGTTTGCTGTTGCCTTCTGCAGTATGGTTGACCAGGAAACTCCCACTCTTTACGTCCCGCCTGTAGGCATATGGGAAGGATTTACAAGCTGATAATTGACCTGTTTGGCCACCTTCCATGTCCTGAAGTGGGACTTGAACCCAGAGCTACTGGCCCAAAGATAGTGATGGTACCACTGCACAAAACCTCCCTCAAACATGCTATAAGCTTTCCAAGTTGACAAGCTAGGGTAAAGGACCTAGCCTGTACATGCAGGAGACCACCAAGACTGAGAGAAGACTGAGTGAGTGAGCACCACTACAAATCAATAGGTGAATGTATTGCACTATTCATTTCTAAGCAACAAAACAAAAAAGACTTGCATTTATATCACACTTTTTAAGATCACAGGAAGCCCCAAAATGTTTTGAAGCCAATTTCTGAAGTCCCTGTTATAAAATAGAAAATGCAGCTATATGCACAGAGCAAGCTTCCACAAAGAACCATGTGCTAATAACTACTCAATCTGCTTTACTGCTCTTGATTTGAGAAAGAAATACTGACGAGGAAACCAGGAATAACTCCACTACTCTTTTTCAAAATAGTGCCATGGGATCTTTTACATCCCCTTCAGCATGCAGCTGGGACTTTGATTTTAAAGTCACATCTTCAACACTGCTGCACTCTCTCAGTATTGCAGTGTTAGACCTGGTTTCGGTGCTAGAGTGGGCCTGGAACACACAACTTTCTGACTCAAGAAGCAAGAGCTGCAGCTAACACTCTGAACAGAAGGCATCAGGTTCATACTGTGATCTGGATCCAGCTGCCAGCCAGCAAGTCTGTGATCAGATGAGGGTAGAAATGACCATGGTCAATGTCTTTCAGCATCCAATAACTGACCCAAACGTATTAAATGGTTAAGGTATCAAAGGGAGTTGCCACTAGGGCCAAGAGTTGGAGAAAACAAGAGGATTCAGGAAATAATGATGCGGTGATTATAAATGTTTTGTTTTAAAGCCTGGAAATTGGGAGACAAATGTAGGGAATTGGGAAGATTGGGGTCTGAAGGTGGGGTTAGGCGAGGCCACAGGCCTCATGGTTGGTGGTGCGACTGGGAGAGGGTGTTCTTACGAGTGGTGAGAATGCGGAGCTTGCTACCACATGGAGTGTTTGAAGCAAATAGTACAAATGCATTTAAGGGGATGATAAACAAGCGGAGACGGGAACAGTAGGTTATGATTTAACTAGGAAAGATGTGAGGAGGCTTGAGTGGAACATAAACATCAGCATAGGCTGGTTGGCCTGTTTCTGAGCTGTTTATGTTGTGTCATCCTTGGGGTGGGGAAGTCAAGGTCCTCTGGGGGAAGGCCAAATGGAGGGCTACCCAATGTGAAGGTTCTTCAGCCAAGCACCTAGATCCAGGGGGTAAATGTGAAGGCACTCCCCTGAATCCAGCTTGCTTTCTGAATCCACCATGCCTTTGCCTTGAGGAAGCTGTCGGGTTCCCGAAAGCCCGGGGAAACCAGCCACCAGAGGTGAAAACTGAAAACCTGCAGGACGTTGAGACTCACGTCTTCACTATCATTTCTGAAGATCCAACTGCCTCCTTGAATCAATTGGTTACCTGAGCTATTTGCAGCACCTGGTGAAGTTGGGAACGGGTGTTGGAGGGGGTTTGGTTTGCTACGTCCCAAAACCTGCCTTTTATTTTGGTTACATTTTATAAAAATTAAAATTCAGCCCAAACGTCTGTAAAAAAAAAAAAGATATGCTTGATGGTCTTGTTCTTTGAATTCTGGAAACTGTTTTCCTATCACTACAATACACAATGCACTGCATACAATGTCCTGTGGGACCAGCCAGCAAGAGGTAGAAACTGGACCAGTCCCATGGTCATTGCATTTATCACATCAATGCCAAATTGCAAATTTGTGACGATGTTGCTTGTGAGTATATTCAATTTTTGACTGGAGGAAAGCTAATGTACTTTCCTCATTATTGTTCATTAAACAATCAATACATCTAACAACAGGACTTGCAAATCTTAGGGCGGCACAGTAGTACTGTGGTTAGCACAGTTGCTTCACAGCTCCAGAGCACCAGGTACGATTCCCCGCTGGGTCACTGACTGTGTAGAGTCTGCACGTTCTCCCCGTGTCTGCGTGGGTTTCCTCCGGGTGCTCCGGTTTCCTCCCACAAGTCTCGAAAGACGTGCTGTTAGGTGAATTGGACATTCTGAATTCTCCCTCTGTGTACCCGAACAGGTGGCGCAATGTGGCGACTAGGGGATTTTCACAGTAACTTCATTGCAGTGTTAATGTAAGCCTACTTGTGACAATAAAGATTATTATTATTATTATTATTATCTATCATATATGGAGAAAATGGTACTTGTGAGAACTGCAGTCCCAGTTACCACCTGTGGTATGAAATTTGCAGCAATATTTAAGCAATATCGAAAGACAGCTGTTTAAAACCTACTTTTGCATTGACCGACACCAGGTGGATGGATCTGATATTTTTCAAAATTGCGTTGACAATATTGGCCACGCTTAAACCAATGGCCCAAGAAGTGTATCCTTTCAGCTTTATAACATCATGGGTGCTATAGTTTAAAAAAATAACAGTCATTAAAACCAAAGTTTTACTGTAAAATGTAATTCCACATCACACTACTGTTAGTTAATGAGTCACATGCTAACAGACACCTGTGTTTTACATAAAAGGGGAACATTTACAAACAGCAATATGAATATTAAAGAGTTTGGTGATTTTATAGGTATATTGGTGATTGAAGTCAAGCTGAATGATTTTATAGGTAGAATCGGTAGGTTCAGTTCACGGACAAACCACTTTCAGCATAAAAACATTTTAACATAGGAACTGGGAACAGGAGTGTGCCATGTGCAGGTTAGGTGGATTGGCTATGATAAATTGCCCTTAGTGTCCAAAAAGGTTTGCTGAGGTTACCGGGATAGGGTGGTAGGCGTGGGCTGAAGTAGGGTGCTCTTTCCAAGAGCCGGTGCAGACTCGATGGGCCGAATGGCCTCCTTCTGAACTGTAAATTCTATGTGGCCCTTCTAGCCTGCTCTGCTATTCAATAAGATCTTGGCTGACCTGTGACCTCAACTTCACCTTCACGCACTACTATCCCCATAATATACCTTAGTGCCCAAATTAGATTTTGTTTTCTGGTTCATGTGAATCCTTTGAAGCACTGCTCCCCCATTTATATTGATTTACTCTCTGTGAACTTCCGCCCTCCGGTGTTGGTGTCGCTTGGTTCCCAGAGCATCGCTTTTACTCCGTCAACCGCAAGCCAAATATACAACTGACAAGAAATTGTAAGGTACGTAGAAACATACATGGAAAACAGAAGCAGTTTGTGGCCATCTTGGAAACTAATATGGAATTTGGGGGTTTTTTGACAATTGAATTTTATTTACAAAAATGGAGCATCACAAAAGTTTGCTTCTTCCAGGTGGAGGTTAGAATTCTTTGACAAATGCTAAATTTCCATTTCGTACTGCATTAGAATGCACTTTTGCTCCTTTTGTAATTTAGTCCAGCTTGACGAAGCCGATGTCTTTAGCGTATTGTCTGAAGCATGGGCGGCACATGTTGAGGCCGTATTTCTGGATCAGGCCGTGTCGGTTCACACATGAGCGGGAGCCCTGACCGAATTTCCTGGGGTGAGACCAGTAAAGCTGCTGATGACCCATGGCGGCCAGATACAGAAAGAGCCTAATATGGCATTTGTGTCCTCTGCTCACTTTACAGTCTTATTTATGCATTTGTAATGACAACAGCACCACTCTGTTTGAAGTCAAGCTGAATGAAAGCAAGTTAATCAAATAAAAGTTCATATACTTTGTCAATACTAAAACTCCATCCAAGTACAATCATTGAGAAAATGATGTGTTCATTCATATCTGAACATTGGAGTAACTTAGAATATAGATGATAATGTGGAAGCTCAATTAGCAAGAATATTTATTGGGTTCCTTTCAAATTCTTGAGTTTTGGCTTCGGTGGCGAATGAGGAAGGAGACAAAAAATTGCATTGGAATGGAAATCAAGGCAGGAAAGCATACATTAGGAAATATTGGCCCACAAAGATGGATTCATGGATTTCCAAAGATGGAGAGAGGTAGAGAAATAAATAGAAAGAGGGGCCAGTGCAGCTAAAACTGTGGGGAAGGGTGGGGAGGGGAGCTGGTTATTTATGATGGATGAATTGAAAGCCGGATTCTGAATAACAGAATGTTTGAGAGTTGATTGCATTGAAGAAACTTACCAAGGTAGGTGAGGCCATGAAGGGATTGAAAGACTGAAAAGTGGACTTTAACCGTAATAAATTTGGAAATGAGAATCCAATGAAGGCCAATGATGAGGATTTGAAAGAAAAGAAAACAAAATATGGAGATATTTAGGTGAGTCAAGTATGTAATCACAAAGGCATGTACAAGAGTTTCAGCAGTCAAGAGGCTGATGGAGAAGGGGAGGCAGGTATTGGGCACGTTCTAACCAAAAAGTGTCAGTTCAGGGCAGGATTAGTGGGATCATTCCCGGCAGAGATTGTGGCGCCCCGATCTCTTGACCCCCACCCCGACACAACACCGGACCAACCCCCAATGCCCCAACTCTCCTGTTGGGGGGGGGGGGGGGGGGGGGGGGGGTCCTCGGGTCCCCACACACCCCATCACACACAGGCATGGCACTTCTGGGCCTGTTCCATGATGCGGCCAAAATACCATCCTGGCATCTTGGTGTTGCCAACTTGGTGTTACCTGGGCACCCTGGCAATGCCAAGCTGCCAGGTTGACACCGGTGCCACCATGCCCGGCCTCCGATCGCCTGGGAGACCTCCTCCCCCCCCCCCCCCATAGGTATTGTTCTGCCTGTTCCAAGTTTGTTGGGACAAGTACTGAACGGCGCCCGACTGGTGACTCATCAGCGAGGCCAGTAATGAAAAATGAAATGAAAATCGCTTATTGTCACAAGTAGACTTCAAATGATGTTACTGTGAAAAGCCCCTAGTCGCCACATTCCAGCACCTGTTCGGGGAGGCTGGTACGGGAATTGAACCGAGCTGCTGAAAGTGAAAATTGCTTATTGTCACAAGTAGGCTTCATTGAAGTTACTGTGAAAAGCCCCTAGTCGCCACACTCCGGCGCCTGTTCGGTGAGGCTGGTTCAGGAATTGAACCGTGCTGCTGGCCTGCCTTGGTCTGCTTTAAAAGCCAGCGATTTAGCCCTGTGCTAAACCAGCCCCAGAGATGGCGGGCGGCCTTTAGATTCAACGTGAGCACAGCTGAGTGGCTAATTTTAAACTCACTTGGTCATGCGCAACTAGGTCCCGTCTATTGTCCCGATCCAGATCCCAACATCTCATGAAATCTGGTTAATCTCACGAGGCGTAACGGCCATCGGGATTCCCGTGAGAGGCCTCTCCTGGGATCTATAATAATAATAATCGCTTATTGTCACGAGTAGGCTTCAATGAAGTTACTGTGAAAATCCCCTAGTCGCCACATTCCGGCACCTGTTTGGGGAGGCTGGTACGTGAATTAAACCCGTGCAGCTGGCATTGTTCTGCATTACAAGTCAGCTGTTTAGCCCACTGTGCTAAACCATTCCGGCTACGTCTCACCCGGTGGGGTTGTGCCGTGGTGCAGCCGTTAGGTTGCGCCCATTGTTTCGGCCATGGAAAGAAACACTTGTTTCAGGTTTAAAAATTAACTTTGGACTTCCGGTTGCGGGTATGACCAGCTAAGTCGCACGTTTGGCTGCTCCTGCTACAAAGGTGTTTTCGGGCCGATTGGAGGGCCCCAACGGCGCTGTAAGGACAAATCCCGGTGGGGGAAGGCTCCCTGAAGAGAACCAGACCAACTTTATGGTCGGTACCCGGAGTGGGGTGGTAAAGAAAGCAACAGCAGCTCCCAAAAAAAAGCGGGGGAAGAAGACCAAAATGGCGGCCGGTGGCGCACCCGAGGAATGGAGGAAATGGGCGGAGGAGCAGCAGGCCGCTCTCCTGCGCTTCTTTACGGAGCTGAAAATGGAGCTCTTTGAGTCAATGAATGCGACGACCACCAGGCTGATGGGAGCCCAGGCGACCCAAGAGGCGTCGATTCGGGAGCTGCAACAGGAGATGACTGTGAGGGAGGAGGAGGCCACGGTCCTCGTGGGAAAGGTAGAGGTGCACGAGGCACTCCACCTGAAATGGCAGAGCCGTTTTGAGGAGCTGGATACCCGAATGAGGCGGAAGAACCTGAGGATCTTGGGCCTGGCAGAAGGCCTGGAGGGGTCAGACCTCCCGGGATATGTAGCAGAAATGCTGAGCTCCCTGATGGGGGCAGGGGCCGTCCCTTCGCCCCTGGAGCTGGAAGAGGCCTACAGGGTCATGGCTAGGAGGCCAAGAGCAAATGAGCCCCCGAGGGCGGTGCTGGTGCGGTTCCAGCGACTCAGCGATCGTGAGAGAGTGCTGGAGTGGGCCAAGAGGGAAAGGAGCAGCAAGTGGGAGAATTCGACGGTGAGGGTCTACCAGGACTGGAGTGCGGAGGTGGCAAAGCGGCGGGCCCGGTACAACCGGACGAAGGCGGTGCTACATGCAAAACGGATCAGGTTCGGAATGCTGCAGCCAGCGCGCTTGTGGGTCACCTACAGGAACCAACACCACTATTTTGAGTCCCCAGAGGAGGCGTGGGCCTTTGTACAGGAAGAGAAACTGGACTCGAATTAGACCCAGGGGATACTTGGCGGCCGTAGCCGCTCGGGTACTTTCAGCTGAATTCTTTGTTTGGATTTTGAACTCTTGCTGTGGTTTTTCTTCTGATGTTTTTTCCCCCTTTGCCAACTTCCCTTAGTTATTGTTATTGTGGTTATTCATGGTTATTTATGGTTATTTATGCTGTTTGGTAGAGGGCGACTGTTAAGTACATTGTTATTTGTTATTTATCTGTTATTTATAATGTTAAATTGGGGAGGTGGGACGGGGGGGAGAGCAGATCGGGGATATGGGCTCCTAGGGGGGGTTCTTTTACAGGCATGGACGGGGACGGGGGTGGAACTGAAGATGGTGGGGTGGGGTGTGGCAGGGCGAAAGCGCGGGCTTTCCTCTGTTTTCCCGCGCGCGGGGCAGAGGAGGGGGGAGGGGAGGAGTGCGGGGCGTGGCTAGCAATGGCGACCTTTCCCGCGCTGGAGCGGGGCCAGGGAGGAGTGGCAAGGGGGGGGAGGCCCCCCCCCCGAGCCGGGGGGAGTCGGAGTGTGGCAGGAGCAGCCGGGTCAGCGTGAACCAGCTGACTTACGGGAGTACGATGGAGGGTACATCGCGGCTAGGAGGGGTCCTAGCCTGGGGGGGGAGGGGGGTTAGGGAGGGACACCGGGTTGCTGCTGAAAAGACCAGAAACGGGAAGTGGAGGACTGGAGAGGTGGGGGGAGGGGGACATCGTCATGGGGAGCGGGTCAGAAGGGGAGGGTCGACCCGGGGCGAGCAGGGAACAGGACATGGCTAATCGGCAGGGGAAGGGGGCGGGTCATCCCGCGACCCGGCTGATCACTTGGAACGTGAGGGGGTTGAATGGGCCGGTCAAGAGATCAAGGGTATTCTCACACCTGAAGGGACTGAAGGCTGATGTAGCAATGTTACAGGAGACCCATTTGAAGGTAGTGGACCAGGTTCGCCTGAGAAGGGGGTGGGTGGGACAGGTGTTCCACTCTGGATTGGACGCAAAGAACCGGGGGGTGACGATTCTGGTGGGAAAGAGGGTGTCGTTCGTGGCGGAGGAGGTGGTGGCGGATAAGGAGGGTAGGTATGTGATGGTGAAGGGTACGCTGCAGGGGGAGAAAGTGGTGATGGTCAACGTATATGCCCCGAACTGGGATGACGCGGGTTTTATGAGGCGCCTATTGGGCCTCATTCCGGGACTGGAGGCAGGGGGCTTGATCATGGGGGGGGACTTTAACACAGTGCTGGACCCCGGGCTAGACAGATCGAGCTCAAGGACCAATAGGAGGCCGGCAGCGGCAGAAGTGCTGAGGGGGTACATGGAGCAGATGGGAGGAGTAGACCCATGGAGGTTTGGTAGGCCGAGGGCGAGGGAGTATTCCTTTTTCTCCCACGTCCATAGAGTGTACTCCAGAATCGATTTCTTCGTGTTGAGCAGGGGGCTGATCCCGAGGGTACGGAAAGCTGAGTACTCGGCCATTGCGATCTCTGATCATGCACCGCATTGGGTGGATGTGGAAATGGGGGAGGCGCGGGACCAGCGCCCGCTGTGGCGGCTGGATGTGGGGCTGTTAGCGGACGACGAGGTGTGTAAAAGGGTCCGGAAGAGCATTGAGAGCTATCTGGACTTGAATGACACGGGTGAGGTGCAGGTGGGGATGGTCTGGGAGGCCCTGAAGGCAGTGATCAGGGGAGAGCTGATCTCCATAAGGGCGCACAGAGAAAGAAAGGAGAGGCAGGAGAGGGAGAGGCTGGTGGGGGAGCTATTGGAAGTGGATAGGAGATATGCGGAGGCACCAGAGGAGGGGCTGCTGGGAGAACGGCGCAGCCTGCAGGTCAAGTTCGACCTGCTGACCACCAGGAAGGCAGAGACGCAGTGGAGAAGGGCACAGGGCGCGGTCTATGAGTATGGGGAAAAGGCGAGCAGGATGCTGGCACACCAGCTTCGCAAACGAGATGCGGCTAGGGAGATTGGGGGAGTGAAGGAGAGGGGCGGGAAGGTAGTGCAGAAGGGGCAAGAAGTGAACGGGGTCTTCAGGGATTTTTACAAGGAGTTGTATCGGTCTGAGCCGCCGACGAGGAGAGGGGGAATGGAGGACTTCCTAAACAAATTGAGGTTCCCAAGGGTCCAGGAGGGGCTGGTAGAAGGGCTGGGGGCGCCAATAGGGCTAGAGGAGCTAGTCAAGGGAATAGGTCAGATGCAAGCGGGGAAGGCGCCGGGGCCAGACGGGTTCCCGGTGGAATTCTATAAGAAAAATGTGGACTTGGTGGGACCGGTACTGGTACGAGCCTTTAATGAGGCGCGAGAGGGGGGGGGTTCTGCCCCCGACAATGTCGCAGGCTCTGATCTCCCTGATATTGAAGCGGGATAAAGACCCCGTGCAATGCGGGTCCTACAGGCCTATCTCGCTTCTGAATGTGGATGCCAAGTTGCTGGCAAAGATCCTGGCAGCTAGAATAGAGGATTGTGTGCCAGGGGTAATCCATGAGGACCAGACGGGGTTCGTGAAGGGGCGGCAGCTCAACACGAACGTGCGGAGACTGCTGAATGTAATTATGATGCCGGCAGTGGAGGGGGAGGCTGAGATAGTGGTAGCGCTGGACGCGGAGAAGGCATTCGATAGGGTGGAGTGGGAGTACCTGTGGGAGACGTTGGAACGGTTTGGGTTTGGGGAAGGGTTTATTAAGTGGGTGAAGTTGCTCTACTCGGCCCCGACGGCGAGTGTAGTGACAAACGGGAGGAGGTCGGAGTATTTCGGGCTCCACCGAGGGACCAGGCAGGGATGTCCCCTATCCCCCCTACTTTTCGCACTGGCGATTGAACCGTTGGCGATGGCACTGAGGGGTTCAGGGGGGTGGAGAGGACTGACTAGGGGAGGGGAGGAACATCGAGTATCGCTGTATGCGGATGATCTACTGCTGTACGTGGCAGACCCAGAAGGGGGAATGCCGGAGATAATGGAACTATTAGCAGAGTTTGGGGACTTTTCGGGGTACAAACTAAATTTGGGCAAAAGCGAGGTTTTTGTGATACACCCGGGGGACCAGGGAGAGGGTATTGGGAGACTCCCCTTCAAGCGAGCAGGAAAGAGCTTTAGGTACTTAGGGGTGCAGGTGGCAAGGAACTGGGGGACCCTCCACAAGTTGAACTTTTCCAGGCTGGTGGAACAGATGGAGGAGGAATTTAAGAGGTGGGACATGGTACCGTTGTCGCTTGCGGGGAGGGTGCAGTCAATCAAAATGACGGTCCTCCCAAGGTTCTTGTTTTTATTTCAGTGCTTGCCCATCTTCCTCCCTAGGGCCTTCTTCAAAAAGGTGACGAGTAGCATCATGAGCTACGTGTGGGCGCATGGCACCCCAAGGGTGAGGAGGGTCTTTTTGGAGCGGAATAGGGACAGTGGAGGGCTGGCACTGCCCAATCTCTCGGGGTACTACTGGGCGGCAAATGTGTCAATGGTGCGCAAGTGGATGATGGAAGGGGAGGGGGCAGCTTGGAAACGAATGGAGAGGGCGTCCTGTGGCAACACAAGCCTGGGGGCCCTAGTAACGGCACCATGGCCGCTCCCCCCCACGAGGTACACCACGAGCCCGGTGGTGGCGGCCACCCTCAAGATATGGGGGCAGTGGAGGCGACATAGGGGGGAAATGGGAGGTCTGTTGGCGGCGCCAATAAGAGGGAACCATAGATTCATCCCGGGGAACATCGATGGGGGATTTCAGAGCTGGTACAGGGTGGGCATACGGCAGCTGAAGGACCTGTTTATAGAGGGGAGGTTTGCGAGCCTGGGAGGGCTGGAGGAGAAGTTTGAGCTCCCCCCGGGAAACATGTTCAGATATTTACAAGTGAAGGCATTTGCTAGGCGGCAGGTGGAGGGGTTCCCCCTGCTCCCCAGTAAGGGGGCGAGTGATAGGGTGCTCTCGGGGGTCTGGGTCGGAGGGGGGAAGATATCAGACATCTACAAGATAATGCAGGAGGCGGAAGCAGCATCAGGGGAGGAGCTGAAAGCCAAGTGGGAAGGGGAGCTGGGAGAGCAGATAGAAGACGGGACGTGGGCGGATGCACTGGAGAAGGTCAACTCTTCCTCCTCGTGTGCGAGACTGAGCCTCATTCAATTTAAGGTGCTGCATAGAGCTCACATGACGGGGACAAGGATGAGCCGGTTCTTTGGGGGTGAGGACAGGTGTGTCAGATGTCTGGGAAGCCCAGCGAACCATGTGCATATGTTCTGGGCATGTCCGGTGCTGGAAGGGTTCTGGAAGGGGGTGGCAAGGACGGTGTCGAAGGTGGTGGGGTCCAGGGTCAAACCAGGATGGGGGCTTGCGATCTTTGGGGTCGGGGTAGAACCGGGGGTACAGGAGGCTAGGGAGGCCGGAATACTGGCCTTTGCGTCCCTAGTGGCTCGACGAAGGATATTAATTCAATGGAAGGACGCGAGGCCTCCAAGCGTTGAAACTTGGATTAACGATATGGCTAGCTATATTCAGCTAGAAAGGATCAAATTTGCCCTGAGAGGGTCGGTACAGGGATTCGCCAGGCGGTGGCAACCTTTCCTTGACTTTTTAGATCAGAGATAGACGTTCGGGGCCGTGGCAGCAGCAACCCGGGGGGGGGGGGGCAGCAAGGGTCGTGGGGGGACATGCACGACTGTAACGCGGGCAAGTCTGCTCGCTGCTCATGTCTGAAACTGTAGGCTGCCTTGTTTGTTAAGGTTGCCTGGGGGGGGGGGGGGGGAGGACTGGTGCGCGCGAGAGGGCGGGCGAGGGAGGGACATTTGCCTAGAGGGATTGTGTTGTAAATAATTTAAAAATTAGTAGGGGTAAATGTTTGTATGGAAAAACTCTTTCAATAAAAATTATTTAAAAAAAAAAAAATTAACTTTGGATCAAACAATTCATCGCGATTGTGAATGGTCCGGTTCAACCTGAGTGGTGGAGAGTGGGATGGAGTCGATGATAAAGGGCAGGTTGTGAGGGGCAAGTCATACAACAGATTTTGGTGTCTCCAATGCTGAGCTGCAGATTGGTGACGCTTGTCCATGTCAGAAAAGGAGTCTGAGAGATCAAAGGGAGGCCAGGAGTCATGGAAAGTACCAAAGCTTCAGCATTTTCAGCACACACACACATACACACACACACAGTCATCTGGAAGAAACACTGTGATTAAGAAAGGTAGGTTGAAGGCACGGTTGTAATTGGGGTTTTGTGAGAGAGGTGACGAAAGCAGCTTTGTGATGGGAAAAAAAATTTAAAAGCTGAAAATCGCTGTGAAGGAAACAAATATGTAATATTTCCCCTGTGGCGGACCAAAGAGATTGTTAAACATCTTATCTCCAGCTCCAAGGATCGGTTTTGATCTTCACAAATGTAACAAGCACACAGATCTGCCACTGTAAGCAACCAGTTACAAGAAGTCATTAACATTTACCTCTCTATAACCTTTCTATGAATTTGCTCTCCCTGTTCATTTGCTAGTTTTTCATCTAATTTCTCCAGGTTGACACCAGCCACATTTGCACTGCTCCAAACAGCCACTGCAGTAAAGGGGAAAACAACACAGCATTAGTTACAGGAACATGTTTCATGCTTCGTGAAGCACAAAACTCAGAAAACTAAATGAAACGGGGCCATTTCTAATGACGAAGGACCAGATGGCGTCCTGGACGATCAGTAAAAAGATTGGTCATCACATTCAAGAAAGGCTTTCTTTCATTTAAACCAAGTTCTGGGGAGTAATGCTCAGGTTGATCATCTTAATTAACCCTGTTGCTATGGTGTTCTTTAATAATAAGTACCTATCCGAAAAGCTGCTCTTGCAAAGTTAAGGGAAAGATGAAACATTAGCAAGTGTGGAAACCAGATTACATCCTGGTCACGTATTGAATGCACTCTTAAACCAGAATCATGATAGAGAGAAACTTACAGCACAGTAAAAGGCCAAGCAGCTCACCTTGCCTGGGCTGGGTCTTCGGAAGAGCAGCCCGGCTTTTTCTCCATAACTAGGCCTGTTCCTCACGCTCAACTCCCTTTTCCCTCCAACTTTTCAGGTAGAACATTTCATCCTGACAACTCTGAGTGATGTGGTGAATGTAACTCCGTAATTCACACTGTATTGTATATACATGAGACCATGCATTGATAAGCGCAGTTGTGTTGCCCGACCACTAGGGGGAGCAGCGCTGGGAATGCTTAGGAGTTTGTACAGGGCTCCACCATTGGCTCCGCCCATGACTCCTCCTCCTGGACTGCTGTATAAATACCAATGCTCAGAGCCAGTCATTCAGTTCATCGAGAGTTCAACGTGGAACAGGCTGGCTCTGTTGTAAGTAGATCAAAACCACTGTTCATATCTTAAAACATGTGTCTAGTGAATTGATGGTTCCATCAAGTGAAAATAACTCTCCTCAACACTCCTCAAGATCTTTTGCCAATTATTTCAAATCCAAGTCTGGTTATTGCCCATTCACCACAGGAAACGGTGTTTCTTCACCAACTCTTGTCAATATCTTTAAAAGCCACATTAGATCATCTCTTAACCTTTCTCTTTCAAGGAGAATGGTCCTAACATTTCCGACATTTTCTCATGACCGGTGGCACAGTGGTTAGCACTGCTGCATCACGGCGACGAGGATCCGGGTTCGATTGCGGCCACGGGTCACTGTCCGTGTGAGGTTTGCACATTCTCCTCGTGTCTACAACCAAAAGATGTGCAGGGCAGGTGGATTGGCCACACTAAATTACTCCCTAATTGGGAAAAAAAAAGAACTGGGTGCTCTAAACGACCCCGCCCTCAAGCAACATCCCCCGCCCCCGGCAGAACCTCCTCCAGCAACGAGGAGGCCAGTGCCACAGGAAAGTCCACAGGACATTCCGCACCTGCATATACAAAGAACAATACAGCACAGAAACAGGCCCTTCGGCCCTCCAGGCCTGTGCCGACCATGGTATCTGCCTAAACTAAAACAGTATACACTTAGAGTCCATATCTTCCATTCCCACCCTATTCATACATTTGTTAAGATGCCCCTTAAATGCTACTATCATACCTGCTCCCACCACCTTCCCAGGCAGCGCGTTCCATGGGCTGGATTCTCTGCAGCCCGATGCCGAAATCACAGCCGGCGCCGGGGCGGGGAATCCAGTTTGATGCCGTAATCAGGCCCGGCGCCGGTTCGGCGATTCTCCGGGCACCGAAAATTGGCGTCATCGCGGAGTACACCGCACTGCCGGGGGCCATTGCCAGAAGCCCGCTCAACAATCCTCTGCTGCCGACCAGCCGAGTTCCCGACGGCGTGGAACTAACTATCTATTGTCTGTCAGGATGCTGGAGTGGCGGCTGTGGACTTTTTTGCAGGAATTGCAGGAGTAAAACTCCACCGTTTTGACGCTGGCATGGGGACATGGTCTCAATAATGGAGAATCCAGTCCCATATATTTACCACCCTCTGTGTAAAAGGCGTTGCCTCGCACATCAGTTCTAAACTTTTGCCCACGCAATTTAAACCTATATCCCCTAGTACTTGACTCTCCTACCCTAGGAAAGAGCATCTGACTATCCAAAAGAGCATCTGACTATTCACTCCTCATGTTGGAGCCCAAACCTCACCCCCAGCTCCGGATTTTTTCTATCTTAATTTCTCTCACCACATCAACCCTATACCATCTAGAAAAATATGTCCATTCCAAGCATGAAATATCTTGTGGCTATCACTGGTGGCTACTGATGGGTACCTAAGTGCTGAAAAATTGATGAAGTACACCGATTTGTGGGAAGTTCTTCGAAGGGTTAGCCCTGGGATACAATGAGACATTTTTCTGTTTAATCATTAAAAGCTTGAGCAATACCATTCAGCAAAGTTTTGTATGAAAAACAGCCATCCAAATTGAAAAGGAGGAAAAGTGCAATCTTTATCAATCATTTAAAACAAAGCCATAAAGCACGTGTGCTTCATAGGCATATGTACAAAACCATGATAAATATTGTATCAAATTGGCAGACTACCTACCGCTTTCATCTCCTTGTTCGCCGATGATATATGCGTGAACACTGATTGGATTAATTCTCAACTTTGCGCCGAGTAAAAAACGAAACCTGGCAGTGTCCAAATCAGTACCGATGCCAATCACACGGTGCTTTGGGAATCCACTCAGCTTCCAGGCAACATAGGTCATTGTGTCCACTGAAAAGCAAATAAAGTCCCGAAAAATAAACTTCTCCTGTAATTGGAAACTAGATAAAAGTGGAAAATTAATAACGGCACCGTTGCCGCTCTCCCCTAAGAGGTTTACCACGAGCCCGGTGGTGGCGGCGACCCTAAGAATCTGGGGACAGTGGAGACGGCATCGGGGGGAAACAGGGGGCTCGATGGAGGCTCCACTGGGTGTCGGTTCATCCCGGGGAACACGGATGGGGGATTTTGGGGGGTGGCAAAGGGCGGGCATCAGCAAATTGAGGGACCTGTTTATTGGCGGGAGGTTTGCGGGCCTGGGGGAACTGGAAGATAAATTTGGCCGTCCCCAAGGGAACATGTTCAGATACCTGCAGGTAAAGGCGTTTGCTAGGCGACAGGTAGAGGGATTCCCTTTGCTGCCCTCGCAGGGGACGATGGACAGAGTGCTTTCGGGGGTGTGGGTCGGAGAGGGGAAGGTGTCTGACATCTATAAGGTAATGCAGGAGGTGGAGGAGTCGTCAGTGGAGGAGCTGAAGGCTAAATGGGAGGAGGAACTCGGGGAACAGATAGAGGACGGGACTTGGGCGGATGCCTTGGAGAGAGTGAACTCTTCCTCCTCATGTGCGAGGCTTAGTCTCATCCAATTTAAGGTGCTGCACCGGGCCCACATGTCCGGGACCAGGATGAGTAAGTTCTTTGGGGGTGAGGATAGGTGCACCAGATGTTCGGGGAGTCCAGCGAACCACGCCCATATGTTCTGGACATGCCCAGTACTGGAAGAATTCTGGAAGGGGGTGGCGGAGACGGTGTTGAGGGTGGTTGGATCCAGGGTCAAACCAGGGTGGGGACTCGCGATCTTTGGAGTTGTGGTAGAGCCGGGAGTGCAGGAGGCGAAAGAGGCCGGTGTCCTGGCCTTTGCGTCCCTAGTAGCCCGTCGAAGGATTCTGTTACAGTGGAAGGATGCAAGGCCCCCAAGCGTGGAGACCTGGATCAGTGACATAGCGGGATTTATAAAATTGGAAAAGGTCAAATTTGCCCTGAGAGGATCAATACAAGGGTTCTATAAACGATGGCAGCCTTTTCTGGACTTCCTGGCTCAAAGATAGGTAACTTGGTCAATAGCAGCAGCAACCCGGGCGGGGGGGGGGGGGGGGGAAGGGGGGGTGCATTATTGTAGTGTCTATTCTGTAACTTTATAGTGTGTTAATTTGCGTTGTTGTTAAAATGCTGTGTTGTTCATGGAGGTGGGGCGAATGTATATGATTGTTAATATTATTGTTATTTTCGGTATTTTACTAAGGTGTGTCAATGTTGTATAAAATCAAAATTTTTCAATAAAAATTATTTCAAAAAAAAAAGTGGAAAATTAACATGTGAAAAATATTTAATTTTCTGGTTGATTGTCCTATCATTTGGTGTTGTCTGAAATTCTTGCAATTTTTTTAAAAAATAAATAAATTTAGAGTACCCAATTATTTTTTCCAATTAAGGGGCAATTTACCGTGGCCAATCCACCTACTCTGCATATTTTTGGGTTGTGGGGGAGAAACCCACGCAGAGACGGGGAGAATGTGCAAACTCCACACGGACAGTGACCCAGCGCCGTGAGGCAGCTGTGCTAACCACTGTGCCACCATGCTGCACTAAATTCCTGCAATTTTAAATGTAAAATTCATCACTTGAAGTGTGTACATTTTGCTTTCATTGCGAACTGCATGAATAAAGATCTAAATTAAAGACTAAAGAGGTGTTCGGATTAAATTTGAGGGTACCCACATTACCGTATTGATAACTTTAAAATTATGAGTGCGGTGTGGAAAGTGTTTAACACCATTAAAATAAATCTCTTGTCATTTAGATTTCATTCACATCGATTTGGGGAAGGAAAAAGGAACCTACAAAAAGCAAAATTCAAAAGACTAAATTCAAATGAATCACAATGATCGTGGGAATGGGTTGATAAGGTGAAAACATAAACTAGTGTGGACAAACCTGTTTTTTTAAAATTTAGTGTACCCAATTCGTTCTTTCCAATTAAGGGGCAATTTAACGTGTTCAATCCACCTACCTTGCACATCTTTGGGTTGTGGGGGCGAAACCCACGCAAACACGGGGAGAATGTGCAAACTCCATACGGACAGTGACCCGGGGCTGGGATCGAACCTGGGACCTCGGCGCCGTGAGACTGCAGTGCTAACCCACTGCACTATGTTTTTTTTATTTGTTCATAGCATAAGGCCAGCATTTGTTGCTCATCCTTTATTGCCGTTTGGGAGGTGGTTGTGAGTTGCCGTCTTGATCTACTGCACTGTTTGATACTGTTGAGTCCCGAAGACTGTGTTCTGCCCGGTGTCAGGGTTCGGGGACATCTGCTCAGGGCTGAAGAGGAACTTGCAGTGGGAGAGGGATAATCTCGGTCCATGTGGATACCGACAAGATAGATAGGACAAGGAAAGAGGTTCTGCAGAGAGAGTGTGAGGAGCTCGGCACTAAATTGTACAGCAGAACCTCAAAAGTTGTAATCTCTGCCGTGTAAATTGGCGTAGGGTACACAAAATTCTGGAGATGAATATGTGGCTCAATGACTGGTGTGGGAGAGTGGATTTCAGTTTGTGGGGCACTGGCACCAGTACTGGGGAAAGCGGGGGGGCTGTACTGTTGGGATGGGCGAACCCAAACCTTGCTGGGAACAGTGCCCTTGTGAACTGCGTAACTAGGGAACTAGAGAGGGTTTAAAACTAAATAGTGAGGATAAGGGATCAAATGTGGAAAGATATGGTACATCCAAGAGTAGCGAAGAGGGGAACATGGTAATTTGGAAATAAGGGTCATAGAATGGCAGGAAGTGACAGAGAGAAAAAAAACCTAAGAATGCACAAAGAACCAAGACTAATTGTTACAAAAATAGAAAAAAAGTAAACTAAACTAAAGTAATCTAAAAGACAAAATGAAGACATACCCAGCAACGTTTAATCAATTGAAACTTTACCTGGAATAGTTACAACAAGTAGAACAGCACTTGGGCTGTGCTTAGCCAATTGAGGGATGATCTCCTTAAAGGTAGCTATGTTCTTTTGCAGCTGTCTTCTTTTGACTTCTCCCACTGCCTGCCGTACACCAGCACAGATGATGCACACCTTTGAATCTTCTGTAACTAGAAAATCTGCGGGATGGTCATTGTAAGAGACAATTATTCAGTTAAAAAAGAGACAGAGATATTTTAGTCAGGCTGTACTGGGATTTTCACAGTAACTTCATTGCAGTGTAACATAAGCCTACTTGTGACACTAATAAAGATTATTATTATTACATCCCTTTCTCAATAATGTGAGTGTGTGGCACTGTGATTCGCAATGGTACTCACCAGACATCAATCTTTAAACTGCACAGTTTTCTATTCTTTAGAATTGCTAGTCAATTAGTTTTAGAAAATGCTAGTTTCCTCACATTGTTCAATGTGCCTGAACTCACAGAACACAGAAGAGGGAACAGAACTGATGTTTACAATGTTGTATTTCCCACTTTGATTATTGTGCAAATGTGTAGGACTGAAATTGAGAAGCAGAACATTCTAACTGGCAAATGTTACATTGAACAACAAACAGGTTTTTAGTGTAGTTCATAGAATCACAGAATCAGTACAGAGCAGAAGGAGGCCATTCAGCCCATCAAGTCTGCACCCACCCTCTGAAAAAGCACCCTACCTATGCCCTCTCCCTATCCCCGTAACCCCATCTAAACTTTAGGACACCAAGAGGCAATTTAGCATGGCCAATCCACCTAACCTGCAGGCGCAGTCTTTTAGATGAGACGTTAAGCCAAGGCCTTGTCTGCACTCTTAGATGATGTCAAAGATTCATGTCACTATTTCGAAGAAGTGTAGTGAAGTTTTGCCTCACGCTCTGGCCGCACGTCTCAATCAACATCACTGAGACAGGTGATCTGTCTGTGGGACTTTGCTGTATACAAATTAGCTGCCACATTTTCTTCGTTGCAACAATGGCGACAGTTCAAAAGTATTTCAGTGGCCTGTCGTCATGTAAAAGTATTTAATTGTACAAAAAGAAACAGGGGCTGGATTCTCTGTTATTGGGACAATGTCCCCACGCTGGTGTCAAAACTGGACTATCACGCCAGAAATACTATTGTGATAGGGCCACATATTCCTAAACCTGGCGTAAATCTCGCAGCTTTTGCTGCAAATACAGGCCCCCGCACTTCCGGGTCGGAGCCCGTGCATGCGCATGGTGGCGGCTTCCAGCGGCCACGCCGTGCTCCATGGCAGACTCGGACCGCGGAGCGGGACCCTGAAAAAGACCCCCCAATCAGCCGCATGCCCGACCCTGACTGCCCGCCCAAAAATACCCCGGGCCCATAGAAGGCCGCCCGTGCCCTCCGATTGGCCCACCCCCGACCAGGTATCACACGGGTATCACGGACGGTAGGACCATGAGTGGTCCACGCCGTCGGGAATTCGGCCGGTCGGAGGCGGAAAATGGCGGGGTGGGCCTCAACAATAGGTGCTAGGCGGCATGGCATACTCAGAGAATACTCCGCTTTTCGGGGCCCGGAGAATGGCGCTGGTCTCGATTCCGTGCAGGAAATTGGATTCTCCGGCCCCGCGCCGGCCGCAATTTCAGCATCAGGATGCGGAGAATCCAGCCCCACATCTTCCTGCAGTCAGACCTAGCAAATCTGGTAACGTTTCACAGGGTTGGAGCTGGCTGGAGTGACAAATAAGCATAGGGTATAATTTCTCAAATTTAGCTTAATATTGGAAACAACCTTCTAACACTGGGGCGGCACGGTAACACAGTGGTTAGCACTGTTGCTTCACAGCGCCAGGGACATGGGTTCGATTGCCGGCTTGGGTCACTGTCTGTACGGAGTCCGCATGTTCTCCCCGTGTCTGCGTGGGTTTCCTCCGGGTGCTCCGGTTTCCTCCCACAGCCAAAGATGTGCAGGTTAGGTGGACTGACCATGCTATATTGCCCTTAGTGTCCAAAAAAGGTTAGGTGGGGTTACTGGGTTACTGGGATAGGATGGAGGTGTGGGGCTTAGGTAGGGTGCCCTTTCCAAGGGCCGGTGCAGACTCGATGGGCTGAATGGCATCCTTCTGCACTGTAATTTCTATGATTCTTTGATGATTCCAGTGATGTGGAATCTGTCACCAAAGTAGACAGTCTCAACCTATTGCGATAAATCACGTCCCAATATATTACACAGTGTCGATTGTAAAAGCAGTTTAACTGATTCACATAATCAAGTTTGGACTTGTCGTTTTTTGTTTAAAAAGGTACATGAGAAAATACTTCATTTTAAAACGGAACCAAATTTGGTGACATCCAAGACACCAAACACCTTTAGTGATACATCTATGCCTATTTAAATTAAGGTTGACCACTGCTCAGCTCCACTCCTGAATCGGCTCAGCCAGTAAGAGCATTAGGTAGCTGAGCCATATACATCGACCAGAACTCACCCTCTGCTGACCCAGCTGTTCTCAATGGGTTTTGGTCCTCTGTACCAGCTATAAGCGAAGCTCAATCGCTTCAGCTGTTCAATGATGAGATAGATGTACGGCAAACGACTAATAATGTGACCTTTCTGACATCCTCCTTTCTCGTTATGGCCAGGTAGATGATATAAGCCACATTCAGGCGAGGGCTGCTTACTAATGCATTTCGCAACGTCCATCACTCTCCAATCGAATGGTTAGCACATTTAGACTGATATACTTGGTTTGATAATTTATATAAATGCAATAAGATGAAGAACAATAAATGAGGCATCAGGAAGGTGGTTTAACTGCACCCCAGTTTCTCAGAATTAGAAAGCTTTCCAGCTCCTCGGTCACTGTCACGTTGTTCCTTTGGCACATTCTCCTCTTTCGAGCAGCCAACCTTATTCCACCTCTCATTTAAAATCCGCATTATCTAACATCCACCCAAGTAACTTGAATTTTTTAAATTAATATATCCTCACTGCTTTGCTCCACCGCGTAACCTCTCATCCCAGACAATTCTGGCCTCTTTGAGTATCTCGGACTTTAACTGCTCTGCCACTGGTGGTTATTCCTTCAACTGCAATGGATCTAAGCTCTAATATTCCCACCCAGAACCTCTCCAATGTTTTATCTTCCTTTAATACCTACTCCTTGACCAAGCTTTTGGTCATCTACCTTAATATGTCATTTGACTTGGTGTCAAACGTCAATACAGCGCCTGTGGAGCATCTTGGGATCACAGATCTGCCTGATCGCACTGCACGGTCGAAGAGAGCTCAGGGGCTAATTGGCCTACGCCTGTTCCTATGTTTCACACAAGCACAAACGTATTGGAAGACAGAGTAGGCCATTCGGCCCCTCGAACCTGCTCCACCATTCGATAAGATCATGGCTGATCTAATTGTGGTCTCAGCTCCACATGTCTCTCTTCCCGTCCAAACCCCCCCCCCCCCCCCCCCCCCCAATCTCCCCAAATCCATCCCTAATCCATCCCTTGCTTTACACGTCAATCAAAAGTCTCGCTAAGTTAGCCTTGAATATATTCAATCACCTAGCCTCCACTGCTCTCTGGGGAAGACAGTTCCACAGACTAACAACCCTTCGCTTTGTTAAAGACACTTTCAAGTTCTTAGTGTATAAGTGTATATATGTGGCTATTGGCCCAGAAGAAATGCCGCTTATAGACTTGTACTAGCCATGGATGAAATAGTATAGAGTACCCAGCATCTCTGGAAGCACATTACAAGCTGGAGGCCAAGGATGAGTAAGGGGAGAATAGTTTTCAAAGTAATGAAAACTGAATAGAAAAACACGTCTATACTCCGTTTTGTTCTCTATTCTCCCAACAGAAACTCAAGCCAAGAATGTCTATGTTCTTCACTCAAGGTTTCAGTCTCATCACAGCCTTTCAGCCCTTTTTAGGAAATTATACCTCTTCTCCTCCGAGTTCCCATTTATTTCTTATTTTCCCAGTGAATGCCACTTACCAATAGTCAAGAGAAAGACTATCATTGAACACTCAACCATCAGAATTGTAATAGAAATGGCAGCACGGTGGCACAGTGGGTTAGCCCTGCAGCCTCATAGCGCCGAGGTCCCAGGTTCGATCCCGGCTCTGGGTCACTGTCCGTGGGGAGTTTGCACATTCTCCCCGTGTTTGCGTGGGTTTCGCTCCCACAACCCAAAGATGTGCAGGCTAGGTGGATTGGCCACGCTAAATTGCCCCTTAATTGAAAAAAATGAATTGGGTACACTAAATTTATTTTTTAAAAAAGAATTGTAATAGAAAAATCCACAGCAATCAATGTTACAGGGATACCCAGAAACAATTTAATTGCTACTCTATTTAATTGCTGTATGAGAGATGACCACGTGGTACAAAAACCTGCTCAACTACAAGTGAAAATAAAGAGTCTTTACAGCAAAAACAAATCCATAGCATCTAAAAATATCACCGGTTGCCTAGCATTGATTGAGTCTATGGGATGGCTGACTTTCCTTGACTTATGCAACCTCCCTGGTGACTTGTCACCATGCCTACTGCTCAGTAAGGGCAGAGAAAGCCCGGGAATGATGGCTGATTCATTACCTTTGATGACTGCACTATACCTCAAGGCAATCAAAGAAGTAAATAGATTGCTTAACAATACACATCAGGCCAATCTCCAGAGGTTGTGCTGGAGCTCTCCAGTTGCCTTCTCGTTAAAAACATGCAAACCTGGAGACATTGCAGGGAGAAGCAATGAGACTAATCTCAGGTGAAAAAGAGATAGGCCACGAAAGCATAAACTTAAATTCCACAACATTGAAAGAATATTGGGAAACCTTACTGTGCTATATCATTTTTTTTTAAATTCATTTATAGGTTGTGAAGACATCACTGGCTGGGCTTGCATTTATTGCCCATCGCAAGTTACCCTAGAATGTGTTACATAATATATGGTTTTGTTCATCAGATATTACTTTAAATTAAGACAGGACCAAGAGAATACAAGTTCATTTCTTGAGAACTAGTTTTGGAATGGGCGTTAAGAAGAACAAGGTGAAAATAGTTTCTTTAGTTTGTATGAATGAGTTTAATTAATTCATTGTCTTTCAAAGGTAATAGATATTTTGCTCCTTGTATTTTTATTCTAACTGCACGGTGTAAAACAAAACACTCGTCGACTTGCCGTGAAACAGAAATTTAGTTTTGCTTGTTGCCGATACAAAGAAACCAGCATCAATCCTGTTTTACATAGAATTTACATAGAATTTACATAGAATTTACAGTGCAGAAGGAGGCCATTCGGCCCATCGAGTCTGCACCGGCTCCTGGAAAGAGCACCCTACCCGAGGTCAACACCTCCACCCTATCCCCATAACCCAGTAACCCCACCTAACACTCAGGGCAATTTTGGACACTAGGGGAAATTTATCATGGCCAATCCACCTAACCTGCACATCTTTGGACTGTGGGAGGAAACCGGAGCACCCGGAGGAAACCCACGCACACATGGGGAGGATGTGCAGACTCCGCACAGACAGTGACCCAAGCTGGAATCGAACCTCGGACCCTGGAGCTGTGAAGCGATTGTGCTATCCACAATGCTACCGTGCTGCCCCAATCCACATCTTTGAACTGTGGGAGGAAACCGGAGCACCCGGAGGAAACCCACGCAGACATGGGGAGAAAGTGCAAACTCCATACAGACAGTCACCCGAGGCCGGAATTGAACCCAGGTCCCTGGAGCTGTGAGGCAGCAGTGCTAACCACTGTGCCACCGTGCCGCCCGTAAACACTACACAGGACACTACAACATGGGGCTCTTTGCCATTATACCAGCCATTTTCTGGTCAGTGAGGGCAGAGATAAAATGTGAATGTGGGAGTGCACTTTCAGGTATGGACAGCTACAGGAGGCCTGGATGAGCTTAGGTTTATGGAGACTGGAAGATGGGAGGTTGGCCAGGGAAGTATTGAGATAGTTGGGTGTGGAGGTCACCAAAGCAGGGATGTAGACCTCAACAGCAGATGGACTGAGGCACAGACAGGCCTATTTTGTGGAGCTGGAAGTAGTGTTCGATATTCAGCACAGGGTCTAACAGGTTGAAACCAGCCTGGTTCAGTTTGAGCCAGTCATTCTTCCCATCTGACCAACCCTTCTGTATCTTTCTGCAACCACCCTACCAATCTTCATGTCATCCACAAACTTTCTCAACCCCCCAAACATTCTCATCCAAATTATTTATACATCATGAACAATAAGGATCCTCGCACTGATCCCTCTGGTACATAACTGGACACTGGCCTCCAGTCACACAAACAACCTTCTACTACCACCTTCTGTCTGCTACCACCAAGCCAGTTTTGGATCCAACTTGCCACATTACCCTGGATCCCTTGTGCTTTTACCTACTTTACCTGTCTCCCATGTGGGACCTTGTCAAAGGCTTTGCTGAAATCCATACAACTGCACTATCCCCATCCATACACCTGATCATTTTGTCAAAAAATCAATCAAATTTGTTAGGCATACCCTCCCTCTGTCAAAGCTATGCTTTGATCAAACATCGCCTTTCCAAGTGGAGATTAATTTTCTCCTTCAGAATTTTCTCCAATAGTTTCCCTCCCACTGATGTGAGACTCACTGGTCTGCAATTCCCTGGATTATCTCGACCACCCTTCTTGAAAAGTGGAACCAGATTAGCTGTCCTCCGGACTTTCCCACAAGAAACTGTTCCTAGTCCACTCGGGCCAGATCCTGCCTCATTTTAATAAAATCTGCCTTCCCCCAATCCAGAACCTTTTTTTTTGCAGACCATCGTTTTCCTTTTCCACAACAGATTCTTAATATATATCGGTGGGTATGTTAGAAGAGCAATTTGTAAGCTTTAAAAAGTATGGGGCAAAGAATGGTTTCCAGCCATTCATTGGATTCTCTGGGTTACCTGGCAGCGTGGAGGAGGGGGGGGGGGGGGGGGGGGGGGGGGGGGTGCGATCAATAGGAATTCCCATTGGGCGGACTTGCAAAGGAACATCTCGCCCAATTATATTTTCACTCCAACAATTCAACAGCATTAAATATGCCATTAAAAAAACCCCGTGACCCATCACTGACCTGTGTCTGCCGAAATTTTGGATTTTAGAAACAGGCTGCCGTGTAACAAATCCAGAGCCTCTCCCTTCAGTTTCTCTGCCAATCTATCAACCAGAGCCAATTCATCAGCAATATGCTAGAGGGAGAAATAATACAAAATACGTCATATTTGGAAAATACTGGATTTAGGTTGGTGTTTGAGAATTATCCAACATTCTAGCAAAATACGAAACATATATTCATAGAGTCATTATAGCACAGAAGAAGGCCATTTAGTCCATTGAGTTCATGCTATCATTCCAGTTGATCCAACATTTGATTTTCCGTCTGCCATATCCTCAGTTATATTGTCTACATACGAAGTTGTCTACAAGATTGTCTGTCGAGCAGGAGTGTCCAAGTGTCTGTCTTCAAGGGTCACTTATGGATATCCCATGAAGCCACAGATAAAGTTGAATTGCACATTCCCGTTCAGTTCCATACATTTAGATATCACCAGTTCATGGTGTTCTGATCTCGGATTTTTACACCAGTAAAGTAACTGGGTACATAACAGCCATTTCCAACTCTCATTGGCAGAATGATACTGCACATGGTTGTGCCAACTCCCTTTCGATTTTAAAATGGTGCAGAGGAGGTTTAGGTAAAAGTATTCCTCTCAGAATAAATAGCACTGAGTGATTGACCTACATCACCTCCCAGTCAAGCAAAGACTTGATTTTAAAATTGTTTTCAAATCCCTCCACAGGCTCTCCCTTCTGCATCTCTCTGACTTATGTAGCTCGTGGCATACTTTGTTTTTTAATGCTTCTGTGAAGCACCTTGGGATATGTTATTGCATTAAAGGTGCTATATAAATAAGGTGTTGTTGTAAGGGACAGGCAATGAATGCTGAATTTGCCAGCAGTGCCTGCATCACATCAATAAGAGACTAAAGTAGATCATTCAGAGAACCATAGAATTTGAGGACAGCATGGTGGCACAGTGGTTAGCCGGGTCGGGTTTCATCCCGGCTCTGGGTCACTGTCCGTGTGGAGTTTGCATATTCTCACCATGTTTGCATGGGTTTCACCCCCACAACCCAGAGGTGCACAGGTTAGGTAAATTGGCCCCGTTAAATTGCCCCGTAATTGGAAAGTGACTGGACTAAGGGATGAATTGGCAGTGAAGAATTTTGGGATGTCCTGGGGTTGAGAAGGGCGCTATAGAACTGCAAGTCTTTCATTTTCTATTTGCCAGTTAGCATTGAGAAGGTGGAGGTGAACAAATGAGTCTCAAATGGTAATTTGAGAGTCAGCCACACTGGTGTGGATCACAAAGTCTGGGTCATCAATTTTATTCAAAGCTGGGTTAGTTAGATTCTTGAAATAAAAATCGCTTATTGTCACAAGTAGGCTTCAAATGAAGTTACTGTGAAAAGCCCCTAGTTGTCACATTCCGGCGCCTGTTCGGGGAGGTAGGAACGGGTATTGAACCCACGCTGCTGGCCCTGCTGTGCTTTACATGCCCACTGTGCTAAACCAGCCCCTCTAAATGGACGAGGGGAGTCGAAAGTTGAGGTCACATATAGACCAGAGTAGGTAAGGATCAGAGATTTCCTTTCCCTGGGGATATTGGGAACAAGATGGAGTTTTTGTTAATGACATCCATTGTCATCATTACAAATAACTGGGTATTTTTCCATTACACAATTATTTAATTAATTGAATTCAAACTCTCGAGTTGCCTTTTGGAATTTGAACTCATGGTCGCCATGTTGGCATATACAAAATGTTAAATAAAAACCTTAACTGCTGCCCAGAATAATGGAACTGATACACTGTACCTGCTGTAGGATAGAAATGGCACACGACATGCCAACTTGTCCAGCACCGATTATTGAGACTTTTGAACTCGCCTTCATTGGAGTGTCGGCGTGCACCTCATTCATCAATTTATTTTTCAAACTCATTGTTTTTAAACTGGGGTCAGCCTAAAAAGATGAAGAATCTGAAGGGGAACAGCATTTTTCTGTTAATATCGTACAACAGTGCGTTTGTGCTAAAGAAAAACACCAACATATACCCTTGACATCCTCAATTTAAACTTGAGCTTCAAGTGACATTTCACCATCCTTCTCTGGGTGGATGAGTTCTTATTTTTTACAGGGGCCGGGTCTCTCAAAGTCCTGCATCGCAACCTAAGCCCAGCTCTGTGGAGAGGAGGCAACTCGAAGTGTTAATGAACCCTCTTCCTCTACCCACAGAAAGCTGCCCAGGGCAAGCTGCATGTTGTACCCCAGCATTTTCTGGTTTGTAAAATTCCCTTACCTCGGGGTGGGTGGGAGCGAGATCCAGACTTTCAGGCGAAAAGGGATAGCAGGGAATTCTCTAAAACGAGAGAAAGTGTGAGCTAGGACACAGCATTTTTTTAAAGTATCTGATTTATTACTGCTTCACTCCTAAGGACCCTGAGGAGCAGCAATGTTAAGTTCCTAGAACTTAGCACTTTTTGATACTTTCCTCTGGGGTGTGTAACCAACTTGTATCAAAATCCTTTGTCATTTTAGTGGAGACACCAATCCATTTCAACAAAGTATTTGTGGTTGACAGAATTACAAATTGTCATTTCCAGACCCATCTCAATTCTCTCTCCCGATCAATATTTCCTTTCAATTCTTTCAATATTGTCTTTTTTTTTACACTTACAGACTTTATTTTTTTTCTGGCTCCTGCTTTCAGTCTCGCTGCTCTCTCTGTCAGCGGGGTGGTTGTGTGTGTCCGTCTCTCTTCCTTCGCCTTCAGCGAATGTTTTCTCCCAACCGTCTCCCCCCCTTCTCCGTTTTTATTCAAACTCTGAAACCTCCGCTCCACATTCTCTCCGCTAACCTCGCGCTTCTCACCGGGAGCCCACAGCAACGAGCCAGACTCTCCTGGTTCCAGAATCCAAACCCACCTCCTTGCAACAAAAAACCCAGCCAGGAGCCAGGGGTGTTGTTGGACAGGAGCTTGGCACAGCCCAGGCTGAGGTACACACAGGGCACAATTTATATTTATAATGTGGAACCGACAGCACAGAGAGAGAGTGTGTGTGTGTGTGAATGAGTGTGGCAACTCCCTTACCTGGATTGTACACACCTTCCACAATACTCACTGCTTCTGGAGGATCTGAATCTTTCCTGACTTTGCTAAACACGTTTCTAACCCAGTTGGACTTTAATGCAACATCACCCAATCAGTTCAGGTGGATTCACATCGTTTACTGGATGTGGGCGTCACTGGTTCGCATTTATGACCCATCCCTAATCCCCCATGAGGGAGCTGCCTTCTTTTTTCAATACCTTTAATTATTACAGTTATTCCGTTTTTACAAATAAGCCTCAAACTGGCCCAGTGCAGCATAAATGCTTCTGTGTACATGAATACAGGGCAAGAGGGGACAAGGGCATGAAGTTAAAAACTCACCACTATCCTTAGAATTCCCCCTATACCAAAAAGGGCCAATATTCTAAATATTCAGGATAACAGCGATTGACGCCTCTGTGCGCATATATCACACACCCTTGTCAGAATAAAAAGCAATAACATGAAATCAGAGGGATACAGGCAGCACGGTAACACAGTGGTTAGCATTGTTGCTTCCCAGCACCAGGGACCCGGGTTTGATTCCCAGCTTGGGTCACTGTCTGTGTGGAGTCTGCACGTTCTCCCCTTGTCTGTGTGGGTTTCTTCCGGGTGCTTCGGTTTCCTCCCACAAGTCCCGAAAGACGTGCTTTTCAGTAATTTGGACATTCTGAATTCTCCCTCCATGTACCCAAACAGGTGCCGTTATGTGGCAACTGGGGGCTTTTCGCAGCAACTTCATTGCAGTGTTAATATAAGGCTACTTGTGACACTAATAAAGATTATTATTATTAATCACAAGGGGATAAAGTTCAGGATTATTAATTAACTGCAGGATAATATAACCATCCATAGAGCTGGGAAATTCCAAAACCATGACAGGATGGTTGTGCAGCATTCAGGATCCATCGAGATTCACCCAAGTCCCTGCAATCCGCCATGTCGTTGTCCCTTAGCCCGGGTATGAGAAACCCAGGCCCCAATGACTGGCAAAGACTAACTGCGTCAAGCTGCCTCCAACCCTTCTCGATGGACATTGAGGACAAGACTAGGTGAGACCAGTGGTCGGGCTCTCCGACCTACCCCAGACCCCGGGACAATTTGCATCTAACGCAAAACGCCCAGCCTTCAAATCGAGATTGTACCTCTGAACCCCTCAGTCAAACAAGGATTTTCTTGACTTAACTTGGCTGGCTCCTCATCGCCACATTTAGGCCAGAATCTTCCAGAACCATAGCACAGATCTTACACTCTAGGGTCAAATAATTATGAGTTGTGAATCAGGTTGAAAAAAAGGATTAAAGATGAGTGGTGCCAGAGCTCGCAAAACCACAGCCGCTCTGGCGCCTACATCACGACTCCCGTGAGCTGCCTTTTGACAATCACTGTGGTGTGCGAACACCCACAGTGCTGTTTGGAGGGAGTTCCAGGATTTTGAACCAGTGATAGTGAAGGAACGCCATTATAGTTCCAGGTGAAGGTGGTGAGTGGCTTGGAGGGAAAACTCCAGGTGGTGCTGTTCCCAGATGTCCGATGAACTTGTCCTTCTAGATGGTAGCAATCGTGGGTTTGGAAGGTGCTGCCTAAGAAGCCTTGATGAGTCCCTGGAGTGCACCTTGTGGATGGTACACACGGCTGCCCCTGTTCGTTGCTGGTGGAGGGAGTGAATGTTTATGGAAGGGGTGCCAATCAAGTGGGTTCCTTTGTCCTCGATGACGTCAAGCTATTTAGCTGTTGTTAGAGCTGCACTCAGCCATGAAAGTGGGGAGTATTCCATCATCCTGACCTGCATCTTATAGATGGTGGACAGGCTTTGGGGGTTCAGGAAGTGTTACTCACCGTAGGATTCCTAGACTTTGACCTGCTCTGGAAGCCACAGTATAAATATGGCTGGTCCAGTTCAGATTCTGATCTGTCTGTACCTTCACAGGAGGCATGCAAAGATTCCTCAATCCCAAAATACAAAACAAAAACATGACACGAATAGTTCCAATGGGGGTTTTCCTCACCCACAATAAGGATTATAAGAACATACCAACCACCTTTATACCAAACCTCCGACCCGCCACCCTGCCATGGTGCTATTCATCTTATTTATAAAGTGAAGGGTGCCTCAGAAAAGTACTCCCCCTCATTGTAAAAGCAAGATTACAGCACTTTAAAAAACACTGGGTCAATACTCTACAACACTCGTGTCACACATCCAATTCAGCATGATTCTTGCAGTATAGCAGGATAACAGCGATTGACGCCTCTGTGCGCATATATCACACACCCTTGTCAGAATAAAATAAAATGTAACACTTTCAGAGATTTCCTATTTTTGGTGAACACAGAAAGATTAACCTCCAATGTATATTGCCTGTTAATCCCTCCGTTACATTGCTTGTTTGTGACTTCTGCTTGTTGGTTAATGTTGTTTGCTTTAAGACTGTGTGTGAGAGTTAAAGTTGTGGCTGCCCTTGGCCCCTGTTGCAGGCTCTGTTAGTTTAGTCAAAAAGAAAAGAAAAACTTGCATTTGTATAGTACTTTTCATGGCCACCAGTTATCTTTAAGCACTTCACTGTCATTTAAGTATTTTTGAAGTCTAAAAGGAACAAAGGCATGGAAGAGATTTTCAGTAGCATATGAGCTGAGACAGGAGTATAATTGGGCAATGTTTTGGAATGGAAGTCTTGTGATCACAATCTTTCTTGGTGTCAAATTGGTGTGATGAGCTTTGTGCTTTGGAAAGTGTTATATTACCTTGTGTAATATCGTATATTACTCTTTTGAACCAGCTGAGGTGATGAAATGAACAATAGTTTTCTTGTAAAGCTGAACTAATTTATTGAGTAATATAAATAATATTTGTACGTCCTTTTTATTTAATAAGGAATTTAATATTTAACTCAACTGGTAAAGACATAAAATATAGTAAAGATAACTAAATAATTTCACAATGTAATAATGAAATAACTTGTAACTTCTCTCTCTCTAGCTATTCTATGTCTTGTCTGTTCACTCTCCTGAAGCACACTCTCTCAGAAAGAGGCACAACATCGAGGGCCGAAGGCCCTGTTCTGTGCTGTACTGTTCTATGTTCTAAAAAGCAATAACATGAAATCAGAGGAATACAGGCAGCACGGTAACACAGTGGTTAGCATTGTTGCTTCCCAGCACCAGGGACCTGGGTTTGATTCCCAGCTTGGGTCATTGTCTGTGCGGAGTCTGCACGTTCTCCCCGTGTCTTTGTGGGTTTCTTCCGGGTGCTTCGGTTTCCTCCCACAAGTCCCGAAAGACGTGCTGTTCGGTAAGTTGGACATTCTGAATTCTCCCTCCATGTACCCGAACAGGTGCCGTTATGTGGCGACTAGGGGCTTTTCGCAGCAACTTCCTCACGGGGGCCTCACGGTAGCATGGTGGTTAGCATCAATGCTTCACAGCTCCAGGGTCCCAGGTTCGATTCCCGGCTGGGTCACTGTCTGTGTGGAGTCTGCACGTCCTCCCCGTGTGTGCGTGGGTTTCCTCCGGGTGCTCCAGTTTCCTCCCACAGTCCAAAGATGTGCGGGTTAGGTGGATTGGCCATGCTAAATTGCCCGTAGTGTAAGGTTAATGGGGGGATTGTTGGGTTATGGGTATACGGGTTACGTGGGTTTAAGTAGGGTGATCATTGTTCGGCACAACATCGAGGGCCGAAGGGCCTGTTCTGTGCTGTACTGTTCTATGTTCTATGTTCTAACTTCATTGCAGTGTTAATATAAGGCTATTTGTGACACTAATAAAGATTATTATTATTAATCACAAGGGGATAAAGTTCAGGATTATTAATTAACTGCAGGATAATATAACCATCCATAGAGCTGGGAAATTCCAAAACCATGACAGGATTTTAAAAAACACTGGGTCAATACTCTACAACCCTCGTGTCACACAACCAATTCAGCATGATTTTTGCAGTATAGCAGGATAACAGGCGACCGACGCCTCTGTGCGCATATATCACACCCTTGTCAGAATAAAAAGTAATAACGTGAAATCAGAGGAATAAGGGGCACTGCTGCTTCACAGTGCCAGGGTCCCGGGTTCGATTCCCAGCAGTGGCGTGCCGAGGTCTGGTGATGCCCGGGGCAAATCTTGATTGTATGCCCCAAAGACTCAAGTATAAGGCCTAATATACTGAGAAATATTATGAGAAAGGAAAACATTTTGAATATATAAACACAGATGAAACACGAAATAAACGCTTTATTCGATTTTAATATAAATCAATCAAATTTATTAAGTTATTTTCCGCAAATGATACCTCCTGTCACAAAACACCTGAACGACTTCACTTTTTACATCAGCTGTGAAAAATTCTTTTTCAATGCTTATTAAAGCCAGGTTGGTCAGTCGCTCCTATGACATAGAAGACCTCAGATATGTTTTTATTAATTTCAGTTTTGAAGTTGACCTTTCACAGCTTGCGACTAAAAATGCGATTGTAAGCAGTAATCTGTATGAAACACACAGCGTCGGAAAGAAATCCCTCCCATACTGCAGTAAAGACTCCAGAGCATCTTTAGGATCAGGGGGAACTCTATTCCCTCCAGCTTGAAGGAGCATCACAAAATCAATAATTTCGTCATATAACTGAATTGCAACCACATCATTGTCATAATAATTTGCAACGTCTGAACATTCCTTTTTTAATTTCTCTCTTTCTTGTTCATCTTCAATCACTACTGAATTCAAGTTCAGAAGAAAAGAAAATCGGTCACTGAGTCTTTGAAGACGGACACTGCGGTCTTCAATTTCAGTTTTTAATCTGTTCACAATCTCTACCATTACTCTATTCATTTCTTATTGTGCCGTCAGTCCACTATCTCTTGCTGACTCTCCAGGCATTATTCTTCTTCTCCTTGTTCGTGCAATTGGTATTCCCCAATTTTCACAATATTCATTGGCTAAATCTATTGCATTGTGGATAATTTCGTCATTCTTCAAATTCAAGGTATGAATAAGTCCTCTCAGATCACAAGAAGCTTCATGGAACCCCATTTTCAGATCCTGCAAACGTTTTGAGACTTTCTCCACTGATGATAAAACTGAGTACCAAAAATTTAATAAAGCTATAAACGGGAACTGTTGAATAGAGTTCAGTAGCAATCCTGCATCAGATTTAGTTTCCCTTGAAAATTCTCCTACCAGCAGGTGTTGAAGGCTTGCAATAACATAGAACATAGAACAGTACAGCACAGAACAGGCCCTTCGGCCCTCGATGTTGTGCCGAGCCATGATCACCCTACTCAAACTCACGTATCCACCCTATACCCCCAACAACACCCCCCTTAACCTTACTTTTTAGGACACTACGGGCAATTTAGCATGGCCAATCCACCTAACCCGCACATCTTTGGACTGTGGGAGGAAACCGGAGCACCCGGAGGAAACCCACACGGGGAGGACGTGCAGACTCCGCACAGACAGTGACCCAGCCGGGAATCGAACCTGGGACCCTGGAGCTGTGAAGCATTTATGCTAACCACCATGCTACCATGCTACCGTGTCACACTCATCGTGGATTACTTGCACAGCATCATGGCTGGAACTCCATCTTGTGTCACACTGTCTTTTCACAGTCCGAGTGACAAATGATTTTAACACGAGAAGTAGATGAAGAAAAAAAAGTAAAGAGTTTTTCTAGAATGCCAAAAAATGTAACAAACAGGTTGCACCTCACTTGCAAGGACACAGGCCAAATTGAGGCTGTGGTTCTCGCAGTTCACAAACACAACTTTTGGGTTAACTTCAAGAATTTTCTTGTTGAACACCTCCTCTCACTCCAGCCATAACTGCTGCGTTATCATATGCTTGACCACGACAGTCATTCATGGAAATTTTGTCTTCTTCCAATTTTTCCTGAATTTTATTTACCAGGCTGACTGCATCTTTCTTGTTGACTTGAAAAAATCCCAGAAATGTCTCCTTTATTTCTACTTTTCTGTTTTCATCAATATGAACGTAACGCAGAATTTCAGAAACTTGATCTTCATGGGCAATATCTGGAGTTGAATCCAGCATTATGCTAAAATATTTTGCGTCCTTAATTTCGGAAATTATATTTTTCTTGACAGTTTCACCAAGAAGATTGATTATTTCGTTTTGAATTCTGTTGGACAAGTAGGTGACACTTTTTGGTTTCTCTTTCCCTCTCTGCAAGTGTTTTGCTAAGACGTCATCATATTTGGCCAAAAGTCTGATTGTTGCTAGAAAGTTTCCTGTATTTTCACTGACTGTCTCCGATAACCCAGATATTCCTTCTCCTCGGTGTCCACGATAGGCCAGATTCTATTTTGCCAGAAAGGATATAACCTCGACAATCCGTTCAGTTATAGCTTTCCATCTTTTCTTTTCAGCAGACATTTGCTGTTGAAGTTCAGCATCTATTGTAGTTGAATGATGGAGTCGAACTACGAGATTCAGGTATTCCCTCATGTGAGCTCTATGAGAAGGGCTTTTCTCATGGTCAGGTATTCTTGGATTTAATTTTCTCCAAGTGGAGAAACCGTCTTCCTTTCCAAAGTTTGACACAGACGACAAATGCTCCTTTGAAAACAAAAAGCAAACAAAACAGTAGCATGCTTTCCAATATGGAGAGTATAACAACCATTTTCTCTCCACAATTTCTCCATTTGTGGAAACTTTATCAAACCACTGTTTGGAAAATGATCTCCCATCCTTCTCAGCAAATGGACCACTTTTATTCTGATATCTTTCAGGACCATGTTGTAATATCGTCATCTTCAAATGATCTGGAATCGGTTTCTTCAAACAGCCAAAATCGCTTCTTTGCAAAAATATGCTAAAATCTTCTTTATTTTCTTCACATGGATCATCATCCGGTCAACGAGACTGAGGAGAGAGAGAGTATTATGTGCTGACCGAGCTGAATCCGTATCAGAAAAATCCTTCTCTGCACCCACATCATCTTTAACTTCTCCAGGTTCTCCTACTTCTTCTTTACTTCTTTTTATCCATGCATCTAATGCCCCTCTTTGATGGGACTCTTCTTCGACTCTGGCCCTCTTTCGGTCAGTTGCAGACGGATAAACCATATTTCATTTCTTTGTTCCTTCGTATCAAATTATTTCACACTGATTCTCCACTGATAATTTTGTGCAATTTATATCATAGACTTGCAAATTAGTGGTATCTGTATTCGAATATTAGCATGTTAAGGAATAAATGTCTCCTATTCCGAGATTAAATGCCTTAGCAGTCCTCTGATCATTCAGGCTTCACTCTTACTACATCCCACGTAAATATTTCATTAAATATCACCAGAAAACGTATAAAAAACGTAGTTGCACCCGTTCTAAAGCTATTCACTGACCTGAGTAGGTAAAAGAACTAATCTGGATGCACAAAAAGCTGAAGAAAAGACGAGTCATGACTCGAGGAAACGCAGGAACAAACAGCCACGTCTGCTTGTTGCTTTTGATGGTTGCACCACGTACATCATGCGCATGCGTGTGGGGGGATGGGGAGAAGCACCATTATCTCTAGACAGAAAGGGTACACCATGTTCAAGGAAGAAAGGGCTAACAACTGCCTCTGCAGTGCGGTGAGCCTCCAAAAATTGATTTATCAGCGCTGAAATTTTAAAATTACTATCTTATTTCCTTCTCTGATTGAATGCCCCCATCCAATGGATGCCCGGGGCCAACGCACTGTCGCCCCCCCCCCCCCCTCTGCACGCCACTGATTCCCAGCTTGGGTCACTGTCTATGCGGCGTCTGCATGTTCTCCCCGTGTCTGCGTGGGTTTCCTCCGGGTGCTCCGGTTTCCTCCCACAGTCCAAGATGTGCAGGTTAGGTGGATTGGGCTCCTGGAGGTTGGGGCCTGGGTAGGGTGCGCTTTCGCAGGGTCAGTAGAGACTCGATGGACCAAATGGCCTCCTTTTGCATTGTGGAGTCTTTATGGTTCTATAAAACAAACTCCCAGAAGCAGCAAGTGGCAGTCTGCACGACCCTGAGTAAATTGACCTCGGCACCAGGGCTAACTCCGCTCCCCAATGGCGCCAAGAGAACACACAGACGCACGGCGCGGACGTCTGGTCGCGCGTACGTTCTGACGTATGGATTACGTTCTGACGTTTGGCGTGCACCTGAGATACGTGCTGACGGCAGAGCGCGGATGCGTGATCCGTTCTGACGTCGCGCGGGGGTCTGTGGGACGTGCTGACGGTCCGGGAGCGCGATGACGCAGAGGAAGGCGCTTCGACGCTGGTCTCGCGGCGCCGTGGGGGCGATGGCAGCCGGCAAACAGAGCGCGCGGGGTGGGAGGTAGGAGCGGCGGTCGAGGAGGAGGAGGAGGATGGAGTGGGCCGACAGCGGCCCTGAGGTAAACACCCTGAGAGACTGTCAGAGAGAGGAGACTGCGGGCTGGGAGGGGATTGACAGGAGGATTTGGAGGGGATTGCGGTGCAGAGGGATTTGGAGGGGAGGGGGGTTGTGTGGAAGAGGATTGGGGGGGCTGCGGGAGGAGAGTTTGGAGGGGAGGGGATTGATGGAGGAGGGTTTGGAGGGGAGGGGATTGATGGAGGAGGGTTTGGAGGGGAGGGGATTGATGGAGGAGGGTTTGGAGGGGAGGGGGATTGATGGAGGAGGGTTTGGAGGGGAGGGGATTGATGGAGGAGGGTTTGGAGGGGAGGGGATTGATGGAGGAGGGTTTGGAGGGGAGGGGATTGATGGAGGAGGGTTTGGAGGGGAGGGGATTGATGGAGGAGGGTTTGGAGGGGAGGGGGTTGATGGAGGAGGGTTTGGAGGGGAGGGGGTTGATGGAGGAGGGTTTGGAGGGGAGGGGATTGATGGAGGAGGGTTTGGAGGGAGGGATTGATGGAGGAGGGTTTGGAGGGGATTGATGGAGGAGGGGTTGGAGGGGATTGATGGAGGAGGGGTTGGAGGGGATTGATGGAGGAGGGGTTGGAGGGGAGGGGGTTGATGGAGGAGGGTTTGGAGGGGAGGGGATTGATGGAGGAGGGTTTGGAGGGGAGGGGATTGAAATGAAAAATGAAAATCGCTTATTGTCACGAGTAGGCTTCAATGAAGTTACTGTGAAAAGCCCCAAGTCGCCACATTCCGGCGCCTGTTCGGGGAGGCTGGTACGGTAATCGAACCGTGCTGCTGGCCTGCCTTGGTCTGCTTTCAAAGCCAGTGATTTAGCCCAGTGTGCTAAACAGCCCCTTGACGGAGGAGGGTTTGGAGGGGATTGACGGAGGAGGGTTTGGAGGGGATTGACGGAGGAGGGTTTGGAGGGGAGGGGACTGCGGCGAGTCTGGATGGGGATTGCTGGCAGAGGGGGACTGCGTTTGGGTGATTGCTGGCAGAGGTGAATTGTGGGTGAGGGTACAGCAGGGGTGAGGACGGGGATGAAGGGAGGGGGATTGTGACGCAAAAGACTGAGGGAGAAGAATGTGGGATTTAGGAGCAGGAGTTGCCCATTAGGCTCCGTGTGACTGCTCTGCCATTCTGTACGATGATGACCGATCTGGTTGTGGCCTGAACTCCAGTTTCCTGGGGTGATAAGAAGGACCCTAGAGGTTGGGAAAGATGGGAGTCAGTGCACCTCGTATATGGGAGAGTGGGTGGTGTCTGAGGCCCTCAGCACTTCACCCCCATCCTGATTCATAAATTCACAAAAGATCGGAGCAGAATTAGGCCGTTCAGCCCATTGGGTCTGCTCCTCCATTCTATCATGGCTGATATGTTCCTCATCTGCTACCTACAATAAGAAGTCTTGCAACACCAGTTTAAAGTCCAACTGAGTGTACCTGATGAAGGAGCTGCACTCTGACAGCTAGTGATTCCAAATAAACCTGTTGGACTTTAATGATCGCTTATTGTCATAGGTCGGCTTCAATTAAGTTACTGTGAAAAGCCCCTAGTCGCCACATTCCGGTGCCTGGTTGGGGAGGCCGGTACGGGAATTGAACCCGCGCTGCTGGCCTTATTCTGCATTACAAACCAGTTGTTTAGCCCACTGTACTAAACCTGGTGTTGTAAGACTTCTTACAGTGCCCACCCCAGTCCAATGCCAACATCTCCAAATCATTGCTACCTACAATGTTACAGACCAAGAGCTGGATTGCAAAATCAGCTAGACTAGAGCATCTCCTCCCTAGAACACCTGACCTAGGAGTGGGTCGGCAATTTAGCCTCCCAAGCCTAAACAACTTCAATGTGATCATGGCTGATCCCATCCTGCCCTCTACTCCACCCTCCTGACAGTTCTCCATAACCCTCAACCCTTTACCAATTATAAATCTGTCCAACTCCTCAAATTTACTCACTGTCCCTGAATCCACCGCATTCTGGGGTAGTGATTTCCACAGATTCACAACCCTTTAGGAGAAGTAGTTTTTCCTCAAATCTGTTTTAAATTTGCTACCTCTTATTCTAAGATTATGACCTCTCATTTCAGAATGCCCCACAATAGTAAGCATTAGCTCCACGTCTAATTGATCCATACGTTTCAGCATCTTGTATACCTCAATTAAATCTCCTCCCATTCTTCTGAACTCGAGTGTATCGGCCTAAACTGTTCAATTTCCTCATACGACAAACCCCATATCTCTGGAATCAATCCAGTGAACCTTCTCTGAACTGCCTCCAATGCCACTACATCTTTCCTCAAATAAGGGACCAAAACTGCACAATACTCCAGGTGCGGTCTTACTAATACCTTGTATAGTTGCAATACTTCCTTACCTTTATACTCAATTCCTTTTGCTATAAATGCCAACATGCCATTTGCTTTCCTTACTATCTGCTGTTTGTTTTCTGCGACTCATGCATGAGGACACCCAGATCCCTCTGCATCGGAACACCCCGAAGTCTCTCCCCATTTAGATAATAAGTTGCTTTTCCATTTTTCCGACCAAAATGCATGACCTCACAATTGCACCCCATCACTTTGTATTTGCTGCTGGGGTAGAGGACCTAATCCCCTGTGTCTGGGTGGAGAGGCTGGAAAGAAATGTGACTTTCTCTGATCTTTGGGTGGGAAGCTCAAAGAGCAGCTGACTTGCTTTGGCTCTGGAATAGAGAATTTAACAGGGTGCCAACTTGAAAAGAAAGCTCAAGTGGAAGTACTTGAGTTTATCTAATTCAGGTTGTCTCAGGAGAGTTCTGGATGTCATGCAGCCTGTTCCTATTGCACTCCATATGAAAGAATTTAGTATATGTATAAGGTACAACTATTCTGCTTGAGTGTGCTGTGTTGTGGAACAATTGGATGTATGTTTGATTTCTGTTCTTGTTACTAATGCTGAGGTGGAGTTAGGTTGATACAAAGAAATTCAGTATATCATTCTGAGCTGTTATATGCACACTTAAGTAACAAGTTGAAGAACACTTTTTGGATTGTGATTACCCAGTTAAGCACGTGTATAACTGGTTTGCTGCCACTGATAGAAAATGACCCAGGTTAATTACAGTTTTTGTCACTGGCATTTCAGTTGATGTTGAAATATTTTTGCCCTTTTTAAAAATAAATTTAGATTGCCCAATTCTTTTTTTCCAATTAAGGGGCAATTTAGTGCCACCAATCCGCCTACCCTGCACATCTTTGGGTTGTGGAGGTGAGACCCACGCAGACACGGGGAGAATGTGCGAACTCCACACGGACAGTGACCCGGGCCAGGATCGAACCCAGGGCCTTGGTGCCGTGATGCAGCAGTGCAAACCACCGTGCCTCCTTATTTTTGTCCTTTTCTAAGCAAAATTTTGAGTTTGGAGAGGGTGTTGCACCTGAGACTGGTAAACAAAACCTGAATATTTTGTATTCACCAGGGATATTAGGAGAGGTTAAATGTCGATTTGCAAAATACTGCAGGTGCTACAAAATATTTTCTGTATTATTTGAATCTGCAGAATTTAGAATTCCATTGGTTTGCTGACTGAATTCTTGTGTTTACGTCCACCATGAAATATTTCAATTGGACAAATGCAGGCAAAGTTTCAAGCTGTTCTTTCATTTAAATTTGATCACTTTCCATCAGTAGTAAATTAGAGATCATTTGTTTAGAGCAATGATGTGTATTCATAATGTGGATTCATAATGTGGTAGGTTTGTACCTGTTTTTGAGTTCAGTTCTGACTTTTTATATGTGCAGCTGGGGTGGGAGGGGCAAGATGGGCGAAATGTAATTCATGTTCTTATAAGGAGGAGGGATAGGCAGTGGTAGTAGACAAACCGTTCACTTATTGGACTGGTTAACTGTCTTCAGTTGGATACAGTTCATGACAGAAAAGAGGAGACCAATTCCCCTGTCATTTCACTGTCTCATTACTCCTAATATGTCTCATCTGTAGTGTCAACTCAACTGCCCTCATGAGCACCATGAACCACATAAACAAGAATCTCAAGGTAACAGCAGAGAGGAGCTGTACAACAAGTCCGATCAAGCTGCAAGCCCCGATGAACATCACAGTGATCTTGCTTTCATGGAAGATTACAGCAACTGGGATATTATAAAAGCCACACAGTAAGTGCAGTAGGCGTGCTAGCATTGCCTAGCGTGTAAGCCGTCAGTAATATGGTTGTCTGAACATTACATAAGAAGTAAGAGCAGGAGTAGACCATCTGGCTCCTTGAGCTTGCTCCGGCATTCAGTACAATCAAGGCTGATCTTTTGGCTGAATCCACTTTCCTGGGTGCTTCCCCCATCTCTCAAGATTGCAAAGCTGTTTTCATTTTGAGAGCTGAATCTTTCTGTGAATTCTTTTATAGGTCTTCACACAATCCAGCACCAAATATCTGTTGCAACTTCTTTACATACTGGACCAAGACTGAAATGTGACTAGCAGTAATGTAGCAAGGACTAGATAGAGTGAGGTTATGAATGGTCGAAAAATCAGTGTATTCAGTGTAAAATGATCCGAACTCGGCTGAACCCCTGCAAATAGTAAGTTTCTGGAAGATCATCCAAAGCTAAACGCCTAAGCTTAAGATGCGATACAAACAATTAAAGTTGATATTGACCAAGATTTTCCCAGTGGGAGCACACCGCTGACCCCTTTAGAAACTGTGCCCGTACCGTTTAACTCTGGAGTTTTTGAACTGTCCTGTCCTAGCTCCGAATCCACAATGAGGTGCGTCCGGAGACCCTGCTGTGAAGCGCAACTTTAGCAAAACCACTTCATCATGAACTGAAGGCAGGCCTCTTGAAATCTTTCCTCAGCTCATTGAATTTCAGGGGTTTGAATTGACTTGTCTTTGAGGCAGGTTACAATCCTACCTCACAGCAATTTAACTCCGGTCCAACATCGGCCGGACTATGGAGGCAGAGATCCCACATAAGGAGCCGGGGTGTGGGCGGGGTGAACGTTGTTGAGGGATGGCCATTGGGCCTTGTCAGTGGTTTGGGTGAGCCTTGTTGGGGCAGGGAACTGCGTGCACCGGCAGGGCGGGGTCTGCGAGCAGTTGCGGGGAGAGGGATGGGGTGGTTGAGTGACACCACCTGATTTACTTGGAGCTGCATTCCTGAGCAGGCTAGAGTCAGCTCAAAGTAAATCAGTGTTTACAAAAATAAAGCAGCCCAAAGTTCACGTGGTGTCATATTCCAAGTGGACCATTTAGCGAGGGTTTGCACGGAGCCATTTCGGAGTTACTGAAAATTCTGGTTTCAAAGGTAACTCGCTCACCAGAACCCCTGAAGCCATTGTGACCCTAAGCACTCAGGTTTTAGAATCCGAAAATCTGGGCCATGATAATGAGACAGTACTATTTCACTGAATTCTGTCCCCTAATGGTTCTGCTGCTTACAACCTTCAACTTGAGGAAATAGTATGGGGGATAACTTTAAATCTCTGTTCAGTATTTGAATATATGACTTGGCATGAGCTTCTATTCCAATACTCAAGCAAACAAATTATCGTCCAAATGTGGAAACAAATGGTCACATCCAACCTTAACAGAATAATCTATCCCACTCTGTGATGCCACAGGAAACGGTGGGGTGGGGTGATGAGAGGGCTTATTCCTCTCTCCTAACACCTCAACAAAAATTAACATATATCTCTGAGTTTGCAATTTAGTGCATTCCATTTTGCAGCAATCACTTCTTTAAAATAAATTTAGAGGATCCAATTTTTTTCCCCAATTTAATATCAATTTAGTATGGCCAATTCACCTATATCTGCACATCCTTTTGGGTTGTGGGGGTGAGCCAAGAGGAGAATATGCAAACTCCACACAGGCAGTGACCCGAGGCCGGGATCGAACCCGGGTCCTCGGCACCATGAGGCAGAGTGCTAACCACTGCACTACCGTGCCGCACTGCAGTAATCACTCTCTTCCACTGTTATAGTGTTAAAGTACGCATTTTCCTTTTTGATTATATATACACGCACATCTTTAGCAAGTGTGAGCTTACGTGAGTAACGTCATCGGTAGCACGTGCTTGCGCAGGTTTTTAGTATTACCACGAGGGGCCTGTGTATAGCTACTGCCAGTTTCTGAATCTATGTTGTACTGTTATTTCAATATGTGTATAAGTAAAGTCAATTGAACTTTCAGAATGTGTTTGACCATCTTTTTGTGGTCAAGTTACCACAGCTATTTTGTTTATAAACTTTTGAAACTGTCTAGAATGAGCACTTTTGAAGTAAGTGGCGGTAGGATCTATTAATCAACTTGGTACCTCATCTGCACCTTCATGGAGTGGTGAAAGTGTATTCTCTGTAATTCTCCACTTCTGAATGGCAACCTGTGATAAAACGAATGTCATGGGTGGCGGCAATGCTATACCATCATGTTACTGATTGGTAGGTAGGCGCAGTCATTATTATGGTATTCCCCTTATAGGTGCAATCAACAAAAGTATCTTATGGTGACTTAAATGCTAAGCATGTAGTTACCAGTGCCACAAGTTGGGGCATTCTGTGATCCAATTCTTTTGGTATGGAATCAAATTAAATGGGGGAGTTCTGTGATTCGGCACTTGTGGAATCTGCACTTCAGAGGCTGGCTGTACACCCGAGATGCATTGACTGCTCAGAATGCTAATTCCCACTTGCTCTCTGGATGACAGCAAGGCCACTTCAATGTAATTTGATGTATTAGCATCAATAGTGAGTTTCGGTAAGCTGTTGTGGGAAACCACAGTATGAAAGCATCGTAACAAAGTCACGTGATAATCTTTCAGGTTACATATATCGTAATTAATTATTTTTGGAAAGCAGGCTTATGGGTGTTGAGCTCCCATAATAAAGAGAGCAGTATTAAAGTAGTGCACGTTAAATTATATTTAGTGCACTAGAAACAAGATGTCAATTCATGTAGGTCACTAAAGATGTTCTTCACAAAACACATCATGTTAATTGTGTTTACAGAATGTATGACTATTAATTCTACCCCAGGGTGCCTCTCCACTGCCAAAAAATGCATGAAACCCATTGCAGTTGCCTCTCTTGCAGTTTGACTCACAGGAAGCAATTTCAAGATGTTAAGAAATTGTCCAGTATCTATTTCCCCTCTGCATATAAGATGTGTATACATGAGGTGAGTAAGTAAGTTCAACCCTTTTCCAGATGGGTTTGTTGCCAAAGATGTTCCATTATCTAGCACTGATCTCTCTTTCAAGACCAGCTGTTCCTTTTAGTTGAAAGGTCACTTACAGGGAGGCACAAGTTTACGGTGAAGGACAGGAGGTTCAGGGGGGATTTGAAGAAAAAACTTTTTTAGCCAGAGGGTGGTAACGGTCTGGAATGTACTGCCTGGGAGGGTGGTAGGGGCGGTTTGCCTTGTATCCTTTAAAAAGTACCTGCATGAGCACTTGACACGTCATAACATTCGGTGCTATGAGTCAAGTGCTGGCAAATGGGATTAGGATTGGCAGATCAGCTGCCTGTCATGCGGCGCTGCAGACAGGATGGGCTGAACGGCCTTTTCTGCGCTGGATTTTTCTGTGATTCTGAAAATTCACTTAAATTAAAGGTGGGAGAGAGAAGGAAACTAGCTTGGACTACGAGTTAGCTTTTTGACTTTCACCTTTGGTACCCATTTTTTAATCCAGGACACTGCCAGGGCAGTAGTCACTTCTGCCTTCTTGAATATGAATATAAGAGTAGATCAACAGCATAATTTTGATCCTAATCCAACAGTAGTTAGCACTCTCACTGGTACCACAGGACTGCTGGTACCCTGCTACCCTCACTTTGGCATTTTGTACAGCTACCTTGCTCTTCAACCCCCCTTTGGCAGCTGCCCTCAGTTGTCTCTCCACCTTCCTCACTCTTAAGAACTTTGCTAAAGCCTAGCTCTCCATGAAGCTTTAAGTCACCCTATTTAATATTTCCTTTGATTTTATGATTACACTTTTGTGTAGTGTCTTGGGATATCTTTGCATGGTAGTGGAGCCATATACGTTGTTTGCAGCATGTACTATCTTTAAGATGCATAGCAAAACTCACCAAGGTTTCTTCGGCTTCCAGATGCATGACTTCTGCCACCTGACTGCAGACGCATGGGAACATCACCTGCAATTTCGTGTCACATGCCATTCTGATGTGGAACTATATCAGCTGTTTCTTTGCTGTGACTGGTTTGAAATGCTGGAACTTCCTCCTGAACAGCACCATAGGTGTACCTCCACCACAAGGCATGCAGTGGTTCAAGAAAGCGGCTTGTCACCACCTCCGAGGCAATGAGGGATTAGACAATGAATAATGGCCTTGATCATGACACCCACGTTCCATGAATGAATTTTTTTTTTTAATGCTCTCCTGGTGATCTAGTTAATGCCAACATCACAAAACTGGATTGCCTGGTCAGTTAGCTCATTGGAGGTTGTGGGACTTTGCAGTGCACAAATCCGCTGGTATGTTTCCCAACAGTGCCCACACTTCAAAAATAGCTAATGGGCTGGGAAGTGCCATTTCATAATTGCCAACATTTATGGATGAACTTCTATTTGCAAGAAACTAATCTTTAGGTGCAATCCACTTCTGTTTCCCCTTCCTTTCTAACAAAGAATCCGTTTTGAACTTCCAGATACGGAATAATTGAAAGATGTAAAGAGCTAATAGAAGCTGGTTATGATGTTAGACGGCCTGACAAAGAGAATGTTTCATTGCTTCACTGGGCAGCCATCAATAACCGAATAGAGCTCGTCAAGTAAGTCCCGTCCATTCTCTTCGTAAAGTATGTTATCATTCTTACATTTCAATTGTACAGTAGCCCAATACAAATTTGCATGACTTATATTTGCATTGTATTAACTTCACCAAAATTCATCCACAGATACTATGTTTCAAAAGGCGCCATTGTGGACCAGCTGGGTGGAGATTTAAATTCAACACCTCTTCATTGGGCGACCAGGTAGAGTTGCAGAAATATGGAGTTCTTGAGAAAGTTTTAGAAATATTTTGTGGTGTAGCGCTCGAGGCCTGAGATCCAAATATTTTTGTGGGGGATGGGAAAGTTGATGTGTGCAGAGCTTTCTGTTGGACATGCCATCTTGTGATGAGTGTAGGAATTTCAGCTATATTGTGTTACAGTTATTTGGTGCAGTAAGGGTTAAAAGCCTGGGTTAGTGTGTGTGATTGCTGCAGTCATGTTTATAAAAGCTCCTAGTTTGAAAGACAGCAAAGGTTTTGGGAGCCAGTGGTGCAATTAAGCCATCGTAAAGTTTTTCTTGGGCTAATGCAGTTTTGTTTCGAATAAGGGGATTCCCTGTAGAGTTAATTAGAATTCACCTTGGCAAGATGATGTCGTTACTGGCTGGAGCCAAGGTATCCGGCATTTTGCAGAAAGCAGGCCAGTGGAGTTCTAGATGAAGTTGTGAACAGAAGTCAAGCAGTTTGCTCTCTGCAGTTCAGTTAAAAGATACGTCTGCAGACAGCTGAGCAGTGTGGCTGGAAAGGTGAACAAACAAGTTGAAACAGCTTCTGAAGGAATACTGCCAGAGTTTCTGCATGGGCCTGACAGGAGTCTGATATTTTCTTTAAAGTAATGTCAAAAGATCTTTCTTTCTCAAAGTAGATTGTCCAGACATCTCGGGAAAGCAGGCATTTAAACAGTGGATTGAGAGCTGAGATGATTTTTCTTGTTTGGGAATGAAGATGGCAATTATGGGTATTGTATTCAGCGTATTGAGTATCATTGTTTTTGGGGTAATTGTAAGCTATTTCTGGTGTGATGTTAAAGATATTTTAATACTGCATTACTAATAGAGTTTGTTGTAATATACCATATCTCTATTTCTTTGTGCAACCACTCCTGGAGTGGGAGACCTTTTCCTCATAGCTTTACAAGATTAAAATAAAATATTGGAATTTCTGCTCAGTATCCTAGCTTTTGTTGGGGTCTTGCCTGGGTTAATAATAATCTGTAGCGTCATCAATCATGTTCCAGTAGGAACCTCTGGTGATGGCATGTGAGAGAAAGTTGCACGAAAAGTGGCTCCCGCCAGGGTCCTTGTTTCTCGATCCCTTTTGCCTGTTTCCCGGGGGGCTTTTGTGTTGAAACTCAGCTGGCCGAACTGGGTAATGATTGGTCGACGGAGCTATGTCATAAATTTCAATGAAAAAGCTCACTGGAACGAAACTCCGGGCAGGTAGTGTGGCGAGGGAATCTGAGGGAGAGAAGATGGCGGAGGTGGCCACACCCATCACGGTAGACATGTTGGCTGTGGTGATGACACAGGAGCTAGAGGGGTTCAGAAAGCAGATGGAAGACAGTTTGATTGGCAAGGAACGGAGTTGAAGGACTCGTTTCAAAGCCACAATTGAGGAGGCGGCATTAGGAGGCAGGGTAGCAAGGAGGCATTGGACACGATCCGAAAGCAGCTGCATAAGATCCAAATATTCATGTGGAAGATGGGAAAGTTGATATGCGCAATATTTTCTGTTCAACATGCCTCCTTGTGATGAGTGTAGCACGGGCGGCATGGCAGCACAGTGGCTAGCACTGTTGCTTCTCAGCTCCAGGATCCCAGGTTCGATTCCCCGCTGGGTCACTGTCTGTGCGGAGTCTGCACATTCTCCCCGTGTCTGTGTGGGTTTCCTCTGGGTGCTCCGGTTTCCTCCCACAGTCCAAAGATGTGCAGGTTAGGTGGATCGGCCATGATAAATTGCTCTTCGTGTCCAAAAAAAGTTAGGTGGGGTTACTGAGATAGGGTGGAGATGTGGGCTTAAGTAGGGTGCTCTTTCTAGGGGTTGGTGCAGACTCGATGGGCTGATTGGCCTCCATCTGCACTGTAAATTCTATGATTCTGTGACATCGAATGCTGTGAAGGAGCAAGGCCTGACGCTGAAGGGCGCGGAGGAGGCCTTGTCACGGCATGAGGGGCAACTCGCTTTGCTAGAAGCTGAGATACTGCTTATGGCAGAGAGGAACAAGAATCTAAAAACAAAGGTTGAGGTCTTGGAAAACGAGTCGAGGCGATTGACTCTCGGGTTGTGTGTGGTTGCCAGAGGGAGCGGAGGGCTCGCGGCCAACTGAGTACTTCTCGGAGATGTCTTCTCCGTTGGTAAGGGGCGGAGTGACATGTTCGTCCCTCCATAGTGGATAGCGCCCATCGCGCACTCTAGCAAGAGACAGGGCTGAATGAGCCACCACGGGCAGTGAATATTCGCTTCCATAACTCCATAGTGGATCAAGGCCTGGAGTGGGCCATGAAAAACGATAATATTGACTGGAACGGACACGCAGTTTGAATCTACCAAGATATCCGAACCGAGTTGGCAAAGAGGCATGAGGCCTTCAACAGGTGAAGGCAGTGTTGTACAACAAAGGAGTGCGATTTGGGGTGGTGTATCGGCGAGATTGCGAGTCTGGGTGGGGGCTACCTCACTATTAATAAGGAGTAAGCTAGTGAACGGGGGCAGAGTGGGCGGAGGGGCTGGGGTCTTTTCGGTTGCACGGGGGGACGAGGCAGGAGTGTCCTATGTCTCTTCCCTTCTGTTCGCTTTAGCGATTGAGCCACTGGCCATGGCCCTCAGGGCCTCAAACAAGTGGAGCGGGATACTTAGGGGTGGTATGTGTCCCTGTATGCAGATGATTTTCTGTTATATGGGAAGGATCCGGGGCCAGCTACGGGAGACATAATGAGTAAACTGAAGAGCTTTGGCTCCTTCTCTGGAAACAAGTTCAATTTAGAGAAGAGCGAGTCCACACTCCAGGGAAAGGAGTCTGTCTGGAGGTACTGTCTTTTTACCTGTCCGGACGAGCTTTCGGTATCAGGGCGGGGAAAGCTCCGAGGATTCGGAGGGGTGTTCTACAAAGGGACAGACAGTCGGGGGGCCTTGCACTGCCAAATTTGATATTTTATTACTGGGCCGCTGACATGGGGACCCAGGGTCTACCTGGGTGCATATGGAGTCTGAGTTGTGTAGAAGGTCCAGTTTGAGGGTCCTGGTGACAGCCTCTCTTCCATTTCCTCCGGGAGCAAAGTACTCGTCATAGCCGGTTGATGTCTCCACTTTAAAAATATGGAGGCAACTCCATCAACATTTCAAGCTGGGGTCAAGGTTGACCACCTGTTTGAGCCAGCAAGGGTGGACGCTACATTTGAGGTGGGAAGGGGCTGGAGAGAGTGCGCAATCTATTTCTGGAGGGGCGGTTTGCCAGTCTGGAAGAATTGAAAGAGAAATTGGGCTCTTGGCCCCGGACTCTTCAGGTACCTCCAGATACAAAATGTTGTTAGATGGATGTTTCCGTCATTCCCAGAGGCATTGCCATCTTCCTTGCTGGCGAGAATCCTTGCTGGAGAGGGGTTGGATGAGAGTCGTACGCCTGGTATATATGGACGGATTTTAGGGGAGGATTTGGTCTCGGCAGAGGGAAGAAGGCCAAAATGGAGGAAGAAGTGGAGTGAAGCTCTTCCATGGGTGAATGCTTCATCATTGTGTGTGAGGTTGAGCCTGGTCCAACTCAAGGTAGTGTTTAGGGTGCACCTCAATAAGCCAGAATAAGTTGTTTCTTGCATGTCGGCGATCCTGAATATTGAGCTGGAGCCCTGTCCTTTAGCGGCTAGATTTGGGGTCTTGGATCTGTCAGGGCTGCAGATGGGTGCTGGGGCAGATGTTCTTGCCTTCGCCTCATTGATTGCTCATTGCTCGGAGGCAGGTCCTGTTGAGTTGGAGGTTGGTGACGCCACCTAGTACCTCGGTGTGGCTAGGGAACTTGAGGTGTTTTTGCTCCTCGAAGGTTAAATATGCTGTGAGGGGGTCAATTGATCGATATACAATTTATATTGTATTTCAAGGAATCGGTCACTGTTAGCTTGGGGGGAGAGAGGGTGCTTGGGGCAGGGGGTGTTTGCCTTGAGAGGGGGAGGTTGATTAGTTTATTGTTTTTAGTTTACGGTTACTGCTTGTATTTTTGTTTAAAATGACAAAAGCATAATAAAAATATATTTTTTTAAAATCATGTTCTACTCGTCTGTTCTCCAACTCGCTAATTTATAGGATTTGTAGCCAACTATTACATACAACAAATTAAGTTTGGGGAAAATCTCTTAATTTTGGACTACTGTTATTCAGAATAGTTTTTCAACTTGTTAGTACTTAAACTTCAGATTCATCTTCAAATTTGATAAATGAGTTTAAAATCTTATTAGTAGTGATGTTATAGGAGAACTAAGCAAACTATTCATTTTTGTAATGTCCTTTGATTTATTTTGTTTTGTCTTTGATCTTAGTTAGCATGTATCTTGCGTGTTAAGACTGGATTACATTTCTTATACTGAATTAGATTACTACCAAGGAGCCATTACTGTTACGATCTCTGTAGAGACCGATAACCTAAGAACAAAGAAAAGTACAGCACAGGAACAGGCCCTTCGGCCCTCCAAGTCTGCGCCGACCATGCTGCCCATCTAAACTAAAAACTTCTACACCAATTTGAGCTTCTAGTTGATAGCTGAAAGGATGAATCCAGATTTCATGTTTTAATACTTTCACTGTAACCCTAAACACTACCTTGAGTTGGACCAGGCTCAACCTCACATATATACCAGGCGTAGACTAAAAGCATTATTGACAAAATGCTATTTTTAAAGGCAACTCTTACTTTAAACTGTAGAACAGAACTTTCATTTTAAACACAATTGAGACACTCCCTTATGTAGTAATTTGAGTTTCCCCGAACCCAGTCCAAAGTGATTCTCAGCTCCTGAGATTTTACTTCCGTTCCTTTCTCTTCCCAACCTGGTATCTTTTTAACCCTAGAACAATTTTCCATGGTGCAGGTTTTTCCTGGAGATTCCCCCTCATTCATAAGCTACATGAATGCTCATGAATTTGGTCTTTTCAATCCAAGCATGGCTCCCGCTACATTACTGCATGGTAAATCAAAGAGCTTTTTTTGCTTCTAAATGCTCTCTCCCAGATTCTGGAAGACTGCCTGCGTCTGCAAGTTTCAGGGATACCTTAGAAACCTACTCAAAGCTCATGCCCCTAGCAATGTGAATCACACAGGCTTTGTATCCATGTAGAAATGCTGATTAGCTACCTTTGAGACATCAACAATTTTTTTTAAATCCTGAAAGTAAATGGATGATTTCAGGCAAAACTGTCCACAAAGCTGCCATTTTCTTTTTTTTTTTAAGTATTTTTATTCAGGTTTTGAAGAATTTTTAAAGCTGCCATTTTCAACACCTTCCTGGGACTTTGGAGACTAGCAGTCTAACCACTATAAACACAGATACTGCTGTCATTGTCTCCACTTTCTTTCCAACAAAACAAACTGAGCTTCCCTTTAACAACTGCGTTACCCAGGCCTATTGTCAGGCTGATGTCAGAACAGTTCACATGATGCCCCCTTCCCCTTTTGCCCTGAGTTAAAAGATACAATCCCAAAGCATAAAAATCTTGTAAACCTCATTCGTAACAATCACAGAATAATGCATTGCAGAAGAGGCCCTTTGGCCCATCGAGCCTGCACAGATGCATGGAAAACACCTGAGCTGTCTACCTAATCCCATTTGTCAACATTTAGTTCATAGCCTTGAATGTTATAGGAACATAGGAATCAGGAGAAGAAGTAGGTCCCTCGAGCCTGCTCTGCCATTCAATCTCTTCCTGGTCTCAAAGCCACCTCCCTACCTGGTTCCCATATCCCCTTAACCTGTTTTTTTATCATAAATATATCCATCTCCCTCTTGAAACCATTTAATGATTTGGACACCGCACTATGGGGTAGTGAGTTCCGCAAATTCACCACCTTCTGCAAGAAGCAGTGCCTCCCCATCTCAGTTCCAAATCTACCACCCCTCACCCTACATCTGTGATCAGTTATATTTTATTACAAAAGCTGCTTGATGGCATTATAAGTTCCCTATAGAAAGTTGCGAAAGTGCAGAGCTTGAGTCTTGACAGTGTCACCTTGGTTGAATAACCTTGGTAATTGATTCTGCGGCACTGGGATTCTGTTATTTTCTATATTTTATTTTCTATAAAGAACTGGCTGGGCAACAGGAGACAGAGTAGTGATGGAAGGGAGTGTCTCAAAATGGAGAAGGGTGACTAGTGGTGTTCCAGAGGGATCCGTGCTCGGACTACTGTTGTTTGTGATCTACATAAATGACCTGGAGGAGGGTATAGGTGGTCTGATTACCAAGTTTGCAGATGATACTAAGATTGGTGGAGTTGCAGATAGCAAGGAGGACTGTCAGAGAATACAACAAAATATAGATAGATTGGAGAGTTGGGCAGAGAAATGGCAGATGGAGTTCAATCCAGACAAATGCGAGGTGATGCATTTTGGAAGATCAAATTCAAGAGCGGACTATATAGTCAATGGAAGGGTCTTGGGGAAAATTGATGTACAGAGAGATCTGGGAGTTCAGGTCCATTGTACCCTGAAGGTGGCAACGCAGGTGGATAGAGTGGTCAAGAAGGCATACAGCATGCTTGCCTTCATCGGAAGGGGTATTGAGTACAAGAGTTGGCAGGTCATGTTACAGTTGTATAGGACTTTGGTTCGGCCACATTTGGAATACTGTGTGCAGTTCTGGTTGCCACATTACCAGAAGGATGTGGATGGTTTGGAGAGGATGCAGAGGAGGTTCACCAGAATGTTGCCTGGTATGGAGGGTGCTAGCTATGAAGAAAGGTTGAGTAGATTAGGATTGTTTTCGTTGGAAAGACGGAAGTTGAGGGGGGGACCTGATTGAGGTCTACAAAATTGAGAGGTATGGACAGGGTGGATAGCAACAAGCTTTTCCCAAGAGTGGGGGTGTCAATTACATGGGGTCACGATTTCAAGGTGAGAGGGGGAAAGTTTAAGGGAGATGTGCGTGGAAAGTTTTTTACGCAGAGGGTGGTGGGTGCCTGGAACGCTTTACCAGACAGATATATGAACGGGCGGGGAACAGAGGGAAGTAGACCTTGGAAAATAGGAGACAGGTTTAGATAAAGGATCTGGATCGGCGCAGGCTGGGAGGGCTGAAGGGCCTGTTCCTGTGCTGTAATTTTCTTTGTTCTTTGTTCTTATATTACCTTTGCTCCTCCCCCCCCCCCCCCCCCCCAAATAAGTGACAAATTGAGAATTTGTCTGTCCCTTTGTCTTTGAATAATGTTCTTATTTCCATTAACTGAATTCTGTCATACAAGAATTCTGTTGATGTTCCTGACCTGTTAGGTCCAGATAGGTTCTGAAGAAGTAGAAAGCGCATAATCGTAAATGTGGAAGTGCGCGGAGTAAAGAGTTGACCGGATTGGCATAAAAATAGGAAATGTTGTACAATTTGCAATGAAGCTGCTGCACTCTGCTACAATCAAGTTGAAGCTAAACAATGCATTTAAATTCAAACCGTGCCAATAAAGAAAATGAAAGATGTATCAGCGACTCATAAATTAGACAAATTGATTTGTGCCAAATAAGCATTAAATATTTTGCAGTTTGTTGCTGATTGTAAAAACATTTCTAACTGGCATTGTAAGTTACACTAATGAGATTTTTTAAAACCATAAAAGAAATCTTTTTTTAATATATTCCAGACAAGGCCACTTGTCTATGGTTGTGTTACTATTGAAACATGGTTCGGATCCCACACTGGTCGATAGAGAAGGATTCACCTGTCTTCACCTTGCAGTTCAGTTCCAACATATGCCTATCGTGGCATACCTTGTGGCAAAAGATCAGGTATGTTGGTTTGTTTTTTGCATGGTGCAACGGGACTTGACTATACTTGTATTGTCATAATAAAAGGCAAGCTTAGCAAGGCCTAGCCAAGCTGTTCCAGTACAGCTTTAATACTGGCATTTACCTGGTAATGTGGAAAATTGCCCAGGTGTTTCCTGTACACAAGAAACAGGACAAATCTAACCCAGCCAATTGCAGCCCTATAAGTCTACTCCATCATCAGCAAAGTGATGGAAGGAGTCATCGACAGTGCTATTAAACGGCACTTACTCAGCAATAACCTGCTCATGGATGCTCAGTTTGGGTTCCGCCAGGGTCACTCAGTTCCACTCACCAACCATGTTGGTTCAAACATGGACAAAAGAGCTGAATGCTAGAGGTGAGGTGAGAGTGCCTGCCCTTGACATCATGGCAGCATTTGACCGAGTATGGCATCAAGGAGCCCCAGCTAAACTGGAGTCGATGGGAATCAGGGGGGAAACTCTCTGCTGCTTGGAGTCATGCCTGCCACAAAGGAAGATGGTTGGGGGTCAATAATCTCAGCCCCAGAACATCACTACAGGAGTTCCTCAGGGTAGTGTCCTAGGCCCAACCATCTTCAGCTGCTTCATCAATGACCTCCCTTCCATCATAAGGTCAGAAGTGGGGATGTTTGCAGATATCTGCACAATGCTCAGCACCATTTGCAACTCCTCTGATACTGAAGCAGTCCATGTCCACTTCAGTAAAACCTGGACAATAGCCAGGCTTGGACTGGCAAGTTACATTCGTGCCACACAAGTGTCAGGCAATGACCATTTCCTACAAGAGAGGATCTAACCACTGCCCTTGACATTCAATGGCATTACCATCGCTGAATCCTCCACAATCAACATCCTGGGGGGCGTTACCATTGATCAGAAACTGAACTGGACTAGCCGCATTAATACTCTGGCTACCAGGGCAACACACAGACTAGGAATCCTATGGTGAGTAACTCCCCTCCTGACAGCCCCCCCCCCCCCACCCCAGCCCACAAAGCCTGTCCACCATCTACAATAATAATAATCGCTTATTGTCACAAGTAGGCTTCAATGAAGTTACTGTGAAAAGCCCCCAGTTGCCACATTCCGGCGCCAAGGCACAAGCCAGGAGTGTAATGGAATACTCTCCACTTGCCTGGATGAGTGCAGCTCCAACAACACTCAAGAAGCTCGACACCATCCAGGACAAAGCAGCTTCATTGCTACCCCTTCCATAAACATTCAAACTCTCCACCACCAACGAACAGTGGCAGCTGTGTGTAGCATCTACAAGATGCACTGCAGTAACTGACCAAGGTTTCTTAGACAGCACCTTCCAAACCCACTACCACCTAGAGCAGCAGATACCTGGGAACCCCACCAGCTGGAGGTGTCCCTCCAAGTTACTCACCACCCTGACTTGGAAATATATCACCGTTCCTTCACTGTCGCTGGGTCAAAATCCTGGAACTCCCTCCCTAACAGCACAGTGGGTGTACCTACACTTCAAGGACTGCGGCGGTTCAAGAAGATAACTCACCACCACCTTCTCAAGGTCAACTAGAGATGGGCAGCAAATGCGCTGGTCTAACCAGCATCCCTCACGTCCCGTGCTAAACCTAACACTGAGGAGAAGTTGATATCTAATAATTGAATTGCAGTTAATTTGTATGAAATTTGGTATGCCTGATTAATTTCGGTGCCACTATACAGCTGCACATTTCTGCAATTAGATGAAATTTTGTAAGCTTCAGCAGTCACAGATCTCCACAACTACAATTACAGTGTACCAAAATTCTCTGGAAATTTGCTTTGTCTTGGTTTTCAAACTATTGATCATTTGCTTTGCAAGTGGGCACGAGGGAAAGATCTTAGCCTTCCAGCAGCTATCAGTCAATTTAGTTTTGTGCAATCCGGTTGTTCTTCCACAGTATCCTTTTCCCTCCCTTATTTTCTTTCTCCCCCCTCCCCCCCCCCCAATTAAGGGGCAATTTAGTGTGGCCAATCTACCTAGCCTGCACATAGAACATAGAACAGTACAGCACAGAACAGGCCCTTCGGCCCTCGATGTTGTGCTGAGCAATGATCACCCTACTCAAACCCACGTATCCACCCTATACCCGTAACCCAACAACCCCCCCTTAACCTTACTTTTTGTAGGACACTACGGGCAATTTAGCATGGCCAATCCACCTAACCCGCACATCTTTGGACATCTTATTGGGTTGTGGGGGTGCGACCACACGGACTTGGGGACCTCCCTCCCTTATTTTGAATTGTATCGCAGAGACCAATCCAATCAGTTTTACATAGATTACATAGAACATACAGTGCAGAAGGAGGCCATTCGGCCCATCGAGTCTGCGCCAACCCACTTAAGCCTCATTTCAACCCTATCCCCGTAACCCAATAACCCCTCCTAACCCTTTTTGGTTACTAAGGATTGGATTTGGATTTGGATTGGATTTGTTTATTGTCACGTGTACCGAGGTACAGTGAAAAGTATTTTTCTGCAAGCAGCTCAACAGATCATTCAGTACATGGAAGAAAAGGGAATTAAACAAAATTCAAGAAAATACATGAGAATACATAATAGGGCAACACAAGATATACAATGTAACTACATAAGCATTGGCATCGGTTGAAGCATACAGGGTGTAGTGTTAATGAGGTCAGTCAATAAAAGGGTCATTTAGGAGTCTGGTGACAGTGGGGAAGAAGCTGTTTTTGAGTCTGTTCGTGTGTGCTCTCAGACTTCTAAATCTCCTGCCCGATGGAAGAAGTTGGAAAAGTGAGTAAGCCGGGTGGGAGGGATCCTTGATTATGCTGCCCGCTTTCCCCCGGCAGCGGGAGGTGTAGATGGAGTCCATGGATGGGAGGCAGGTTCATATGATGGACTGGGCGGTATTCACGACTCTCTGAAGTTCCTTGCGGTCCTGGGCCGAGCAGTTGCCATACCAGGCTGTGATGCAGCCCGATAGGATGCTTTCTATAGTGCATCTGTAAAAGTTGGTAAGGGTTAATGTGGACATGCCGAATTTCCTTAGTTTCCTGAGGAAGCATAGGCGCTGTTGTGCTTTCTTGGTGATAGCGTCGACGTCAGTGGACCAGGACAGATTTTTGGTGATGTGCACCCCTAGGAATTTGAAACTGCTAACCATCTCCACCTCGGCCCCGTTGATGCTGACAGGAGTGTGTGCAGTACTTTGCTTCCTGAAGTCGATGACCAGCTCTTTAGTTTTGCTGGCATTGAGGGAGAGATTGTCGTTGTTACACCACTCCACTAGGTTCTCTATCTCCCTCCTGTATTCGGACTTGTCGTTATTCGAGATCCGGCCCACTTTGGTCGTATTGTCAGCAAACTCGTAGATGGAGTTGGAACCAAGTTTTGCCACGCAGTCGTGTGTACAGGGAGTAGGGTAGGGGGCTAAGTACGCATCCTTGCGGGGCACCGGTATTGAGGACTATTGTGGAGGAGGTGTTGGTGTTCATTCTTACTCACTGTGGTCTGTTGGTGAGAAAGTCAAGGATCCAGTTGCAGAGTGGAGAGCCAAGTCCTAGGTTTTGGAGCTTTGATATGAGCTTGGCTGGGATTATGGTGTTGAAGGCGGAGCTGTAGTCAACAAATAGGAGTCTGATGTAGGAGTCCTTGTTTTCGAGATGCTCTAAGGATGAGTGTAGGGCCAGGGAAATGGCGTCTGATGTGGACCGGTTGCGACGGTATGCGAATTGAAGTAGGTCAAGGTGTTCCAGGAGTATGGAGGTGATGCGCTTCATGATCAGCCTCTCGAAGCACTTCATTACAACTGACGTCAGGGCCACCGGGCGGTAATCATTGAGGCATGTTGCCTGGTTCTTCTTTGGTGGTATGATGGTGGTCTTCTTCAAACAGGTGGGGACCTCGGAGTGGAGCAGGGATAGGTTAAAGATGTCTGTGAATACCTCTGCCAGCTGGTATGCGCAGGCTCTGAGTGCCAAGACCAGGGATCCCGTCCGGGCCCATCGCCTTCCGTGGGTTCACTTTCAGGAAGGCCGATCTGACTTTGGAAACTGTGATGGTGGGTATGGGTGAATTATGGGCTGCTGGGGCACTCAACAGCGGATTGTTGGTTACCTGCTCAAACCGAGCATAGAATGCATTAAGTTCACCGGGGAGGGGTGCGCTGCTGCCAGAGATACTGCTTGGCTTTGCTTTGTAGCCCGTTATGTTGTTTAGTCCTTGCCACAACCGCCGAGAGTCTGTCTGTGACTCTAGCTTAGTTTGATATTCTCTCTTGGCATCTCGGATGGCTTTGCGGAGGTCGTACCTGGATTTCTTGTATAGGACAGGGTCGTCTGCCTTGAACGCCTCAGATCTGTCCTTCAGTAGGGAGTCAATCTCGCGGTTGAGCCATGGTTTCCAGTTGGGGAATGTACGTACTGCTTTCATTTGCTGATGAAGTCTGTGACGGTGGTGGCATACTCATTTAAGTTAATCGCTGAGTTCTTAAATATGGACCAATCCACTGTCTCTAAGCAGTCACGTAAGAGCTCTTCTGTCTCCTCGGACCAGCACTGCACAACCTTCTTAGCCGGATTCTCCCGCTTGAGTTTCTGCTTGTAAGCCGGGAGAAGGAGCACAGTCTTATGGTTTGATTTTCCAAAGTGCGGTCGGGGGATGGAACGGTAGGCGCCCTTGATTTTTGAGTAGCAGTGGTCAAGAGTGTTGTCGCCCCTGGTGGGACAGGAGATGTGCTGGTGGAATTTTGGCAGTACACTCTTGAGGTTGGCTTTGTTGAAGTCTCCGGCCACAATGAACAAGGCCTCCGGGTGTTCTGTTTCATAGTTGTTTATGACTGTGTACAGTTCATCCAGCGCCTTCCTCACTTCTGCCTGGGGTGGGATGTAGACCGCTGGGCAATTTATCATGGCCAATCCATCTAACCTGCACGTCTTTGGACTGTGGGAGGAAACCAGAGCACCCAGAGGAAGCCCACGCTGACACGGGGGGGAATGTGCAGACTCCACACAGATAGTGACCCAGCGGGGAATCGAACCTGGGACCCTGGTGCTATGAAACCACAGTGCTATCCACTTGTGCTACCGTGCTGCCCAACGTAGTTTTGTTAGCTCATTGATATAAAAGTTGTTTTTTTTCTCTGGAACTGAGATGTTTTCTGTTTTTAAGGATATAGACACGCCTGATATGAATGGACAAACAGCACTAATGATGGCAGCAAGCAGAATAATAGGGTAAGTCTAGTATATTTGTATTTTGGCTTCATAAACAAATAGTGTATCTATTTGATCAGTACGGCAGGTGTAATATTGTAATCTGTTTCATCTAGGCCTGAGCCAACCAGATTTCTTATAAAATTAAATGCTTCAATAAATGCTGTTGATAAAGTACACAGAAACACACCACTCCACTGGGCGGTGCTATCGGGAAATGTGGCTGCATTGAGCGTACTACTGGATGCTGGTGCTAACGTTGAATCTATAAATGCAATGGTAAGTGTCTAATGCCTACCTTGCATGACTTTGTCTGAATATTTTAAGTAGCCCACACATCTAATTATATTCTATTATGAAACCTTTCAATGCCCTCTTCCTGGGCTGTATTTTTCTCTAATGCCGTCACATCCTTTCTAAAGCATGGAGCCAGAACTTGAATGCAATACTCAGTTAAGGCTGAACCAAGGTTTCTGAATTCTCCCTCTGTACACATGAACAGGCGCTGGAGTGTGGCGACTAGGGGATTTTCACAGTAACTTCATTGCAGTATTAATGTAAGCTTACTTGTGACAATAAAGATCATTATTATTACTATACCCCATACTGTTGTAATCCAGCATTCCAAAGATTACTGAATCGTTTTGCACATCACATTTCTGAGAGGTGGGTAGGAAGGGCATACACTTCAATGGTGTGTTGCCCTTTTGTTCCTTTTAGTTATTTTGGGTGTTGTGCCTCATGCAAAGAGGACAATGCCTGGACTAGTGACCTGTTTTTGGGCATCAGGTGACACATAGAACAATGATAATTTGGAATTTGCTGAATTGTTTTTAGGGTGAAACACCTCTGGGGATGGCCCAGCAGAACCGAAATCCTTGGATAATCCGCTGCCTGCTTGATGCAACCATTGATAGAAGTAGAGGCCATTTTTTGCTGAAGGTTCTGAAGAGTTTTGAAAAATACAAGGTAGGTCACAAATTAAAATTGTTCTTGAATTTAGTTGTGTTTTGCTAAAGGGGTAGATATTGTGTTTTGTGCTTTCTTGTGTATTTCTTGACTTGTTACATAGTATTATGATGGCGCAAAATGGATTTCAATTCATGGGGCACCAGTACTGGGGAAAGTGGGGCTGCACTGCTGGGGTGGAAGCCCTCTGTTCCGCCCAGTGCCTCAATGTGGTCAGGTGACCTTATGGAATTTTGACATCTGAAGAAGTACCCCGTCAGGGGGTGGGTTGAGGGGTTCTACCTGAGATGGCAGCCCAGATTTCCTTCTTTAAAGAGTTAGTCATCATCAGTTGTTAGTGAGGGTTTTTTTAGTTTCATTTATTAGGGGGGTGGGGGGGGGACAGTTTTTTTCTCTCTTGGATGGGATTTATATGGTTGGTTGAATTTTGGCTATATTGTATTGTATTGTGTAAAATCCATCTCTTGTGTTGTTTGTTATAAGTGGAAAATCTTTAGTAAAAATATGTTTTTAAATAAAAAGGAAAAAATAAGTGAGTGTTGGTCCTCTAAAAAGTGTGTCTGGGGAAATTAATGAAAATTAAAGCTTCCATCAAGAAATGCGACATCAACGTCAAAGCCTTGCTCAGAATAGAGCAACTTGGAGGAACCTCTTGATTGAAGGGACACAATTCTTTAAGGACACCTGACAGCGAGAGAAGGCACTGATAAAGGAGTCTGACAAAGGAATACCAGCGATCCAGCATCCGAGGACCAATCCCACCTCCTGGAAACACCTGCCAAGTGTGCAGTCGACGATGTGGCTCTAGGATTGGGCACGCAAGGACCCCAGTAACACGGGGTTTCTTAGGTGGGCAATTTTACTCGTTAAAGAGTGATTGCCAAAGAAGGAGGGATACAAATAAGATCCCAGAAATAAGTCTGAATTAGGAGGTGAAAGAGAGGTAGGAACTTAAAACAATTACAATCACAAGAGAAAGGGTACAACAAAAATTATTGGAACTAAAAGCTGACAATACCCAGATTCTGATGGGCTTCATCCTAGTATCTTAAAAGAAGTGGCTGCTGAAACAGTAGATGCATTGGTTTTCACTTTTCAAAATTCCATAGATTCTGGAAAGACCCCACAGTAAATGTGACTCCTTCATTCAAGAAAGGATAGAGGCAGAAAGTAGGAAACCAAATGCCAGTTAGCTTAACATCTGTCATCGGAAATGCTGGAATTTATTAAGGAGATAATAGCTGGAACTTTTAAAATCTTGGTGCAATCAGGCAAAGTCAACATGGCTTTGTGAAAAGGGAATAATGTTTGACTAATCTATTGGCATTCGTTAAGGAGGTAATAAGCAACGTGGATAAAGGAGAACCTGTGAATGTGCCGTACATAGATTTCTAGAAGGCATTTGGAAAGGTGTCACATTAAAGTTATGTTGCAACGGAAGACTCATGGTCTAGACTAGAGGATAACATATAAACATGCATAGAGGATAGGTTAGCTAACAGGAAGCCGAATAAGCATAAATGGTAATTATTTGGTGGGAAGGTGTGATGAGTGAGGTGCCGCAGGAATCATTGCTAGGAGCTCAACTATTTACAATTTATATCAATTACGTGGATGAAGGAACTGAATATATGGTTACTAAATGTGTTAATAGCACAAAGATATGTTGGAAAGTAAGTTGTGAAGAGGATATAAGCCTTCAAAGGGATATAGATAGATGAGTGAGCAAAAGTTTGTCAAAAGGAGTATCATGTGTGAAAATGTGAACTTTTCTATTTTGGCAGGAAGAATACAAAAGCAGTATGTTCTTTTAATCAAGAGATATTGTAGAACTCCGGTACAGAAGGATCTGGGAGTCCTAGTTCATGAGTCACAAAAAGTTAGTTTGCAGGTACAGCAAGTGATTAGGAAGGCAAATGGCATATTGCCAATTACTGCAAGAGGAATAGAATGTAATAGTAAATAAAAGCTATAGTTGTACATGACAGTGAGATCACATGGAGAGTGCTGTCTATTGTTTGGGTCTACCTATTTAATATTGGATATAAATGTGTTGAAAGCAGATCAGAGAAACATTCGACTGATGCCTGGAATTGGAGGGGGGTTGTTAACTTGTGTGGAAAGGTTGGATTGTCTCCATTGTAGTTTAGAAGAATGCGAGGTTACCTTATTGAGAATTATAAGATCCTGAGGGGACGTGGCAGGGTAGATGTGGTAAAAGATGTTTCTCCCTGTGGGAGATACCAGAACTTGGAGACACAGTTTAAAATTAAGGGGGGTCTCATTTAAAACAAAAATTAGGAGAATTATTTTCTTGGAGGGTCGTGAGACTTTGGAACTGTCTTGCTCCAGAAGTGGAGGAGTCAAGGTCATTGAATATTTTCTTTTTTTAAAATAATTTTTATTAAGATGTTTACAAAATATAAACATCACAACAATATTAACGAAACAACCGCGGTAAAAACCCAAGAACAACACCCACCCAACTTCAAATGCAACTGCAAACAGAAGAAAAAACAAAAGAACACCCAAACAACAAAAGGGAAATAGATAACACCCGCCACATCCCACAAACCCATGTACACAGTCCCCCCCCCCCCCCCCCCCCCCCCGAACCAAACCCCGGCCTCTTTCGCCTCTTGCACTCCCGGCTCCACTGCAACCCCAAAAATTGCGAGTCCCCAGCCTGGCTTGACCCTGGATCCCACCACCCTCGACACCGTCCTTGCTACCCCCTTTCAAAACTCCCCCAGCGCTGGGCACGCCCAAAACATATGGGCATGGTTCGCTGGGATCCCCGAGCACCTAGCACACCTGTCCTCGCCCCCGAAAAACCTACTCATCCTCATCCCAGTCATGTGGGCCCGATGCATCACCTTGAACTGTATGAGGCTAAGCCTCGCACAGGAAGAGGAGGAATTCACTCTCTCCAGGGCATCCGCCCACGTCCCCTCCTCAATCTCCTCACCCAGCTCCTCTTCCCATTTCCCCTTCAGTTCCTCCACCGAGGCCTCGTCTACCTCCAGCATTACCCGGTATGTGTCCAAAATCCTCCCCCCTCCAACCCACACCCCCGAGAGCACCCTGTCCCGCACCCCACGTGGGGGCAGCAAGGGGAACCCCTCCACCTGCCGCCTGGCAAACGCCCTCACCTGCATGTACCTAAACATGTTCCCCGGGGGGAGCCCAAACTTCCCCTCTAACTCCCCCAAACTCGCGAACCTCCCCTCCACAAACAGGTCCCTCAACCTCCTAACCCCTACCCTGTGCCAGCCCAGAAATCCGCCATCAATGCTCCCTGGGACAAACCGATGGTTCCCCTGTATCGGGGCCTCCATCGAGCCCCCCACTTCTCCGCAATGCGTCTCCATTGCCCCCAAATTTTGAGGGTAGCCGCCACCACCGGGCTCGTGGTATACCTCGTTGGAGGGAGCGGCAACGGCGCCGTTACCAGCGCCTCCAGGCTCGTGCCCACACATGACTCCACCTCCATCCTCTTCCATGCTGCCCCTTCCTCGTCCATTACCCACTTACGCACCATCGCTGCGTTGGCAGCCCAATAGTACCCACAGAGGTTGGGCAGCGCCAGCCCCCCCCATCCCTGCCCCATTCCATGAACACTCTTCTCACCCTCGGAGTCCCATGCGCCCACACAAATCCCGTAATACTCCTGTTGACCCTCCTAAAAAAGGCCTTCGGGATAAGGATGGGGAGGCACTGGAACAGGAACAAAAACCTTGGGAGCACCGTCATCTTAATGGACTGCACCCTCCCCGCCAGTGACAGCGGTAACAAATCCCACCTCTTAAACTCCTCCTCCATCTGCTCCACCAACCTTGTGAGGTTGAGCTTGTGCAGGGCCCCCCAACTCCCAGCCACCTGGACTCCTAGGTACCTGAAGCTCTTCCCTGCCTGCTTCAGTGGGAGCCTACCAATCCCCCCCTCCTGATCCCCCGGGTGCACCACGAACAACTCGCTCCTGCCCAGGTTCAGCTTATACCCAGAGAAACCCCCGAATTCACTAAGAATCCTCATCACCTCCGGCATCCCCCCCACCGGGTCCGCCACACACAGCAACAGGTCATCCGCATAAAGTGACACTTGATGCTCCTCCCCACCCCGCACCAGGCCCCTCCAGTTCCCTGACTCCCTCAACGCCATGGCCAGGGGCTCAATCGCCAACGCGAAGAGCAAGGGGGACAGGGGGAACCCCTGTCTCGTCCCCCGGTACAGCCGAAAGTACTCCGACCTCCTATTCGTGGCTACACTCGCCATCGGGGCCTCATAGAGCAACCTCACCCAACGGATAAACCCCTCCCCAAACCCAAACCTCTCCAACACCTCCCATAGATACTCCCACTCAACCCTATCAAAGGCCTTCTCCGCATCTAATGCCACCACTATCTCCGCCTCCCCTTCCACAGCCGGCATCATAATAACGTTGAGGAGCCTTCGTACGTTCGTATTCAACTGCCTTCCCTTCACAAACCCCGTCTGGTCCTCATGAATGACCCCCGGCACGCAATCCTCTATTCTTGTGGCTAGGAGCTTGTCATCGACATTTAGCAGCGAAATCGGCCTATATGACCCACACTGCAGAGGGTCCTTGTCCCGCTTCAGGATCAAGGAAATCAGCGCCCGTGACATAGTTGGGGGCAAAGCCCCCCCCCCCCCCTCCCTTGCCTCGTTAAAGGTCCGGACCAACAGGGGGCCCCAACAGGTCCACATCCTTCCCCGACTGCATGCTCCCTATCCCTTTAACCACCTCCTCCAGCTCGATCGGCGCCCCCAGTCCTTCCACCTGCTCCTCCTCCACCCTTGGAAATCGCAGCTTGTCCAAGAAGCGCCCCATTCCACCCCCCTCAACCGGGGTTCCGACCGGTACAGTTCCCCATAGAAGTCCCTGAAGACCCCATTAACATCTACCCCCCCTCCGCACCACCTTCCCAGCTCTATCCGTCACTCCCCCAATCTCCCTGGCCGCGTCCCGCTTTCAGAGCTGGTGTGCCAGCATCCTGCTCGCCGTCTCCCCATATTCATACACCGCCCCCTGTGCTTTCCTCCACTGAGCTTCCGCCTTTCTGGTAGTCAATAGGTCGAACCTGGCCTGAAGGCTACGCCTCTCCCCCAGCAATCCCTCCTCCGGAGACTCCACATATCTCCTATCCACCCTCACCATCTCCCCTATCAGTTTCTCCCTCTCCCTCTGCTCCCCCCTCTCCCTATGGGTTCGGATGGAAATCAATTACCCTCTAGTCACCGCCTTCAATGCCTCCCAGACCGTTCCCACTCTGACCTCCCCGTTGTCGTTGGCCTCAAGGTACAATTCGATACACCCCCGAACCCTCTCGGCCACCTCCTCATCTGCCAGCAGCCCCACCTCCAAGTGCCAGAGCGGACGTTGGTCCCTCTCCTCCCCCAGCCCGAGGTCCACCCAGTGCGGGGCATGATCTGAAATGGCAACATACGCCGCATAAACCCCGCATCGTCCCAATTTGGGGCGTAAACATTCACCAACACCACCCGCTCCCCCTGCAGCTTGCCACTCACCATCACATACCTCTCGCCACTGTCAGCCACCACATTTAACGCCTCAGACGTCACCTTCTTCCCCACCAGGATCGCCACCCCCCCCCCCCCCCCCCCCGACTCTTCTCATCCAGCCCCGAGTGAAATACTTGGCCCACCCACCCCTTCCTCAGCCGAACCTGGTCCGCCACTTTCAGATGTGTCTCTTGGAGCATGGCCACATCTGCCTTCAGCCCCTTCAAGTGCGCAAATACCCGGGCCCGTTTGACCGGCCCATTCGGCCCCCTCACATCCCAGGTTATCAGCCGGATCAGAGGGCTCCCTGCCCCCCTCCCCTGCCGATTAGCCATAACCCATCCCTTGCCCACCACCGGCCAGCGTCCCGCGCTCTGCAAGTTCCCCACGGCGGCAACTCCCCCCCCCCCCCCCCCCCCCCCCCCCCCCCCCTTGCGCGGGAAAAGAAAACAGCCAGCAACGGCCCGCGTTTCCCAGCCCCGACTCCGCCCCCACCATCTCACAGCGTGGGAAACCCGAGAAAAGCCCGCGCTTTTGCCCTGCCCAGCCCCGCCTCCTCTAGGGCAACTCCCATTGTCAGTCCCCCCCACCAGCTCCCCGCACTCCCCGTTTACCCCCTTGCCCAAACCCATCCACCAGACCCATACAAACAACCCATACAAAAAAGACATAACGACATCACCCCACCCACCCTAAGGCCAACCCACATCTTACATTAAACAGAGCAAACACAAGTACATTATTATACAACATGCCCCATCTTAGACCCTCAGTTTGAGTCCAGTTTCTCGGCCTGCACAAAGGCCCACGCCTCCTCCAGGGACTCAAAATAATGGTGCCGATCCTTATAGGTGGCCCACAGACGAGCCGGCTGCAACATGCCAAACTTCACGCTCCGTCTGTGGAGCACCGCCTTCGTCCGGTTGAACCCGGCCCTCCGCTTCGCCACCTCCGCACTCCAGTCCTGGAAGATCCGCACCTCCGTGTTCTCCCACTTGCTGCTCCGCTCCTTTTTGGCCCACCGGAGCACGTGCTCGCGATCCACGAACCGATGAAACCGCACCAACACCACCCGCGGCAGCTTGTTCGGCTTGGACCTCCTAGGCAGAATTCTATGGGCCCCCTCTAACTCCAGGGGCCCCTGGAAGGACCCAGCCCCCATCAGCGAGTTCAACATAACAACCACATAGGCCGCCAGGTCAGACCCCTCCAGCCCCTCTGAGAGGCCCAGGATCCGCAAATTCTTCCGCCTCGACCTGTTGTCCAGCTCCTCGAACCACTCTTGCCACCTTTTATGGAGCGCCTCGTGCATCTCCACCTTCCCCGCGATGACCACGGCCTCATCCTCCCTTTCGGAGGCCTGCTGCTGCAATTCCCGGATATCTGGTGAGGCGGAATGTGGAGTTGAGGCCACAATCTGATTAGCCATGATCGTGTTGAATGGTGAAGCAGACTCGAGGGGACAAATGGCCTATTCCTGTTTTGTATGTTTGTACTTGTCTCCTGAAGATACTGATTCTGGCTTCGAACACTCAACTATCCGGGTGACTTTTCCAACACCATCTTTAATGCTATCCTCGTAAAACCTTACATTGTAGAGCCTTGGTATAAAAGAGCAAAGCAGGAGTCCATTGAGCCTGTCTTGGCTCACCTGAAGAGCTATGGGTAGCTAGTCATTTAAATCTATCAAATAAAAATGTAGAGGACTGATTAAAAACCATTTCTGCCTATTTGCCTGGCTCCAATGTTCAAAGCTTACAGTGCCAAGAAGTAGACTTTGACATGCCTGGTCCTTTTGTGGACAAATCAGAGACGGAGCTCGGTATCTCGCTTCTGTTGAGGAATTGGAAAATATGCAGTTTATAATCTGACACACCACTCAGCTATTCCTTTCACCAAAAGAATTATCCAGGTGATACGCTTTGGGAGAAGAAACAGGACAAGGGAGTATGTAATGAATGGTAGGACACTAGGAAGCTCAGAGGATCTTGGGGTACTTGTTCACAGATCCCTGAAAGCGGCAGAGCAGGTGAATAGGGTAGTTAAGGCATATAGGACACTTACCATTCTCAGCTGTGGCATAGAATATAAGAGCAGGGAGGTTATGTTGCAGCTGTACAGAATGTTGGTTAGGCCACAGCTAAAGGACTGTGTGTAGTTCTGATCTCCTCACTGTAGGAAGGAGATGGTTGCACTGGAGGGGGTACAGAGGAGGTTCACCAGGATGTTGCTTGGGATGGGGCATCCGGACTATAAGGAGAGACCGGGTAGGCTTGGATTGGTTTCTTTAGAGCAGAGAAGGCTGAGGGGGATATGATTGAGGTGTATAAGATTGAGGGGTTTGGGCAGGATAAATAGGAAGTAGCTGTTTGTGGGGTCAATCACTAGGAGGCATTGTTTTGGAGTGAGGGAGCAGAAGATTCCGAGAGGATTTGAGAAATGGTGAGAATCTGGATGGCATTGCCTGGGATGGTAGTGGAGGCTGAAAACCTCTCAACCGTTAAAAAGCACTTGGATTCAAGTGCTGGCGAGTGGGATTAGCCCGAGATTAGGGCAAATAATTGTCGGTGCAGATCCGAAGGGCCGTAGGGCCTTTTCTGCGCTGTCCAACTCTGTGACTCAACCAGCACAGTGATTAGCACTGTTGCTTCACAGCGCCAGGGTCCCAGGTTCGATTTCCCGGCTTGGGTCACCGTCTGTGCAGACGCTGCACGTTCTCCCCGTGTCTGCGTGGGTTTCCTCCGGGTGCTCCGGTTTCCTCCCACAGGTCCTGAAAGACGTGCTTGTGGGTGAATTGGACATTCTGAATTCTCCCACAGCGTACCCGAACAGGCGCCAGAGTGTGCCGACGAGGGGATTTTCACAGTAACTTCATTGCAGTGTTAATGTAAGCCTACTAGTGACAATAAAGATTATTATTAAGCAAGCACGGAAGTCCTGGGACTTTCACTTGTTCTCTGCACTGGCCAACCTCTGCCACTAGATGGAACCTGGTCACTCTAAACCAGGCAGTTGGTGAGTGCAATCTTCATATTACATTTGTACTGTGTTGCTTTTAGATTTTTTAATTTATTTTATTTGAAAGGTTATTCCACTTAGGAATGTACAACATTTCAACTTATAATGTTTAAATTTTTTTTTTGTCTGATGAGAGGTCCTAAAAAATCGAACTGCAGCTTGGCTTTAATGAGCAAATCTGATTCGCTTCATGTGGTTTCACTTAAAGTTGCATTGTTCAGGACCACTTATCCAATCAGACTTTCTCAAAGACTCGGCGTGGGAGGAGGAGTTAATCCCAATGTCCCGTCCAATATTTATACTTCAAAGAACATCACGAAAACAGATTATCTGATCATTATCGCATTGCTATCTGTGGGAACCTGCTGTGTACAAACAGGCTTCATGCAGCAGTGACAATGCTTCAAATGTACAACTTTGGCTGTAAAGTGCAAACACACGTCCATCCTATGGCTATGAACGGTGCTGTTTAAGCTACTAATCTTTGACTCAAATCCACCGTGGCCTTTTGCTTTTCAACTCAACTGAGACGAACTCTTCAAGTTGAGCATTTTAACACGCCTGATTTTTCCTTGTCCTGTTCCACAGCTGCTCTAAACCTAGTGATGTTGTGTTCACTGGTTTCCAAACACTCCTCCGTTCTTCAGTTATCCCATTTGAATTCTCCAGAATGAGATCCAGTGCTTTCTTTACCCTCATTGGAATGGAAACATGCCGATCAAGCAATTTCAGGAAATGTTGGATAAGCTCAGCAGGTCTGGCAGCATCTGTGGAGCGAGAAACGCAGTTAACGTTTTGAGTCCACTGACCCTTCTACAGAACTCAAAATGTTAGTCAGCTCTGTTTCTCTCAACACGGATGCTGCCAGGTCGGAATTCATCCAGCATTTTCTGCTTTTATTTCAGGATTCCAACATTGCAATATTTTGCTGTTATTCATGCGCATTTCAGATATGCCTTCTCCTCTTTGCCCTTCCCAATGTATTGTCCCAGTCTATATTAAGATATTCAAGAAAGGAAAATTAATGCATGCAATAAAAATAGTTATTGATTGAACTATTTCTTGAATCGTAGATTCTCCTGTTGTTTTTGATGGCAGTGGCCGTGATATGGGTGACAGGCTACATAGCCGATATGGAATCTGACTCCTGGCTTCTGAAAGGCATATTATTTGTTTCTACCTGGCTCGTAATACAGCTTATGATAAGGTATGCGTGCTCACTTATCTTAATTCTCTAATTGCCACTCGAATTCACATGTAAACAATGCAATATAAATCCATTTAGTCCTTCTGTCCCTTTCTCATCACCACCACTAATTTTAGACAAAATCACCTGATGGTTTTAGGGTGAGGCTGCTACCTTATCTTGGTTGAGTGCTCCTGAATTGGGCATGAGGGGAGGAAAGAGTGGGTAATGGGGCGAAGGCATCAGTGTTCTGACCCCGGTAGCTGTCCAGTGATCGAGTATAAACGCACTTGAGTAAATAATATACGGGTTCGGCTCAGCTGTCATGTCTTCATCCCCCCAGCCCCGCATACCCCTTCCACTGCCACCCTGCTGATTATAACGCATTTGAATATGGGAGAGTGCAGGGGTGTAATACTCCAACAAGGGCAGGAAAATAGTGCAACAGCTTGCAATATTCTAAAGGATACTAGCGATTACAAGCTCACTCAATTAATGATAAAGCTATTCTCTCTTTATTTACAAATGCTTTGATTTTACAGATATGTTTTAAAGGTGAAAAGTGTTATTTTTAATATTTGAGATGTGAGAAATCCAGGATCCTCTGGTTAGATCATACTGGTGTGGTGCTGACTTGCTGATTGTCAGGTTTACTATGAATCAGTGAGCTGGCTGTACACTTAGTATTTTGCTGATCTCATTTTCTCTATGACTTGAGTAAAGGACAGTCTGAGCAGGGGAGCTGAGGGGTTTAGCAGATGTGCGTGTTTGGCATAATGTGTTCCTTTGCTGTGATTTGCTTAACAGACACTAACAATTGCATTGTTTTTGATTTCACAAATCTATATATTATATACATTGGTCAATCCACTCTGTATAGGGACGGAACATTATCTTGAACTGGTACTCTGCTACTCTGGAATATCGCAATGGTGAGGTTGATCTCCCATAATGCAGAACTTTAACAAAGTCTCAGCGTGTTGAGTCTCTACATCGACTCGAAGGCCTCTTGGTCCTTACTGTAGGGAATTCCATGAGTGAATGGTCCCCACAGGACTCATGTGTCAACCAGTACTGAAGTTTCTCAATTCAGATATGGAAATGGGTTGTTTCAGGTTGCTCGTTGAGCTGCTTGCTGACAGACCTCGTTAATATTTTTTTTCTTTTCTGTTTTTAAATAAATTTAGAGTACCCATTTCATTTTTTCCAATTAAGGGGCAATTTAGCGTGGCTAATCCACCTACCCTGCACATCTTTGGATTATGGGGGCAAAACACGGGGAGAATGTGCAAACTCCACACAGACAGTGACCCAGAGCTGGGATAGAACCTGGGACCTCGGTGCCGTGAGGCAGCTGTTCTAACCACTATGCCACCGTACTGCCCTTGCTGACAGATCTCATTGCTGGCACCAGATAAATAGCTACCTACTGAGAGCTTGAAATGCTAAAACAATGCATCTGGAACAGCCGTGGAAAATAAATTTGAAAATTCAAATGATTCCCATAGTGTAGCGAGAGAGAAACTGTTTTAAATTGCAACTTGAGAGTTTGGTCATTTTGATGGTTGTGCTGTTGCAGGAACCTTTGCTTTCAAAACCTTGCTTGTCTGTTTCTCTGTCACACAACCAGAAGAGGGCAATGTTTATTCAAAGGCTTGCGGTTTCAGGAGACGGTGTTCACTGGCCCCCGCCCACACTTCTCACACTCGGCAGCCACCCCCTGAAAAACCCGCTTACCCTTGCCCGAGTCATGTGCACCCTAAGAACTATTGTAAGGGACTCAATCACCAGCGTGAACAGCAATAGTGAACATCCCTGTCTCGTACCTCTGTGCAGCCAGAGTTTTGTGAGCTCGTCCCATTTGCAACTACACATGCCATCGGAGCCGCATACAGCAAGCGTGCACATGTCGCGAACTTGGGTCCAAACCCAAACCTACCCAAGATCTCAATTAATCTCCACACCACCCGATCAAAGGCCTTTTCTGCATCCGTAGAAACAACACAGGTAAGGATGGCAGATTTCCTTCCCTAAAGGACGTTAATAGTGAACCAAATGGTTTACCACCATCATTACCATTAAAATACCATTTTAATTACATGTTTACTTAGTTGAATTTAAATTTCACAACTGCTGCAGTGAGATTTTAAGTCTCGTCTCTGGATCAAAATACCCGGCCTGAGAAATACGAGTGCACTTAAGTAAACACTGAACGACCATAATTGAATTGTGAAATCCTAGTCCTGCCAGGGCTAGACACGTTCAGGAGGATAGGATTGAAAATTACCAGAGGAAAAGATGAGCAAAACTAATTGTCATTGCTACTTAATAAAGTGTTTTTTCTCCCTATAGGCGTTTTATAAGTATGCAGACATATAGCTACATTCCATTGGCGTTTCTGACAGCCTCTCTGTTTTGGATGGTCATCACATGGTTCATACGGTTCTTGCCTGATATCCTTTTTCAATATAGGTGTGGAAACCATGATTTGAAAGTGAAAGTAATTTCATTCATACACAACATGAAATAACTTAAAGTCTTAATGTCTGGGTGAGTGATGCGCTTTGCACCTAAACAAAGTATCGCTATTTGATTGCTCACACTAGTGAAAACAAGTACAAAATAATGTTCGGGACGATAGCATGTTTGCCTTTAGTTGCATGTCCAGTCCCATGCTTTTGGCTCATTTTTCATGGAGCTGATGTTGAATGTTCCCAATAGTTAAACTCCATCTAGACTAAAGTTTATATTTTTGAGTTTTGAACACATTAATGAGATCAAACAGAAAGTTATGGAAGAAAGAACTTGCATTTAGAATAAAAAATGTCCCAAAGCACTTTATTGCCAATGAAGTGTTTTTGAAGTGTAGTTTTCCAACAGGGACGTCCTGCCTGCCTCTGACACCAGCTAAGTCACTACTCACCATATGTATCTATGTGAAGTGAGCCAATATTGAATCTGCAACTATCAAGGAAAATAATTGACAAAATTCAGATGTCTTCTATAATGGGTACAGAGTTAGCACTGTTGCCTCACAGCTCCAGGGACCCGGGTTCAATTTTGGACTTCATTGATAGTGTGGGGTTTGCACTTTGTCCCCGTGTCAGCGTGAGATTCCTCTGGGTGCTCCGATTTCCTCCCACAGGCCAAAGACGTGCAGGTTAGATGGATTGGCCATTCTAAATTGCCCCTTAATGTCCAAAATATGTGCGGCACGGTAGCAGAGTGGTTAGCACTATTGGTTCACAGCGTCAGGGAACGGATTCGATTCTCGGCTTGGGTCACTGTCTGTGCAGAGTTTGCACGTTTTTCCCGTGTCGGCATGGGTTTCCTTCGGGTGCTCTGGTTTCCTCCCACAAGTCTCGAAAGACGTGGTTTTAGGTGAATTGGACATTCTGAATTCTCCCTCTGTGTACCCGAACAGGTGCCGGAGTGTGGCGACAAGGGGATTTTCACAGTAACTTCATTGCAGTGTTAATGTAAGCCTACTTCTGACACTAATAATCATTATATTATTGAAAGGGTTAGGTGGGGTTACGGGGATAGGGTGGAGGCGTGGGCTCAAGTAGAGGGTGCTGTTTCCAAGGACTGGTGCTGACTCGATGGGCCAAATGGCTTCCTTCAGCACTGTAACCTCTGTGATGATGGTGAATGTGTTGACCTGTTTCATGCAATGACTTAAGTGTGTCAATATCGCAATGCAGGAAACATGGCAGCCATTTCTTGCACGGCACATTACCATAAAGACCAGTATGATAAACCAATAGATATTTTGGGTTTTTTTTTAGTGATATCGGTTGTAGGATAAATATTGGCAAGAACACCCAAGAGAGCTCCTTGTGTTCTTCGAAATAATGCTGTAGGATCCATTATGTTAATTGGGAGGAGAGAAGGATCCTTAATGTTTTGTCTAAAAGTTGGCACCTTCAACAGTGTATCACTTCCGCAGAGGGACAATGGAGTATCTTCCTGGATTATGTGCTCAAATCTGGAGTGGGAAAGAGTACTCCCAGTGTATTTCCACTGATACAAATCAGAAACTTAATAATGACAGGCTCAAATCTGGGGAAGTTTAAAAAATGTTTGCCACCTCAATGCTCCCAGTTCAGAAGGTTTATAATTTAATGATGCATTTTTTACAACAATTTCATTGCAAAAAAAACAGGTCTATGTTATCAGGACATTTGAATTTTATCATTTACTTTGCAAAATAATTAGAGATACAGCATTTTGGCATTTCACATGCTCTGCGCATAGCTGCTTATATGGTGCTAGTAATGAAATCTGTTAGTAAAGAGCATAGTTGAAAAACTTCAGTATACTTTGACATTTGAACCCTACGGAAGCTATTCATTGCTTCCGAATGAAAGAAGCAAGAGGCCGAGGCCACCCTCTCCTCTTTCCCATCCCCCCTCCCCGACACACTTTGTGGAAATCCAAAATACGAGCTTCATTAAAACGTCTGCTTTCAACCATTCCCTGAAAATCCCAAATTTGAGGAATATTTTTAATCTTATTTTGAAATATTTTCTAACCACATGAAAATTTCAGGTGTGTTACTGTGATGAGACCAGTCAGCAGAGTGTCTACGATTCATGTGATCGCCAGGAGATGATCTCTTCCAGTTAGATTTCACCAAATAGCATTTTAATTTTGAGAGATTTGATTGTCATTTTAAGCAAATTTGCAGATGTAATGACATGGTAAATGTGGACTGGAACCACAGATATTTATCCATCTGATCATTTGGAGGTACAGAACTTGAGTATTACTGAAAAAGAGACATAATATTGAACTTTTCAGTCTTGCCCTCAACAGGACAGTTTGTAAAAATGCCAGTTAGGGAACAACAATTTATACTGGATGAGAAGAGAGTGCTTATTGATTGGCAAATGGATTCTGGTAGAGACTTTGCCATGGATAATGCAGCAGGTCACAGTTAACTTACCAAGCTTTTGTTCAAATTCAGACCAGACAGATCGACTCTGATTGACCAAGTCATTGCCAAGGGGAGTGAACCAGGGAATGGTGGCCAAACGTTTGTTTCGTTGAAAAAGGTGCAATTGTGGACATGCTCCTTTCATCTGCAAAGGGCAAGGGCCCTGTGTGCGAATGTATGTAGCTTCTAGCATGTATAAGTGAGCCACACTGAGAGCCCGATTGATTAAATTGGTTTTCAGTGTTATTCTTGGCATGATCAGGGTTGTTTAGCAAGTGTTGCCCAATCACGGAATCACAACTAATGTTGGACACAATGTTTTGAGTTCTGCAAGCATGGGTTGGATGGGTGTGACCTCCTCTTTGCCTGTTGTGAACAGATGAAAGGATGTGTTGTTTGATAAAATGCACCTGGTTCATTCCCCAGATGCCAAGTGTCGGGCCAGACAACTTCACATAATGCTTGCCGGGGGCCAGTTGAGCTTTGATAGTCTGTAGTTCATACCTTCCCCCTCCTTCTTTATCGCCCTCTGCGCCCCAAAAGGAATTGAGAGGAAGGACTAATGGGAAATTTCAGTGTTATCTCGCAGTATCTACTCCTTTCTCTTCACTAGTGCTGCCTGACCTGCTGAGTGTTTCCAGCATTTGTGTTTTTATTTAATGTAGCTGACATTCTTTTATATACATGGTATCTAGAACTATTTCAATTGTGTTTTAAAAATTCATCTGCGTTCCCGCCTTTAACTTAAATTTAAAAAAAATTAGAGTACCCAATTATTTTTTTTCCAATTAAGGAGCAATTTAGTGTGGCCAATCCACCTACCCTGCACATCTTTCGGGGTGAGACCCACGCAGACACAGGGAGAATGTGCAAACTCCACATAGACATTGACCCGGGGCCGGGATCGAACCCGGGTCCTCAGCGCCGTGAGGCAGCAATGCTAACCACTGCGCCACCATACCACACCGCCCTTTCCCGCCTTTAACTTGATCAAATTTGCATCTTTGTGTAGTCTCTTATTCTGGAGAAGCTTTTTCAACTTTACGCCTGAGCTGCCAGGAAACTGTTAATGGACTTTTCTTGCTGCACTGCCACATACCAGGCATAGCACAGACCAAATGCAAGACCTTTGGCTCAAAACTTTGAAGTTTTTTTTAATTGTGGGGGTCAGCTGGCTCTTCAATACTGTCACCGCTCTGCATGGTGAATTGTACATTTCTAGTACAATTGAGTTATTGGGTTAATTGTGGATGTCTTGTAACTTGCTGGTTTAAATTTAGAATTCTGATGCCTGTGGTTATTGGTCATATTGGTTAAGTTTGTATAATATATGTTAAGACCAATGTTTGGAGTTCCTACCTTAATCTTGACACTGGTCCAAATTTGAATCTTTTCATTCTAAATTTCCATCAGACAAATGTTATTTTCTTAATTTTGTTTCTCAATTCACTTTTGTTTGTGAATATTTCTACCTGGTTTCAGTGTGACTTTAATCATCAAATCATGTTGCTATTTTTGTTTGGTGTCCTATTCTTTTACTGCTGCAGCTCCTGGTATAGGGTGCATAGGATTTAAAATATCTTTTATGAATTTTTCATGGCTTTTTAACCATATGTTGGAATGTTTGATTTATCAGGATCTGGTCTCGTCTTTTCCAAGCCGGGTGTTTTTTCAGTGTTTGTGTTGTGAGTTATGTGTACCATGTAAGACTATGTTTGTATTTAAGTACAATGAAACTTCCTTAACCATGAATGTACATATGCCTGAATCAAAATTTCAGATTCCATTTGCCCTCAGCATTACAGGCTGCATTTATTACTTTTATAAAACCTGGACAGTAGGGCCTGGATACCTCCAGGTTCCAGAGCAAGAGCAAAACAGGGTAAAGACCACTTGAAAATCAACCTTTGTGAGACCTTACTGTCTTCTAGCTAGCTCCCACATTTTTGTGATTCTGTGCTTACACTCTCTCTCTCTTTCCTTTGCACTTGCTTTGCTTTTTCTGTCTCCCTCTGCTCCCCACCCCCTCCCCAGAACAGAACTTGTAAAACTCAACAGCTTTATCAGCACTTTTTAAACTTCAAGCATTGTGGAAATGACAGCAGTAGCCTCAGAAACACTTAATTTCAGCTGAAACTAGCGAGGCTGCCAAAATGGCGAAGAAAATGAAAGATTTGTACCTGTCTCGTGCCTTTCACATGTTCAATGTCCCAAAATGCTTCACAGCCAACTAGTTACTTTGGAAGTGTGATAGTTATGAAATCACATGCGGCACAGAATTGGTACACAGCACTAAGTCCAACAGTCAACAACGAGACAAACATTGAGCTATGAAACCCAAGCCTTAGCAGTAGATGAGGCTATTGCTGCAGTGAAAACATTGCTAAATTATACTTTTCACCAGTCTGTCGTAAAGCATCTGAATCTTTTTTTGTTCCAAAAGTGTGAAAAACCTAGTTCATGTCCAGTGCTAATTTATGAAGAGTTGTCTAAAATCTCTTGAATTTATACACGTCTTGCAATAATGTTCCTATTTTATTTTCCAGACTATCGTGGCACTTGCAGAAGCTGATTGCTTAGATCCAAGGGTCTTCTGTACTAGGTGTCTTGTAAGTGATGATCAAATAAATAGTTAAGCTGCTAACAAATTGTTCATTTTTCAATAGACTTAACCTGCTCTATCTAATGCAATTTTGTATTTCTACTAAAAAGTAGCAGAGTAGCAAATATGCAGACTAATGGTTTACGCTTGTTAAATTAATTTCTTAATAAATTTAAACTTTTGATAGAATTGGCACCTAATTAATTATATTGTAGACAGACTGTTATCTTTTCCTTTTAAGCTATTTTTCTACAAATTTTCTCCTCCCTTACCTCTTCCAGCTCTTCTCCATTGAGTTTGTGCTTGGAGTATGCTCTTCAGTATCTCTACAATTAGCCATTTTTTGGGGTTAGGATCAGCTCAATCACACTAGAATCATTTTAATACAGCCGCAGTATAATATTTGAGAACCTATTTTTAGACTGTATTGTGATACTTCATGCTCATATTGCTCTCAACTGGCTGGAATGTGGCTTTGTTTTCACAATGTCTACTTGTGTAGTGTTACCCTAGAGTTAAATAAGAGACCTTTATCATCATGCTAGCTTCCTGGAGTCACCTTGGAGTCATAGAGTCTTACAGCACAGAAAGAGGCCCTTCAGCCCATCGTGTCTGCACCGTCCATCAAGCACCTATCCTAATCCCATTTTCCAACGTTTGGTCCGTAGCCTAGATTGTGTTCTCTTAATTTCACCAAACAGAAGAAATGCTGTTTAAACAGCAATTTAGGCAATGAACTGGAAATCAGATTTATTAAATGTGAAAACTAATTGGCAGCAGAAAGTCACTGAGCCAAGGATGAGAAATTTCTGCCCTTTGGCAGAATTCTGACTTTTGGATAATGAAATTCCACCCTCTGCAATGTTTTTCCGACCTCCACCTCTGAAAACTCTTATTTGAAATATATCACACTTGCTGATTCTGTAACCGAAAGGGGACAGACTGGCTATTGATTCTGGCAGTATGTGTGCGAGCAGTGTGCCTGCCTCTGGACGCCTGTGCAGTGTGCTGATATGTGTTTGTTGGACGTGGTGCAAGGGCACAAGCTGCTGGGTGAGGAGGAGCACAGATTATGAGGACAGTTCTAAGATTGAATGTGGCCCGGAGTTTGAGGGGAGGCAGGTAGGCAGGACGTCCCTAAGCATGGCTGCTGACTGCAAGGATATCGGCTGACTGGCAGCATTGATCCCTGTGACACTCCACTATTTACAACTGAAAATGAGCCATTTATCCCTACTCTCTACTTCCTGTTAGATAACTAATCCTCTATCCATGCTAAGTGTTCCACGCTATAACATAAGCTCTTATTTTGTGTAGTGATCTTAGATGTATTACCTTATCAAATGCCTTTTGAAAATCGAAGCACCCCACCTCTACAGGTTCCCCTTGAGCATCATTGGTTGTGACTTCCTCTAATAAATTAGTCAAACATGATTTCCTTTTCACAAAACCATGTTGACTTAATTTGTTTCATGCAAAGATGGACAGATAGAATTAGCTGATGTTCTGATGTTAATATTCACTTCATCATGTATTACAAGTATTAGCTGCATTAAACGCTGAAATCTTGAAATGGTGAGGTCACTGGTAATTTTATGCAAATGCCTTGGGCCTCCACCTCAATGGCAATAAGCCACTTATTGCTCAGTTGGCTGGGCAGCTAGTTTGTGATGCAGAGCGAGGCCAACAGCGTGGGTTCAATTCCTGTACCAGCCGAGGTTATTCATGAAAGCCCCATCTTCTCAACCTTGCCCCTCGGTTGAGGCGTTGTGATCCTCCGGTTAAACCACCACCAGTCAGTTCTCAGCCTCAAAGGGGAAAGTACTATGCTCATCCAGGCATGTAGGGACAGGGGCATGTGAAGAAATGATGACCTGGAAAACCTGTGCTGTTTTATCCTTTAGCATCAGCTACTGGCTACTGAGCTAGCCATCAAGAATACTTGAAAGGGGGGCAGCAAGGTGGGCAAGTAATTAGCACAGTTGCATCACGGTGCCGAGGGCTCGGTTTGATCCCGGCTCTGGATCACTGTCCGTGTGCAGTTGCACATTCTCCCTATGTTTGCGTGGGTTTCACCCCCACAACCCCAAAGATGTGTCGAGTTGGTGGATTGGCCATGCTAAATTGCCCCTTAATTGGAAAAAAATGAATTGGGTACTTACATTTTTTTTTAAAGTATACTTAGAAGAGTAAATTTGCCCTCCTTTCAAGAAATCTCCTGTAGTCTACTAAACCATCAGTGTGTTTCATCAGCTAGATTCAGTGTGTAGATAATTTTGATAGCTATCAGCAAGTACTTCTGGTGAGAACAGTTAATGGCTTTGCAGTTTAAAAAAAAAATGGAATATTGCTCACACCAACCAGTATCCATGTGTAGCTCTGTCATTGGGGCACATGATTTTCTTTGCAATTAAATAGCCATCAACCACTACCTCGACCACAGAGAAACCAGCCCTACAATAAACAACATGCAGAATGATCATGTATACCTCAGAAATATTGATAGAATTGTGACGCAACTATGTTAGTAATCCAACGTTATCAAATTGCACATGCACTATCTTTCTACTTTCTCATTCTTAAAGTTGTACTTGTGATTGAATTACTTTGTTGTAAATGTGATCTATTACCTCCGCTCCCCATGAAACCTTTTTAAGATAGCTATCAGAAGATCCAAAAATAGATGAGTTGTACTGAGAAATGTTTGTTGATTTTCAGATCCGCAAACCCCTTCGTTCGAAACACTGTGTTGTTTGCGACCTTTGTGTAGCCAAGTATGACCACCACTGTCTATGGATTGCAAGTTGTATTGGTGAGTCTTTGCTTTGCTACACGATCTTTGTGCACTAAACCAATTGGGCATCTCATTCGGAATCAATTTTGGAAATAGTTTAAATTAAAACTCTTCCGTCAACCTTCAGACAGAGGACAGTGATGAGGTGATGGAATTTCCACTTGATGACTGAGTAAATTTAATTACACTGAAGCCACACTGTTTTCCATAAAACTGTCGAGGTTTGGTGACCCTCAGGTTAAATCACCACCAGTCAGCTCCCAAAGGGGGAGCAACCGATGGTCCTCTGGAACTGTGACAATGCTTATATTTACTCATTTGAGCTTTGTTAATGATTTTGAGGCCATCAATTTGTTCTCGATTTTGTAATTGGTTCTGTTCTTTCTACATGAGAGCAGCATAATAGTCTTCACTACTCTGTTGTCACTCCTCCTATCTTGGCACAGTTATAATTTCTGTTTTATAATGTTTATATATAATCTAGAAAGTTCAACAGGCAAGCTATTTCTGTCATAAACGACCTCCATACATCATCTATCTAAGGCACCAGGTTTCAGAATCAGTAACGCAAGAATTTTGAGGTTTCAGTCCGATTTATGTGACATCCAATGTGGATATTGAGGTTGTTAATCCTTTTCTTTTTCTTCTCCTTTTGCACTTTATTTTTCAGTCTCTTACAAAATCTGCAGCCGGCAGGGTCAGGTAGTCCGCAGCATAGAAAGCTTTGTTTGACACCGGTGCTGGCTGCTGCTTTGCTGACCAGCACAAATCTAATAGGAGCCCACCCTAACCAGCTTTTTCATGCTGTCTCCTACACAACAGTTTGAGCAGTGTCTTGGAGGTGTAGCTCTTTCACTGTTAATTGTAATTTAATTTATTTACTTTTTTTACATGAATCATCAAAAGGTAACCAAAGGCTGCACGGTGGCGCAGTGGGCTAGCCCTGCTTCCTCACGGCGCCGAGGTTCCAGGTTCGATCCCGGCTCTGGGTCACTGACCGTGTGGAGTTTGCGCATTCTCCCCGTGTTTGCGTGGGTTTCGCCCCCACAACCCAAAGATGTGCAGGCTAGGTGGATTGGCCACACTAAATTGCCCCTTAATTGGAAAAAATGAATTGGGTACTCTAAATTTATTTTTAAAAAGAAAAACAAAGGTAATAGCTTGAAATTGTGTGTGTTCTATATTATTTATGATTATAACTGGCTATACTTTAATCGAAATCAGTGTTCCATCTTTTAAGATTTATGCTGCAGTAACTATCTGAAACGCAGCCAGGCCATGCTTGCTCAGGAGTCTAGGTAATCATAAAATAATAGTTATGCTCCTTCAGAGTGGAACTGCCACCTGCTGACTCATCTTACATGGTAAATTAATATTCTATCCAGCTGTCTAGCATGGGATGGCACAGTGGTTAGCACTGCTCCCTCAGTGCCCGGGACCCGCATTCGATTCCGGCCTTGGGTGACTGTGTGTCTGGAGTTTTCACTTTCTCCCCGTGTCTGCGTGGGTTTCCTCCCACAGTCCAAAGATGTGTAGGTTAGGTGGATTGGCCATGATAAATTGCCCCTTGGTGTCCAAAGGTGCGCAGGTTGGATAGGATTACGGGGTTAGGGCGAGGGAATGAGCCTAGGTAGGGTTCTCTTTCAGAGGGGCAGTACAGACTAAATGGGCCGAATGGCCTTCTGCACTGTAGGGATTTTATGAATTCTTCCAGTAAGACTGACCTAGTTTGAATATCCCTGAAAAGTATTCTTGGGGTTGAGACCCAATGCTTTTTTTCCTCAAGTGAAGATGTTTTATTTTCCTTAAAAGTATTGATTTAAAGAGGAAGTTTTGCAATCTGTTTACAAATGTGAAGCAGTTTCTTTCGACTGCTATACTAATACTTTGAGTATTGATTTTTTTTTTGTCATTCTGGTGCAGATGTTTTGGATCTTTTGATACTTGGAAATTAATTTCTGTGTACAATGTTAAAGGTTGTAGAAAGGGAAGAAAATAGTGCTGTAATTACTGCTAAGAAATATTTACACAATGTCTCGAAGGCATAGCAAACTGCTTGGAATTAATTTCACAATCACACATCTTGAATTCTTTCATCGCAGATTTTCCTTTTTTTGTACAGGTGCATCGAATCAACGGTATTTTGTTGGCTTCCTCGTTTTCCTGTTTACAGTAGTTATCTGGATGGGCTATGGAACTATTGCGTGTAAGTGTCTTTCTTCAAGGGTCTTTTTCTTTGCCATTTATCATGCCTGTTAATTTAAAACACTGAATTAGATTATCGTGCAATGTGAATTGGTGCCAATTTTCACATCCAGAAGAACACTAGAAATAGGACACAAAATGACAGGAGGCTATTCGGCTCTTTGAGCCATTCATTATGATCATGGCTGATCATATCCAACTCAATATATAGATACATAGAACATACAGTGCAGAAGGAGGCCATTCAGCCCATCGAGTCTGCACCGACCCACTTAAGCCTTCACTTTCACCCTATCCCTCCAACCCAATAACCCCTCCTAACCTTTTTTTTTGGACACTAAGGGCAATTTATCATGACCAATCCACCTGACCTGCACGTCTTTGGACTGTGGGAGGAAACCGGAGCACCCGGAGGAAACGCACCCAGACACGGAGAGAACGTGCAGACTCCACACAGACAGTGACCCAGCGGGGTATCAAACCTGGGGCCCTGATACTTAAGCCACAGTGCTAGCCACTTGTGCTACCCCACTCCCCAAATTCCTTGAATCCCCTTCACCCAAATACTATATCTATGCTTGTTGAAAACATGGTGTTTTGGCCTCAACTGCTTTCTGTGGAAGCAAATTCCACAGGCTCACCACTCTATGGTGAAGAAATTGCTCCTCATCTCTGTCCTAAATGGTTTACTCCGTATCCTCTGAATGTGACACCTCGGACACGATTTTCCGCTCCCCACGCCGGGTGGGAGAATCGCGGAAGGGCCGGTCGACTCATTTCGCGCCCCCCGCGTTTCTCCCAGCCCCCGCTTGCAAGAATCGCCGCCGGCGGCGCCTATGTGACGTCAGCCGCGCATGCGCAGGTTGGCCGGCTCCAAACCGCGCATGCTCGGCTGACGTCACGACGGCTGAAACCCGCGCGTGCGCGGTGGCCGTCTTCCCCTCCCTTCCCATCCCAGGTTTCCGTCTGATAAGCCTTCGCTGCACTCCCTCTATAGCAAGAACATCCTTCCTCAGATAAGGAGACCAAAACACAAGATTTGAGGTGTGGTCTCACCAAGGCCCTGTATAATTGCAGCAAGGCATCCCTGCTCCTGTACTCGAATCCTCTTGCTATGAAGGCCAGCATACCATTTTCTTCTTTACCGGCTGCTGTACCTGCATGCTTACCTTCAGTGACTGGTGTACAAGGACACCCAGGTCCTGCTGCACATTCCCCTGAATGTGTCCTATCTCAGTAACCCCCTAATCCTACCTAGCCTGTACATCTTTGGACATTAAAGGTTAACTTTGTATGGCCAACCCACCACCAAGCGCCCCTTTGATGGTTTATAAAATCAAAAATGGTGCACATAAACTCTTTCCACTCGAGCATTCTTAACCTTTAATATGTTTATAGTTAATTTTTTTCATTTAATTTCTTTCACCCTTCAAGAAAAATATACCTACATAATATTGTGAAAATATTCCACAGTTTCACAGCAGTTGATTAATTATTTTAAATAGTCAGTTATTAATTTGATTTAATTTAACTTAATTTTATTTATTAGTCAGTTGATTAATTTAAAATCCAATATTTTGCAATAATTAAATTCAGTTGATCTAGTCAATAGAGATGGATCATGATTATACATTTGAGAATTTGAGTATACCATAAGTAGGAGCAGGAGTGGACCATACCACCCTTCAAACCTATTCTGTCATTCAGTAAGATTATGGCTGAATTTCTACATAAGTATATTTCCCACGCTATCCTCAAAACCCTTGATTATGTTGGTCTGAGGCAACACGGTGGCTCAGTGGGTTAGCATTGCGGCCTCACAGCGCCGAGGTCCCAGGTTCGATCCTGGCTCTGGGTCACTGCCCATGTGGATTTTGCACGTTCTCTCCGTGTTTGCGTGGGTTTCGCCCCCACAAGCCAAAAGATGTGCAAGTTAGGTGGATTGGCCACGCTAAATTGCCCCTTAATTGGAAAAAATTGGGTACTCTAAATTTTAAAAACAAGATTCTGTTGACCTTGGAAGTGAGTGTTGCTGGCTAGGCCAGCATTTACTGCCCGTCTCTAATTTCCCCAGAGACGATGGTGAGCTGCCTTCTTGAACAGCTACAGTCCATGTGTTGTACACGCACAGTGTTGTTAGGGAGGGAATTCCAGGATTTTGACCCAGTGACAGTGAAGAAACGGCGGTATATTTCCAAGTCAGGATTGTGTATGACTTGGAGAGGAACTTTGAGGTGGTGGTGTTCTCACAAATCTGCTGGCCTTGTCCTAGGTGGTAGCGGCTGTTGGTTTGGAAGGTGCTGTTCCTTTGCTCTCAAATTCTTGAATGTGCTGAGGCCTTCCAAATCTGCATTCATTTTTGAGATTGCTGCAGCTCTTCAACAAGGCCAACCATAACATTCTACTCCAGACCTAGCTGTCTATTGTCCAGCTCAGTGGGACTGTCCCCATTTCCTTAATTTAAGTATTCAAGGGTAGCTAGAGCACCAGCAGTGATTACTTTTCTTTCCATCTTTGGAATTGTTAACTCTGGTGGTCCCCAAGTCATCTCTATCTTGTCCCCCACCTATTGCTTATCTACATACTGCCACCTGGTCACATCATCTACAGACATGCAATCAGATTCCATGCCTACAATGACATCTTTCCACCAAATCTCTTAACCCCTCCACTGCCTAATGTTTGCACAGTTGTTAGCACTCTGCTTCACAGTGCCCAGGACCCGGGTTCGATTCTGGCCCTCGGGTGACTGTCTGTGTGGAGTTTGCACTTTCTCCCTGTCTCCGTGGGTTTCCTCAGGGTGCTCCGATTTTCTCCCACAGTCCAAAGATGTGCGGGTTAGGTGGATTGGCCATGATCAATATGCAGGGTTATGGGGGTAGGATGGGCTCTAGGTGCTTATTTGGAGAGTCGGTGCAGACTCGATGGGTCGAATGGCCTCCTGCAATGTAGGAATTCTCAGGATTCTATTCTATGGATTATTGTTGGTGAGAACTCAGCAACAATAATGCTTTTGAATGTCATGGGGGGATGGTTATATTCTTTCTTGATGGAGATGACCATTGCCTGGCACGTGGGTGGTATGAATGTTAATTGCCATTTATCAACCCAAACCTGAATGTTGTCCAGTTCTTGACGCATGCAGACATGGATTTCTGCATCTGAATAGTTGTGAATGGTACAATGAACATCCCATTGCTAACCTTGTGAGAGGTCATTGGTGAAGCAGCTGAAGGTGTTTGGGACTGTGCAACCCTGAGGAACTCCTGCAGCAATGTCTTGGGTCTCTCAATATTGACCTCCAACAACCACAACCATCTTCAACTGTGCCAGGCACGACTTGAGCTGGCGGAGAGTTTCCCCCGACTTCAGTTTTGCTAGGGTTAATTGCTGCCACACTGTCGAATACTGCCTTAATGTCAAAGGCAATCACTCTCCCCTCACCTCTGAAATTCAGCTCTTTTGTCCATGTTTGAACCAAGACTGTAGTACGGTTTGGAGGTGAGTGGCCTTGGTGCAACTCAAACAGACCATTGGTGAACAGGTTATTGCTGAGTAAGTGTTGCTTGATAGCACTGTCTACAACACCTTCCATTACTTTGCTGATAATGGGGCAGTAATTGGCTGGATTGGACTTGTGTTGCTTTTTGTGGACAGGGTATATGTGGGCAAAATTTCTACATCATCAAGTAGCTGCCTCTGTTGCAGCTATGCTAGAGCAGCTTGAGTATGAGCCCAGCTAGTCCTGGAGCACAAGTCTTCCTCACTGCAACCAGGATATTGTCAGGGCCCATGGTCCCTGCTCCAACCAGTGCCTTCAGCTGTTTCTTGATATTTGATTTGATTTATTATTGTCCCATGTATTAGTATACAGTGAAAAGTATTGTTTCTTGCATGCTGTACAAACAATGCATACCGTACATAAGGAAGGAAGGAGAGACTGCAGAATATAATGTTACAGTTATAGCAAGGTATAGAGAAAAGATCAACTTAATACGAGGTAGGTCCATTCAAAGGTCTGATGGCAGTAGGGAAGAAGCTGTTCTTGAGTCAGTTGGTATTTGGCGTCAAATTTTGGTATCTTTTTCCTGACGGAAGGAGGTGGAAGAGAATATGTCCGGGGTGCGTGAGGTCCTTAATTATGCTGGCTGCCTCTCTGAGGCAGTGGGAATTATAGATCGAGTCAATGGATGGGAAGCTGGTTTGCGTGATGGACTAGGCTACATTCACGGCCTTTTGTAGTTTCCTGCGGTCTTGGGTAGAGCAGGCTCCATACCAGGCTATGATACAACCAGAAAGAATGCTTTCTATGGTGCATCTGTAGAAGTTGGTGAGGGTCGTAGCTGACATGCCAAATTTCCTCTGTCTTCTGAGAAAGTAGAGTCGTCGGTGGGCTTTCTTAACTATAATGTCAGCATGGGGGGACCAGGACAGGCTGTTGGTGGTCTGTACACCTAAAAACTTGAAGCTCTCGACCCTTTCTATTTCGTTCCCATTGATGTAGACAGGGGCATGTTCTCCACTACGCTTCCTAAAGTCGATGATAATCTCCTTAGTTTTGCTGACATTGAGGGAGAGATTATTGTCGTCGCGCCAGTTCACCAGATTCTCTATCTCATTCCTATACTCTGTCTTGTCATTGTTTGGAATCCGACCCACTACGGTGGTGTCATCAGCAAATTTGAAAATTGAGTTGATGGGTAATTTTGCCACACAGTCATCGGTGTACAAGGAGTATAGTAGGGGGCTAGAGGACACAGCCTTATGGGGAACCGGTGTTGAGGATGATCGTGGAGGAGGTGTTGTTGCCTATCTTTACTGATTGTGGTCTGTGGGTTAGAAAGTTCAGGATCCAGTCGCAGAGGGAGGAGCTGAGGCCAAGGCCACAGAGTTTGGAGATGAGTAATTGAATAAGAAAAGAGTTAGAATGAAATTTTAGAAGCATAGAACGAGAGTAAAAGATAGAATTAGAGGGTATGCTGGGCACAGCTTGCAAAAGGTCACCTCACTCTGGCGCCATCTTGAATATATTTGATATCCCGTGAAGTGAATCAATTTGGCTGGAGACTGACATTTACGATGCTGTGATCTCAAGAGGAGGCTAATGATGAATCATCCACTCCACTTTTGGCTGAAGATTGTTGTAAATAGTTTGGCCTTGATCTTTTGCACTAATGTACTGGGCGCCATCATTGAGGACGGTGATGATTTTGGAGCCACTTTCTCTGCTGAGTTGTTGTCCAGCATCATTCTCAACCAGATGTGGCAGCACTGCAGAGGTTTGATCTGGCCTGTTGGCGGCCTGGGAATCTATCGTCCTCAAACTAGAATGTACTCAACAACTGAGTGTCTACTGACCCCCTCTGGATGAAGAAAATTTCTCCTCACCTTAATCCTGGATGGCTGATCGCTTCTCCCGAGACCAACTCCGAGGTTTCGCCTTTTCAGCCAAGCAAAACTGCCTCTCAGCAAAGTCTTTGTTTTTGTGGCAACATGCCACAGTGCATTATCACTGAGTTAGCCTCAGTGATATATAATGTTGGCTCAAAGACAACTGTCCTGCCAGTGATTAAGCACCTGCTTCATATTAACGTGGTTATCATTTGGCAATTGAACTGGCTATATTCTGCATGAATATTCCAGAATAATGTGCTACAATATATGGTTTGAAGTTTTATGCAGTAGTTTTATCTGGATTTTGGCAGGAGCAGTTCCCCCTGAGAATACTGATTGTTCATGCGTTATCTGACCTTAATGTGAGATCTTAATAACTCACCCTCATAAAAAATAAAAAATCCTTAAAGTATTTACAGTTAAATTCTGAAATAGACCCATTAGAATGAAAGTGAAGTCTCACCAGCTAGTAATTAAAATGTGATTATTGAGTCCAGGCTGGGTATACAGGAAAACTTGTAAACATTGTAAAGCAGGGGCTGGTTTAGCACAGGGCTAAATAGCTGGTTTTAAAGCAGACTGAGGCAGGCCAGCAGTGCGGGCTCAATTCCCGTAACAGCCTCCCCGAACAGGCGCCGGAATGTGGCGACTAGGGACTTTTCACAGTAACTTCATTTGAAGCCTACTTATGACAATAAGCAATTTTCATTCCAGCAAATAAGTAAATATTGTTTTATTCCTGTAGACTGGTCTTTACATTGTACTACTAGCTATGAGAAGGATGGACTATGGCTGTTCCTGACCCAAATAATTTCGTGTTCACCATGGATAGTTTGGATTTTTCTACTTGTGGTGTTCCATTCTTCCTGGGTGACGTTCCTCTTATTAAACCAACTCTATCAGGTAAGATAGCACTGCATTAGAATTTAGGCATGGAATTCCATTTGTGCAACAAGATGATGCAATAAGTTGTCCTTCATCATGGTGCAAAAAGCACAATGATTAATACTGAAATATTTGTTTTCTTAAAATGGGAGATGTTGAGTTAACCCTTCTCCAAATAGCATTAGCTGAAAATTCTTGATATGCATTCATATACATTTCATGAAAGTATTCTGAAGCAACCCGTTATCATTTGAAGAATTATCACACCAAATCAAATGAACATTTACTCTCCATTTCCCAAATAAAAATGTGACGTGATTAATATTTTTAAATAGCAGTGATTTAACTTTTTATGCTTCATTATGATACAAAATCAAGTTTGGTAAATGATTTGTTCAAATGATTGGTGCCTAATTGATGTCTGCAGGTTTGAATTAAATGAAGTTTAGGGTACTTTAGCATTATGGAAACACATTCCACCATTAAATCTTCAAGGATGGCCAAGTCTAAATGGCCTAAAGTGTATAGCAAAACATTAGCTCTCACTGAAAACATTTCGGCAGTTACCTGCAACTTCAGGTTATGTTTATTAATGAGGACAGTCATGACTGTCGTTCAATTCAAATTGCACTCTTCATTGCCTTTCACATACTGGTACAGAATTGCTGGGCAAGATAAATATCCCACACTACTTTGTTTACTAGGAGGCAGTTACATTCTTTCAGGTCACTGCAACTGGTCCATTTTTGTTGGTTTTAATTTTCTCTGTTCATTTCTATACTGCAGTCATTAGCCGAATATGTTGTTTATTGGGGAGAAAACATTGTCATTGGCCTTCAGGTGCTTTTTCCAACTCTTGTTGATTTTCGCTTCCTGTTTATCAAGTCGGGAAATCAATAGTAGAATATCAGCCGCACTCACCTCGGAGTTTTGGGGGGGGGGGGGGGGGGGGGGGGGGGGGGCATTAACTTAGAAGGAAAGATTGGGCAGGTAGGGCTGTATCCATTTGAGTTTGGAAGTTTGAGAGGTGATCTTACTGAAACAGATCTTGAGGGGATTTGACAGGGTGGGAGCTGAAAGGATTTTGCCCCTTGTGGGAGAGACTAGAACTAGTGGACGCGGTTTAAAAATAAGGGGTCACCCATTTAAGAGGGGAGGAGAATAATTTTTTTCTCTGCGGGTTGTGAGACTTTGGAACACTCTTCTCCAGAGAAGCAGGGTCAATGACTGTTTACCAGCCAGGGGTAGATAAATTCTTTACTCACAAGGAAGTCTTAAGGTTATTTGAGGTAGGCAAGAATGTGGAATTGAGATCACAATTAGATCAGGCATGGTCTTATTGAATCGGGGGGGGGGGGGGGGCGGGGGGGGAGGAGGCTAGAGGGGTTGAATGGCCTAGTTCTCCTACCTTGCAAGTTCTAATCACGATCACTGTTCCTGGATCTAAAGGTCCCGCCTCAAGGTCCACCCACAGGCAGCACGGTGGCAGAGTGGTTAGCACTGCTGCCTCACAGCGCCAGGGACCCAGGTGCAATTCCGTTCTTGGATGACTGTGGAGTTTGCACTTTCTACCTGGTTTCCTCCCATAAGTCCAAAGACATGCAGGTTACGTGGATTGGCCATGCTAAATTATCCATAGTGTTCAAAAGGTTAGGTGGGGTTATGGGAATGGGGCGTGGGCCTAGGTAGGATCGGTGTAGACTTGATGGGCCGAATGGCTTCCTTCTGCACTGTAGGGATTTTATGGTTCTACAAGCATGGACTTGAATATCACAATTTCATCACCATCGCTAATTTATCCGTCTGGTTATCCAACATCCAGTACTCGAACATTAATTTCCTCTGGATAAATATTGGGAAGACTGATGCCATTGTATTTGCTCCAAACTCTGTCCCCTAGCTACTGACTCTGCTCCTCTCCTGACAAGTCTGAGATCAAGCCAGTCTGTTTGCAACCTGCTTTGGCAACAACTTGACTTCAGAATTCTCAGCCTTGTTTTCAAATCTCTCCATATGGCCCTGGTCTGCCCCATCTTCTTTGTCGCAACAACTCTCAGGTGTCTGCACCCCTCTAATTCTCTAGCTTGCTTTCCTCTTTAATGACTCTCCTTAAAACTTAACTCTTTGACAAAGGTTTGGTCACCTGACCTAACATCTCCTGATGTGGCTCAGTGTCACACTTCACTTTATATCGCCCCTGTGAAGCACCTTAGAACTTACCGTCATGTCAAAGGCACTATATAAATGGAAGATGTTGCTGACTAATCTTTTGAACCCTGTTGTGGAGGTGTCCTTGATTTGGAAATCTGAAGCCATCAATACAAAATTTGTAGCCAGTCAGTGGTTATGAATGTCTGAATTAAAATCTAAATTTTGACAAGTACAAATGTCCAAATTGCTGTTGAATAGCTAGTATTCCAAGCACACATTTTTGTTTAATTTCTAACATTAATGTGGATTGTTTACGAGAACACGGGATAGAAGCAGTAGACCGTAAGGTCTATCGCACCTACTCCAATTAAAAACAAACATGGCTGAACTTGTGCTTTAATTCCACTTCACTGTTGCTGCCCAGGCCCCTTGGTTCCATGGGAGACCAAAACAGCGATTATATTTAAGGCTGGAATAAACAACGATGGAACATCCACAACTCTTGGGGTAGAGAATCCACGTGTGAATGGATTGAAAAGAAAACCCGAAATACAAAGAATGTTTCCCATACCGGCCTTCCCGAGCAGGTGCCGGAATGTGGCGACTAGGGGCTTTTCACAGTAACTTCATTGAAGCCTACTTGTGACAATAAGCTATATATATGTTTTCCCCCTGATTGAAGTGACCTTCAATATCTTGCTGAAACTGTTTTCCAGTCTTTTAAGGAGGATGTGTGAATATAAAGGACTCCAGGCCTCCCATCGAATGTGACCTGTGTGCGGAGTGAAGTACTGAGGGGCTCCTAACACTTGTGTGCAAATAAACAGAAAATAGATAAAACTGCAGAGGAGCTAGATTTTCAGCTTGCACTGTCCCATGTTTAATTTCAGTGCAGTGTGCGATGTCCCCATTACTATTGTAAAACTAATTAATTGAAGTGGCTTCCGCTGTGACCTGTGTGCCAGCTCTGTGCTGTGCATGGGCCAAGGGAACCGGACTACTGGAATCTGCCAATGCTCTCTTGATCCAGGTCTTTCAGGTGCTGGCAGTGTGGGAAAAGTGTCTGTTTTTTGGCTGGTGGTTCCCCTGTGTAGAGCATTTAGGATTTGATCCCATGTAAGATGATTTCATGGCACACTGTAAATGCATGGCTCTGCACACACAAGCTATGTAATTCAGTTGGAAATTCCAATTATCAGGTGCTGTTCTGCATTCCAATTATTTACTTAAATGGCTCCAATCATCTTTCGGATTAAACATGCCTTGAAAACTTCTGGGCTAAATGAAAAATGTTTTAAGAAAAATTAAAAGATGTTTTCTTTTCATTTAGATTTGCTACTTGGGTCTGACAACCAGTGAAAGGGTCAGTCTGATCAAACGTGCTCACACCGGTCATTCTCTTGGACTTAAGCAAAACCCATTCAAGTGAGTATTTTACAGCAGAACCATAGCTGGAATAAATCAGCTCCAGTCCTTTCCAGTCTTAGCTGCAACAGTGCAGCAGTTTGGTCAGGGGTAAGGAGAGGCAAAAACTGCCTGACCTAATCAGGTTTATGGCTGTGGTCAATGTTAACTTTTTTTTAAAGTTGCATGTGAAAGTGGACCCGGGCCCTCGGGAGGCCATATTCGGGGTGTCGGACCAGCCGGGGTTGGAAACGGGCTCAGAGGCAGATGTTGTAGCCTTTGTCTCGTTGATCGCCCGAAGGCGGATCCTGTTAGGGTGGAGATCTACCCCTCCACCCTGTGCCCTGGCGTGACGGGGAGGGGGGGGGGGGGGGGGGGGGGGCTGCTGGAATTCCTAATGCTTGAAAAGGTCAAATTTGAACTGAGGGGAAGGATGGAGGGATTCTCCAATTCATGGGCTTTATTCATTATACACTTCGAGAATTGGACCACATCGAACATTAGGGGAGTTGGGGGCTGAGAGGGTTGGGGGAAGGGTGAGTGTGTGTGTTAATGGTGACTATGGGTGATTCCTGATTCCTTTTTGTCATTTGTTTATGTTAACATGCGGGCCAATGTCTGGGGTTTATTGGGAAGGTGGGATCGATGTTATTGATCTGGGGATTGACATTACATTCATTACTGATTATTGTTGGGTGTAAATTTGGGAGAAAATGTGAAAAAGGAGGAGAATAATAAATATTTTTTTTTAAACAATTTTTTAAAAAGTGAACTTTTTCTCAGTTCTTGAGAATATCCCAATACCTTGCGAGTATCCCAATACTGTGAATAGTGTCACAGGATATATTATAGTCAGCTGAACCTTTGGAAAAATAGATTGATTTTCTGATTACCATCTCATCCAAAGAGTAATAAGTCTCTCAGTTGCACATACCCTCAGAATTGCACTCAATGACATACTCAAGTCCTAGAATGGAGCTTAAATCTGCTCCTAATTGGAGGCATAAGTGCTACCAATTGAGCCAAGCTGACAAGCTTATTCTAGCAGTTCTCCAGTATCTGCCAGTTTGACCGTCTATCATTTCCAGCCAGCTATTGTTGACTGGGTGACTTCTGATGAATAGCTGTCCACCCTCACCCAAAAGCTCCTGGAGGAAGATTCTCTGGTTGTCCAGGTCTCCCTCCTGTTTTTGTGTGTTATAGTTTGTGCTTTACTGCCTCCAACCCATCTCCTCTGTTGCAAATTTATAATTAAAGTGCTTCAGCTTATGCACTAACTTTTTTTTTTAATTATGATGTTGCGCCTAGTTCAAGATCTTTAAGTTTAGACCATTTAGTAATGTGGCTCAGAAGATTGATAGAGCTGCCATGCAATCTGCCAAAATTGCCTTTGAAGTGACAAAACTCTAAGGATCCTGAGCATAGTTCGAGCAATTTATCATTTTTATACATCTGGTCAGCTGTTTTTTTTAAATCATACAATAAAGACAACGGCCAAAATTAAAGACAGCAATAGCAGTATTGTTAATGGGTAGATCCAGTGCCAACTCAGCCTTGTCAGTGATGCCGCGGGATTGGGGGATGGCGTGACACATTTTCATTGATGTCACAGTTCATGCAAGAAACAAAACTGCGCTGGATGCTTAAATGTTCTTCATTGATTGCAGCCACGGCTGTCGCCAGAATCTGGTGGACTTCTTCCAGTGCCGCTGCTTTGGAATGTGCAGACCGAACCAGATTGACTGGACTCGACAGTACAGCATGAGCTTTGAGCAGCCAAGAGCAAATGAGTTTCAGTTTGTATGAGAAATGTGAAAATTGTAACTTTAATATTAAATGGATGTATATAAAGTTTTTGTTTTATGGTGGACAATAAGAACAGACAATTTACTATTGTAGGATTCTGGAGCATCTCAGGTGATATGTGATTTTTTTAAAAATGTTTGAGTCATGCACTTGACCTCATTACTAAGCTGAAAGGATATATTTGGTGGTAAAAACATTGGTCAAATTTATGGAATAATATTGTTTAAAATATAATTGAGGCTTTAAATTATTATTAAATTGTATACTTTTTTAACTGTTTGTTTTACAATGTTTGTAGTTTCTTGTAGGGGACAAAATGGCTGCTTTATCTGTAATTCGGGTTACCAGCTTTCTTGCAATTTCATCTCACAGCCTCTCGTCAACACTTGTCCTGTCCATTCAAATCTCCTTTTTCCCCCATTTTGGGTTTTATATTTTAGAACAAACTAATGTCTTCAAAGGAAATTGAAAAAACACTTCTTTTAATGTCCCTGTTGTTTTTCTCCCAAATCACTCGCAGCAGTGTTCAGCAGATCATTCTTAGTTTCTAGATTCTCCAGAGGGGTGGCATGGTGGCACAGTGGTTAGCACTGCAGCCTCACAGCTCAGGGACCTGGGTTCAATTCCAGCCTCGGGTGACTCTGTGTGGAGTTTTCACATTCTCCCCTTGTTGGCGTGGGTTTCTTCCAGGTGTTCCAGTTTCCTCTCTCAGCCCAAAGATGTGCAGGGTAGGTGGATTGGCCATGCTAAAATTGCCCCTTGAAAATGAAATGAAAATCACTTGTCACGAGTAGGCTTCAAATGAAGTTACTGTGAAAAGCCCCTAGTCGCCACATTCCAGCGCCTGTTCGGGGAGGCTGGTACAGGAATTGAACTGTGCTGCTGGCCTGCATTGGTTTGCTTTTAAAGCCAGCAATTTAGCCCTGTCCACCATGTGTCCACGGTTAGGTGGGGTTATGGGTGGGGGCGTTGGCCTAGGTGCTCTTTTGGAGCGTGGGTGCTGACTAGCCTCCTCCTGCACTGTAGGATTCTGTGAGAAAGTGAGGAGTGTCAGCTAAACAGTGTAATCAAATCCAAGTATTTACAGGAGTTGACTTACATCTGTTGTTCCCTGCAATAATTTAATTTGCTTAACAAAGAAATGTTTTTAACTGTAATTGCCCATATTTCTGTAACCTTATGCCCCCTTAAATTTGCTCGAGAACCTAGCCTTATTCCTTCTGTCCTGTTTTCAAGCATAGAATGTGAGTTTCAAGCATAGAATGTGAGTTAAGTGTTGTCAGATTGACTCTGATAACCTAAGTATTTAGGTTCCTAGTCCTAAAGCTGATTTATTTTACTAAACAAAGGAAATAACCTTTACAGCAAAGGTACAAATTGTTATTTGGAGCTAAGATATTTGATCATTACCATCTCATGAACCATTTGAGATTTTTTTTTTACGAACTATGCATAAGAGCAACATTTTTTAAAGTAATAGAGATCTGGAACCACAGGTAATGTCTGTGATCAACAACTTCAATTTATATAGTAAATATATATTACAAAACATCCCAAGGCACTTGACAGGAGTCATAGCAGGCAAAAACTGACACTGAGCCACATGAGATTTTAGGGTAGATTTTAAGAAATATCTTGAATCAGGGGAGCATGGTGGAATGGTTTAGGGGAGGAATTCCAGATCTTTGAGCCCAGTCAGCTGAAGGCATGGCCGCCAGTGAGGTACAAAAGCCCAGAATAAAGGAATTGCAAAGATCTCAGATGGATGGGGTTAGAGATTTTGCCAGAAGACAGACTTATTTTGCATAATTGAAAGCATCAAATTAAGGCAAATTGTCTAGAATGGAATCCCTCCTAAAACTGAGCACCTCACTTTAAATTATACATAAATATCTGTTGGCTATGCAAAAGTGGAGTCTAATTGGTGTAATCAGGCATGACTCGTATTTCTTAATGATTAAAATGTAACTGCTGTCTGCAAAGACTTGTTAGTGTGTGGACCAACTGTTTTGCGAATGATTGCACTTCAAGAGTGCAGATTCTGTACTCAATGATTTTATATTGGTGTTTACTTGAAATCGTCTACAAGGCTGTGACAGCATTGCACTTATGAGATGCTATTAAACTGACTTAATGAACTTTCAAGCATTTAAAGCACTGTTTCTTAAAGCTTTAAGAATGAATTTCTGTCAATAATTTATAATGAATAAAATGACCCAGGACTGGATTGATTTGGACAACTTTAGAATATTTCATAATTCATGTATAGAAGTTTTAAAAATGCAATAAATGCTATCTTGATGCTTAATTTGCTTTTTTGATTTTTTTTACAAATTGTAGATCTCCAGAGTTGATAATGTTTTAAAACAAAATTAAATGGTAATTGGTTGCCCTGTTGTGATAGTGGGGTGAAACGAGAGTTCAAACCTGTGTTGACTGCCATTTGCAACTTAAAGCTACCTTTACAATGAAAGCTCTGAGCACAACTGCCTAAAGGATGGGGGCCGTTTGTGCAGCAACACATTTTTTTCCCTTTTGGCTGCTAAGCCAGAGTATGTCCAATTCCTGGACTTGACGGCTCAGCTGACTGAGGTTTATTTTAGAGCACACATTCAAATTTAACCATCCACTGTGGTGTGATTCAAAACTGGAACCCAGAGCATTGATCCAGGCTTGTGGTTTTTCCAATTCAGTGACCTGTACCACAAGGCCAGAAGAGCACAGTAGGAAAGGATGCCTGTGGGGAAATTGGAGGAAAACTGCATCTTGCAAAACCAATAATCTAGTTTAAGAGTTTCAATAAGTCTGCAATGCTTTGCTCAGATAAGTCTATGTTGCTGTTCAAAATCTGAACTTCTGCTCGCATGACTCAGCTACCTGTTGGTTCTCTTCATCCGAGCGCGCTAAAAGGCTTCTTCACATTTTCAACACAATGCGTCAACATTTTTGAGTTCAGTAGTAGGTACATCGGTCAGCACTGTGGCACATGGGTTAGCACTGTTGCTTCACAGTGCCAGGGTCCCAGGTTCGATTCCTGGCTTAGATGACTGCGTGGAGTCTGCACGTTCTCATTGTGTCAGCGTGGGTTTCCTCCGGGTGCTCCAGTTTCCTCCCACGAGTCCCGAAAGACGCGCTTGTTAGGTGAATTGGGCATTCTGAATTCTCTCTGTGTACCCGAACAGGTGCCGGAATGTGGTGACTAGGGGCTTTTCATTGCAGCGTTAATATAAGCCTACTTGTGACAAATAAAGATTATTATTACCTTGTTTCAGACAGGGAACTAAAGGAAATTTCACCTTTGTATTTGTGTTTGGCAATTTTTTATTGAAAAGGGGAAGTGTTCAAAAGGTGAGCCCTTGGGTGGGGTGAGGAACTAGGCAAGCGGAAAGGTAGTTGTCGATGGGGATATTGGGGCTATGTTCTTGGGTATGAATGAAACCAAGGAGAGAGAGTAGTATGATAGAGGTGGACTACTTTGGTGGAGGATTAAGTTGTGCTGGAGGTTCTAGAGAGATGGTGAGTTGGTGGTATTTAGAATGTTAATGACAGACCATTGTGGGGTTCATGGACCAAGTAACCCAGTGGAGGCAGAAACTGCAAAGACCAAGGAAGAAGAAGCCATTGTTACGCGGGGGGATGAAATAGTTTGGGAAAGTTGCGAGATAATTGAAATACAGACACTAATCGTACATTCTAAAGGGAGGTGGGCAAACAGACATTGTGGTACACATTGGTACCAATGATATCGGCAGAAAAAGTAATGAGGTCTTGCAAGCAGAATTTAAGGAAGTTAGGAAGGATCCAGAAGATAGTAATCTCTGGATTACTTTCGGTGTCATGTGCTCGTGAGTAGAAGTCTTGAGGTTAGTCCGGAAGAAAGCATGGCTGCAGAGATGGTGCAGGAGGGAGGGCTTTAGATTTCTGCGACATTGGGACCATTTTAGGGGATGGTGGGACTTGTACCAAAATGGGACCAGCATCCTTGCAGAGAGGTTTCCTAGCGCTGTTGGGGAGGGTTTAAACTAACTTGAGAGGAGGTGGGATCCTGAGAGAAGGGGGAGACACACCGGCCAAAATTAGAGAAGATAGCAAGAGAGTCAGGAAGGCAAAGATGTTATAGGCCAGTTAAGTCACAAGGGGGTTTGGCAAGATTGGATGGTATTTTAATGCAAGGAGACCGATAAACAAGGCAGATGAGTTAAGGGCACAAATTAAAACATGGGGTATGATATAATTGGTGTCACTGAGCCATGGTTGAGAGAGGGGCAGAATTGGCAGCTCAATATTCCAGGATGTAGGTATTTCAGGCAAGACGGAAAAGGAGGTAAAAGAGGAGGGGGCTGCAATTTTGGTCAGGGAATCAAATACAGCAGTAAAGAGTGATGGCATCTTAGAAGATTCTTTAAATGAAACTATGCGTAGAGCTTAAAAGCCAAACAAGGAGCAATCACATTGCTGGGAGTGGTGGACGCAAAGACCCTTGTAACATTTTTTTTAAAATATTTTTTATTCTCCTTTTTCACATTTTCTCCCAAATTTACACCCACCAACAATAATCAGTAACAAATATGTCAATCCCCATATCAATAACAATGATCCCATCCTCCCACCAAACCCCAAACATTAGCCCGCATGTTCACACAAACATGTGACAAAAAGGAATTAGGGGTCACCCATAGTCGCCATTAACACACGGCCCCCCTCCCGCAATTCTCCCACCCACCTGCCCCAACTAATGTTCGATGTTATCCAGTTCTTGAAAGTGCATAATGAATAACTCCCATGAATTGTAGAACCCCTCCATCCTTCCCCTCGGTTCAAGCTTAACCTTCTCCACCTGAAATGCGAGAGGATTGAATGGGCCGGTGAAGCGGTCGAGGGTACTTGCTCATCTGAGGGGGCTAAAGGTAGATGTGGCAATGCTTCAGGAGACCCACCGGAAGGTGGCGGACCAGGCTTCAGGGAGAGAAGGTGGTACTTGCTAGTGTGTATGCCCCAAATTGGGACGATGCGGGCTTTATGAGGCGTATGCTGGGACGGGTCCCGGATCTAGAGGCGGGAGGTCTGATTATGGGGGGGGACTTCAATACGGTGTTGGATCCTCCACTGGATCGGTCCAGTTCCAGGACGGGTAGGAGGCCGGCGGCGGCCAAGGTACTGAGAGGGTTTATGGACCAGATGGGAGGGGTGAATCCATGGAGGTTTGTGAGGCCGAGGGCACGGGAGTACTCTTTCTTCTCCCACGTACATAGGGTCTATTCTCGGATAGACTTCTTCGTGATGAGTAGGGGACTGATTCCGAGAGTGGAGGAGGCTGAATATTCGACCATTGCAATCTCCGACCACGCTCCGCATTGGATAGAGTTGGAGATGGGGGAGGTTAGGGACCAGCGCCCGTTGTGGCGGTTGGATGTGGGATTGTTGGTGGAGGAGGAGGTGTGTAGGAGGGTCCGGGCAAGTATTGAGGGGTACCTCGAGGTGAATGATACGGGGGAGGTTCAGGTGGGGATGGTCTGGGAAGCCCTAAAGGCAGTGATTCGTGGGGAGCTGATATCCATCCGGGCACACAGGGAGAGGAGTGAGAGGGATAGACTGGTGGGAAAGATGCTGGAGGTAGACAGGAGGTACGCAGAGGCACCAGAGGAGGGACTGTTGGGGGAGACCACTAGAAAGGTGGAGGCACAGTGGAGGAAGGCACAAGGGGCAGTGTATGAACATGGTGAAAAGGCGAGTAGGATGCTGGCTCATCAGCTCCGCAAGCGGGATGTGGCTAAGGAAATTGCTGGAGTGAGAGACAAGAGTGGGAATGTGGTGCGGAAGGGGGTAGAGGTGAATGAGGTCTTCAAGGACTTTTACGGGGAACTGTACCGGTCGGAGCCAACGGTGGAGAGGAGGGGAATGGAGAGGTTTCTCGACGGGCTTTCTTTCCCGAAGGTGCAGGAGGAGCAGGTGGAGGGGTTGGGTGCGCCGATTGAGCTGGAGGAGCTAGTTAAGGGGATCGGGCAGATGCAGTCAGGGAAGGCGCCGGGGCCGGATGGGCCACCAGGATAGAGGACTGTGTGCCAGGGGTTGTACACGAGGACCAGACAGGTTTTGTGAAGGGAAGGCAGCTGAACACGAATGTGCGGAGATTGTTGAATGTCATCATGATGCCGGCGATTGAGGGGGAGGCAGAGATAGTGGTGGCGCTGGATGCGGAGAAGGCCTTCGATAGAGTGGAGTGGGGGAACCTATGGGAGGTGTTGGGGAGGTTTGGATTTGGTGAAGGGTTTATTAGATGGGTGAGGCTGCTATATGAGGCCCCGATGGCGTGTGTGGCCACGAATGGGAGGAGGTTGGAGTATTTCCGGCTTTACCGAGGGACCAGGCAGGGTTGCCCCCTGTCCCCCTTGTTGTTTGCATTGGCAATTTTTTTTTTTTTTTTAGAGAAATACAGCACAGAACAGGCCCTTTGGCCCACGATGTTGCGCCGAACTTTTGTCCTATGTTAATCATAGAATTTTGGACAATTTTTCATGGCCAATCCACCCAACCTGCACATCTTTGGACTGTGGGAGGAAACCGGAGTACCCGGAGGAAACCCACGCAGTCACGGGGAGGATGTGCAGACTCCACACAGACAGTGACCCAAGTCGAAATCGAACTTGGGACCCTGGAGCTGTGAAGCAATTGTGCTGTCCACAATGCTACCGTGCTGCCCTTAAGAAGTTAACCTACACTCCATTATTCTACCCTAATCCAAGTACCTATCCAATAGCCGCTTGAAGGTCCCTAACTTTCCCGACTCAACTACTACCACAGGCAGTGCATTCCATGCCCCCACTACTCTCTGGGTAAAGAACCTACCTCTGACATCCCCTCTATATCTTCCACCATTTATCTTAAATTTATGTCCCCTTGTAATGGTGTGTTCCACCCGGGGAAAAAGTCTCTGACTGTCTACTCTATCTATTCCCCTGATCATCTTATAAACCTCTATCAAGTCGCCCCTCATCCTTCTCCGTTCTAATGAGAAAAGGCCTAGCTCCCTCAACCTTTCCTCGTATGACCTACTCTCCATTCCAGGCAACATCCTGGTAAATCTCCTTTGCACCTTTTCCAAAGCTTCCACATCCTTCCTAAAATGAGGTGACCAGAACTGCACACAGTACTCCAAATGTGGCCTGACCAAGGTTTTGTACAGCTGCATCATCACCTCACGGCTCTTAAATTCAATCCCTCTGCTAATGAACGCTAGCACACCATAGGCCTTCTTCACAGCTCTATCCACTTGAGTGGCAACTTTCAAAGAACTATGAACATAGACCCCAAGATCTCTCTGCTCCTCCACATTGCCAAGAACCCTACCATTAACCCTGTATTCCGCATTCAGATTTGTCCTTCCAAAATGGACAACCTCACACTTGTCAGGGTTAAACTCCATCTGCCACTTCTCAGCCCAGCTCTGCATTCTATCTATGTCTCTTTGAAGCCGACAACAGCCCTCCTCACTATCCACAACTCCACCAATCTTCGTATCATCTGCAAATTTACTGACCCACCCTTCAACTCCCTCATCCAAGTCGTTAATGAAAATCACAAACAGCAGAGGACCCAGAACTGATCCCTGCAGTACGCCACTGATAACTGGGCTCCAGGCTGAATATTTGCCATCCACCACCACTCTCTGTCTTCTATCGGTTAGCCAGTTTGTTATCCAACTGGCCAAATTTCCCACTATCCCATGCCTCCTTACGTTCTGCATAAGCCTACCATGGGGAACCTTATCAAATGCCTTACTAAAATCCATGTACACTACATCCACTGCTTTACCTTCATCCACATGCTTGGTCACCTCCTCAAAGAATTCAATAAGATTTGTAAGGCAAGACCTATCCCTCACAAATCCGTGCTGACTATCCCTAATCAAGCAATGCCTTTCCAGATGCTCAGAAATCCTATCCCTCAGTACCCTTTCCATTACTTTGCCTACCACCGAAGTAAGACTAACTGGCCTGTAATTCCCAGGGTTATCCCTATTCCCTTTTTTGAACAGGGGCACGACATTCGCCACTCTCCAATCCTCTGGTACCACCCCTGTTGACAGCGAGGACGAAAAGATCATTGCCAACGGCTCTGCAATTTCATTTCTTGCTTCCCATAGAATCCTTGGATATATCCCGTCAGGCCCGGGGGACTTGTCTATCCTCAAGTTTTTCAAAACGCGCAACACATCTTCCTTCCTGACAAGTATCTCCTCAAGCTTATCAGTCTGCTTCACGCTGTCCTCTCCAACAATATGGCCCCTCTCGTTTGTAAATACTGAAGAAAAATACTTGTTCAAGACCTCTCCTATCTCTTCAGACTCAATACACAATCTCCCGCTACTGTCCTTAATCGGACCTACCCTCGCTCTAGTCATTCTCATATTTCTCACATATGTGTAAAAGGCCTTGGGGTTTTCCTTGATCCTACCCGCCAAAGATTTTACATGCCCTCTCTTAGCTCTCCTAATCCCTTTCTTCAGTTCCCTCCTGGCTATCTTGAATCCCTCCAGCGCCCTGTCTGAACCTTGTTTCTTCAGCCTTACATAAGTCTCCTTCGTTGGCGATGGCGTTGAGGGATTCAGGGAGGTGGAGAGGTTTGGTGCGAGGTGGGGAGGAACATAGGGTGTTGTTGTATGCCGATGACCTGTTACTGTATGTGGCGGACCCGGTGGGAGGATGCCGGGGGTGATGGAGCTGCTAGCTGAGTTTGGGACCTTTTCAGGCTAAAACTAAATTTAGGCAAGAGTGAGGTGTTTGTGGTGCACCCTGGAGACCAGGAGGAAGGAATTGGTAGGCTCCCGCTTAGGAGGGCAGGGGAGAGTTTTAGGTACCTGGGGGTGCAGGTGGCCAGGGACTGGGGGACTCTTCACAAGCATAATTTCACCAGGCTTGTGGATCAGATGGAGGAGGAGTTCAAGAGGTGGGACATGCTGCCATTGTCATTGGCGGGGAGGGTGCAGTCCGTCAAAATGACGGTGCTTCCGAGGTTCTTGTTCCTCTTTCAGTGCCTGCCCATCTTTATCCCCAGGGCCTTCTTTAGGAGGGTGACTAGCAGTATTTTGAGCTTTGTGTGGGCACATGGGACTCCGAGAGTGAAGAGGGTTTTCCTGGAGCGAGGGAGGGATAGAGGCGGGCTGGCGCTGCCTAGCCTTTTGGGGTGCTATTGGGCAGCCAATGTGTCAATGGTGCGTAAATGGGTGATGGAGGAGGGGGGGGGCGGCGTGGAAAAGAATGGAGATGGCGTCATGTAGAGGTACGAGCCTGGGTGCCTTGGCAACGGCGCCGTTGCCGCTCTCTCCTAAGAGGCATACCACGAGCCCGGTGGTGGCGGCGACCCTAAAAATCTGGGGACAGTGGAGACGGCATCGGGGGGAAACAGGGGGCTCGATGGAGGCTCCATTGGGTGGAAATCATCGGTTCATCCCAGGGAACACTGATGGGGGATTTAGGGGATGGCAAAGGGTGGGCATCAGTAAATTGAGGGACCTGTTTATTGGCGGGAGGTTTGCGGGCCTGGGGGAACTGGAAGATAAATTTGGGCTCCCCCAAGGGAACATGTTCAGATACTTGCAGGTAAAGGCGTTTGCTAGGCGACAGGTAGAGGAGTTCCCTTTGCTGCCCTCGCGGGGGACGATGGACACAGTGCTTTCGGGGGTGTGGGTCAGAGAGGGGAAGGTGTCTGACATCTATAAGGTAATGCAGGAGGTGGAGGAGTCGTCAGTGGAGGAGCTGAAGGCTAAATGGGAGGGGGAACTTGGGGAGCAGATAGAGGACGGGACTTGGGCGGATGCCTTGGAGAGAGTCAACTCTTCCTCTTCATGTCCGAGGCTTAGCCTCATCCAATTCAAGGTGTTGCACCGGGCCCACATGTCCGGGACTAGGATGAGTAGGTTCTTTGGGGGTGAGGACAGGTGCACCAGGTGTTCGGGGAGTCCAGCGAATCATGCCCATATGTTCTGGGCATGCCCGGCACTGGAAGAATTCTGAAAGGGGGTGGCGGGGACGGTGTCGAGGGTGGTTGGATCCAGGGTCAAACCAGGGTGGGGACTCGTGATTTTTGGAGTTGCGGTGGAGCCGGGAGTGCAGGAGGCGAAAGAGGCCGGTGTCCTGGCCTTTGCGTCCCTAGTAGCCCGTCGAAGGATCTTGCTACAGTGCAAGGATGCGAGGCCCCCAAGTGTGGAGAGGGTCAAATTTGCCCTGAGAGGATCAGTACAAGGGTTCCATAAACGATGGCAGCCTTTTCTGGACTTCCTGGCTCAAAGATAGGTATCTTGGTCAATAGCAGCAGCAACCCCGGGCGGGGCGGGGGGGGGGTGGGGGGGGGGGGGGGGGGGGGGGGGGGTTCCTTATTAAGTTTCTACTTTTTTTTTTGTTTTTTCTCTATGGTTATGTAACTTAACATTGTGTTAATTTAAATTGTTGTTAATATGTTGTGTTGTTCATTGAGGAGGGGCGAATGTTTATGACTGATATCATTATTGTTATTGTTGGTATTTTATTATGGTTCGATGTTGTTGTATAAATACAAAATTTTTCAATAAAAAGTATTTTTTAAAAAAAGCTTAACCTTCTCAAGAGTCAAGAATTCCAACAGGTCCCCCCACCACGCCAGGGCACAGGGCGGAGAGACCCTTGTAACATTTAAGAAGTATTTAGATGTGCACTTGTGATTGCAAGACAAACAAGGCCAAGAGCCAAGTGATGGAAGATGGGGTCAGAATAGTTAAGTGGTTGTTTCTGACTGGCGCAGACTCGATAGGCTGACGGGCCTTTTCTGTACTGTAGACCTCTGATATTTAAGACAGCAAACATAAAGATACTATTTTTCCTTCCAATTTTCCTCCTGCCATGGTCATCCCATCAAATGCAGACATGTAACATGATCGCTTCATAGGCAACTGAGCTTGATTTTATTTATTGAGTAAATTGGGCCTGTACTTATCGGAGTTTAGAAGAATGAGAGGCGACCCCATTGAGACATATTGGACTCTCGGGGGGGGGGGGGGGGGGGTTGACAGGGTCGATGTGGAGAGGTTGTTTCCCCTGTGGGAGAGTCTAGGACAAGAGGGCAGAATCTCCGAGTAAGGAGTTATCCAATTTAAGATAGATATGAGGAATTTCCTCTCTCTTGGGGTAGTGAATCTGTGGAATTCTTTACCGCAGAGAGCTGTAGAGGGTGGGTCGTTGAGTATGTTCAAGGCTGAGATAGACAGATATTCAATCAGTGAGGGAATCGCTGGCTATGGGGGTAAGATGGGAAAGTGGAGTTGAGGGTTATGTCAGATCAGTCATGATCTCATTGAATAGCAGAGCGTGCTCGATGGGCCGAATGGACTACTTCTTTCTGCTCCTACGACTTATGGTCTTATGATCCTCCTTTACTAACGACAGCCCAAAACCAGGGGTGGAGGCTTATCTGCAGAATAATGCACACTTCTCATGTTAACATCTTGAGGCAGGGAGATATTTCCGGGGCTATATATGGTGACTCTGGAGATTCAAAGCAGCTGGTCACAAGTGGTGAGTTTAGGGCAGCACTGTGGCGCAGTGTGTTAGCCCTACTGCCTCACTGCGCTGAGGTCCCAGGTTCGATCCCGGCTCTGGGTCACTCCGTGTGGAGTTTGCACATTCTCCCCGTGTTTGGGTGGGTTTCGCCCCCACTACCCAAAAGATGTGCAAGCTAGGCGGATTGGCCAAGCAAAATTGCCCCTTAATTGGAAAAAAAATGAATTGGGCGCTCTAAATTTTTTTTAAAACAAGTGGTGAGTTTAAGCTTCTCAACGGTCTTTAAAGATCCGATTTCAACTTGAAATCTAAAACCAAAGGGTGGCAAGGTGGTTCTGTGGTTAGCACTACTGCCTCAAGTCACCAAGGACTTGGGTTCAATCCCGGCTCCGGGTCACCGTCCGTGTGGAGTTGGCACATTCTCCCTGTGTCTGCGTGGGTCTCACCCCCACAACCCAAAGATGTGCAGGGCAGGTGGATTGGCCATGCTAAATTGCCCTTAATTGGGGGAAAAAAAATTTGGGTACTCTCAATTTATTAAAGAAAACACTGGAATTGTAAAGCAGTAAGTTTTATTTTAATGAAAAGAGATTTGGGTTGGTGCTTCCTTTGCTAAAATGGCAGAAAGTATGTGTTTCCCCTCAGATATTGCTGACTTTTCCAGAATTTTCAGGCTACATTTTGGGGCCTCACACCTCTTGAATGAAGTTTTTCTCTAAACCTATTGGTAGGTTTTAACCTAATGGTACAAGTGTGAATACACTTTCTGGAGTTGCTTACAGTAACATGAAGACGTTAGAATTAAATTACTGCAGCGTGGTCACGTTGTTATTTTTCTACAGTTACTGACATTTCAGTTTGAAGCTGCTTTTGAAACTGGAACCTGAGCAGTTGGAAATCTTGTGGAATCCTTGTTCCATCTGCCTTGTTTAGTTTTGTTGTACCTGTTGACATTCAGCTATTTTGGGACAAAGACCCCCTGGGAATGTGTACTTATCTTCAAGACTTCCCAGACCACTCCGGGGAAACTGAACGGGGAGGGGGGGTTATTGAGCAGTTTGGAGATTTGTTTGTGGAGGGCGGCTTCCTGAGTTCGGAAGGACTGATGGAGGAGTGTGAGTTGCCCTGGGGAAATGGATTCTGATACTTACAGGTGCGGAACTACGTGAGAAAGCAGGTGACGCCTTTTCCTGATCTGCTACCCCCGGGGTGCAGGACAAGGTGCTGTCATGAACAGGTGTTGGAGAAGACAGGGTGTCAGATATATATAATGAATTGATGGATTGGGTGGACCCCCCTCCCCCCTCCCCCCCTCCTCCCTCCTCCCCCCCTCCTCCCTCCTCCCCCCCTCCTCCCTCCTCCCCCCCTCCTCCCTCCTCCCCCCTCCTCCCCCGAGAGGAATAGTTAAGCGAAAGTGGGAGGAGGAGCTAGGGGAAGAGCTGGAGGCTGGGTTAGGGCAGGAAGCTCTGAGGAGGGTGAATGGGTCCTCCTCATGCACCAGGTTGAGTCTCATCTTAAATTAATCCATAGGACACATATAACTGTGGCAAGAATGGGCATGTTCTTTGAGGGGCTGGAGGATAGGTGTGGGCGGTGCGCTGGGGGGGGGGGGGGGGTGTCTGTGAATCATGTTGACATGTTTTGGGCCTGCCCGAAGTTGCTGGGATTTTGGAGGGGGTTCGCTGGCGTGATGTCAGAGGTACTGGGGGTGAAGGTGGTCCCGAGTGCAGAATTGGCAGTGTTTGGAGTGTCGAAAGACCCGGAGTCCAGGGGGGGAGCGAGGCCAATGTTCTAGCCTTTGCCTCTCTGGTAGCCCGGAGAATCATCCTGTTGGGGCGGAGGGACTCAGAACCTCTGAAGTCAGTATATTGGTGAGCGAGCTCGCAGATTTCCTTCGGCTGGAGAAAATTTAATTTGCATGAAGGGGGTCGGTGGGAGGTTTCTTCCAAGATAGTTAAGTCAGCGGGGGGGGGGGGGGGGGGGGGTTAGGGTTAACAAGAAAAAGTGGAGACAGAGAGGGTGGGGGTATGGTAAGGAGAGCGGGTTGCGGTTGTTGGCTATTTATTGAGTCATGCTGTTTGCTATTTGTTGGTTATCTTTTTTATCTTGGTTGTGGTTTTATTTGATGTTTGTTTATAAATGCCTGAATAATAATATTTTTTTTTTCAAAAGAGTTCCCAGACCATTCCATTGGCTTAACGTGGCGCCACCTCCATCGATTCTCCCGGAAATGTCCAGCCAAAGTTTTTTTAAAATAAATTTAGAGTACTCAATTATTTTTTCCAATTAAGGGGCAATTTAGCGTGGCCAATCCACTTTTTCCGCACATATTTTGGATTGCGGGGGCGAAACCCACACAGACATGGGGAGAATGTGCAAACTCCACATGGACAGTGACCCAGGGCCGGGATTCGAACCCGGGTCCTCAGTGCCGTAGGCAGCTGTGCTAACCACTGTGCCACCGTGCTGCCCTTTGTCCAGCCAAAGTTGATAAACGCTGTTGAAAATGCATGTCTGAAATGGTGCCATAATTCGAACCCTGCGTCAGTGATAATTAATAATCGAATACGGAGCATGTATTTTAAATAGACTGGTATACATCTGAACTCAGACCTATTGATCAGGAGGCTACTTGGTCGTTAGCCTCTCTAACCTATCAGTCTGATTACATACATTCAGGGGAATGAGTGAAAATGCAGTTCCTGATGTATCATGAAAGGTTAATCACCAAAGGGCCATGTCACTGGCTTGTTCTATCATGTTCTATATTTAATACCTGGATACTTCCTTACGGCCTTGTTCAGTGATTCGAATAATATCCTGATGTTTGATGGCCCCGGTGTGACATTTACAGGGAATTGATGCTGATCTAGAGGCTTTTAATATATTGTAGGATTGTAAACCTTATGCACCCATCGCACATTAAATAAGAAAGAAAGCCAGAATTGCACTAAGTGACTGAAATTTATGGGCATTTAAATCTGCTATTGGATTGTGGCAGTTTAGAAGCAGCTATAATTTTGGGGTTTGCTTTTGCAACTCAGCATCATGACCACATGGCTCCAAAGATCCACCACTTTAAACATCCCAACAACGCAGCATCCTCTCAGAACAGCATTGAGCTGAATGGCCTCTTACTCCTCGATGAAATGATATACACGTCTGAGAGTCAGGGAAGGATAGAAGGTGGCAATTTGACTGGTCAAACCTGTCCTGGCTCTCCAGTAGAGCTAACTTTCTAATCGCACTCCCTTCCCTATGTCATGATGTCACCTCTTCATTCACCCGAGGAAGGAGCAGTGCTCCGAAAGCTAGTGTTTGAAACAAGCCTGTTGGACGTGGGTGTTGTAAGACTTCTTCCTGTCCCTTCCCTATGTCTTCATGGGAGCCTTGAAACAACAACTTTCTAACACAAGCAAAAATGCTGCCGCTGAGACAAGCTCATAGGGGAGGCACAACGGTATTATCACTGGACTAGTAAACCAGAAACCCAGAGTAATGGGCGGCACAGTGGTTAGCACTGCTGCCTCACAGCATTGAGGTCCCAGGTTCGATCCCGGCTCTGGGTCGTCCATGTGGAGCAACGCTGAGGACCTGGGTTTTATTGCTTAACATTCATGCATTGGAAATGCTGAAGAGCTTACGGTTTATCAGTTTACTCAGCAGTACGAACGTTCACACAAACATGACCTCACAGAGTATCCAGCATTAATATAGTGTTGGGTTAATAAGAACCAGGAGCAGGAGTAGGCTATCTGGCCCCTCGAGCCTGCTCCGCTATTCAATGAGATCATGGCTGATCTTTTGTGGACTCCGCTCCACTTTCCGGCCCGAACACCATAACCCTTAATCCCTTTATTCTTCAAAAAAACTATCTTTACCTTAAAAACATTTAATGAAGGAGCCTCAACTGCTTCACTGGGCAAGGAATTCCATAGATTCACAACCCTTTGGGTGAAGAAGTTCCTCCTAAACTCAGTCCTAAATCTACTTCCCCTTATTTTGAGGCTATGTCCCCTAGTTCTGCTTTCACCCGCTAGTGGAAACAACCTGCCCACATCTATCCTATCTATTCCCTTCATAATTTTTAATGTTTCTATAAGATCCCCCCTCATCCTTCTAAATTCCAACGAGTACAGTCCCAGTCTACTCAACCTCTCCTCGTAATCCAACCCCTTTAGCTCTGGGATTAACCTAGTGAATCTCCTCTGCACACCCTCCAGTGCCAGTACATCCTTTCTTAAGTAAGGAGACCAAAACTGAACACAATACTCCAGGTGTGGCCTCACTAACACCCTATACAATTGCAGCATAACCTCCCTAGTCTTAAACTCCATCCCTCTAGCAATGAAGGACAAAATTCCATTTGCCTTCTTAATCACCTGTTCGGGGTCAGGAATAATCCAGCAATGTTATCCACTGATAAAACTCATCAATAAAAATCAGAAAGAGTTATTGTAGTCCCAATTATTTCCACAGTTAATTATAAAGCTCTGAAACAATTGTATTGTTGTGGAAGGCAAACAAAACTCAACTTTTAATGATTATTTTATCCACAAAAAAAAGGACTTTGCCTCCCCTTATGACTTCGGAACAGAAGTCAGCAGTTGTATACAGAGCTCCCATATGGGGTGAAAGATCTGCTGGTTGTAAATAAAAGAGTTAATGGGTTTGAGGTGTCTGTCACTTCAATCCATCTGCAACAATGGCCCAGAATTAGTTACTTTTTTTTTCTTGGCAGATGGTGATACAGGAGTACAACTCCACAGAACGTGGGAGTCTTTTGGGGAACCTCACCAAGCGTTTAAGATTAATGACTGCCGACATGTTAGTGCTTAGAGACCAAGTCCACAAGTGTACTGTCCCCATCATCCACATTTCTAGGAGAAACTCTGATCCCTGGCATTTGTTTCATCCTCTGCAAAAATATTTATTGCTGTAACCCCACCATTTGCCCCACCGAGATGATTAATGGAATGAGAATTAACCTCAGTGCCACCAAAACCAGTTTCAAGCATACCCTTTACACACCATTTCCTGGGCAGAGCAAGGGTGGCTAAGCCAAGTGGAAAAACATGTCAGGTCCCTGCTTCCAAAGGTTTTTTTTTTGTTTTTAAAAAGTTGTCAGCATAGGGCCTCACGGTAGCATGGTGGTTAGCATCAATGCTTCACAGCTCCAGGTTCCCAGGTTCGATTCCCGGCTGGGTCACTGTCTGTGTGGAGTCTGCACGTCCTCCCCGTGTGCGCGTGGGTTTCCTCCGGGTGCTCCGGTTTCCTCCCACAGTCCAAAGATGTGCGGGTTAGGTGGATTGGCCATGCTAAATTGCCCGTAGTGTAAGGTTAATGGGGGGATTGTTGGGTTACAGGTATACGGGTTATGTGGGTTTAAGTGGGGTGATCATTGTTCGGCACAACATCGAGGGCCGAAGGGCCTGTTCTGTGCTGTACTGTTCTATGTTCTATGTTATACCAATAACAACAGCTGGGGGGCTGGGGGGCGGGCGGGGGGGGGGGGGGATGCAGCAAATCGATATTCATCTCTGGCCAATCATCTCTGGCCAAAGCGAGAGCATGCAAGATGAAGGCCTTGCGAGAAGCAGGGTGAAAAAAAAAATCAATTAATACCTCGGAAAAATGGAGGAGTTATTGTGTCAAAAGAAATAGCGTCAGGAATACGGTCAAATTCCTCAGGTGCAGGGCAGCACAGTGGCCTAGTGGTTAGCGCAACTGCCTCACGGCGCTGAGGTCCCAGGTTCGATCCCGGCTCTGGGTCACTGTCCGTGTGGGGTTTGCACATTCTCCCCGTGTCTGCGTGGGTTTCGCCCCCACAACCCAAAGATGTGCAGAGTAGGTGGATAGGCCGCGCTAAATTGCCCCTTAATTGGAAAAAATTATTGGGTACTCTAAATTTTAAAAAAAAAATTCCTCAGGTGCCAATAATACTTTATTTAGAGTTACATTGAATAATAGATACTTTCATAAGCTTACAATAACAACAAAATGTGGTAAGGCATTTTATCACATCATACTCAATTCCACTCCGTGTGGAAATGAACCTTAAAAACTATGATTGCTTTACAGTGTGTCTGTAAACATGCTCCGTCTCCTTAGGCTCGTCTGTCATTCAGGTGTCCCAGTGAGAAAGTGACTGACGTTTGAAGGATGAAGGTGGTGATAAAACAACCTTGGTACAAATATTTCTCCAGCTCTACTGCGAAAGGTATAGATTTGAAAGGACAGCGGTGTGACACCTCTGGAAGGGGGAAATTGGAGAATGAAATTCATCTTTGACCTTTCTTGAAGATTTCCGTTTAATCCGTACTAGGTAATGCTCCCCCAGATTGTCCGTGCCCCACTCCTTTAGGACCAAAGTTCCTCGCATAGCAAGCTGCAACGAAAAGAAAAATCAGTTAACTAATTGAATCATTTTAACTGTCTATTGAGAGACGCAAATTCAATCAGAGATAGTTTTGAAATATCATATTCTGCTGTATAATGTATCTAATGTGGTTGTTCAGGGTCCTATTCTATTATAGAACTGTGTTTCTATTTTTATCATGTAATTTACCCACCCACGTATGTTCAACAGAAATGTAACAAACAAAACGGAACTCATTATAATTTCCAATCAAAAATTGTGTTCTTGGGTAATCAGGGCCGTTTATTAATGTGACTTGTCACTTTTGTCAGCATTTATTTTCCCTCCCCAACTCCCATTCAGAAGGTAATGGTGAGCTGTCTTCCTGAACTGCTGGAATTTACATGGTGTGGATACACCGACAAGTGGTGTGAGGCAGGGAGCTGCAGGGTTTTGACCCAGTGACAGGGAAGGACTGGCGATTGTGGTTTGGCTGGTGTATTGAAGGAGAGTTGTTGCAGTGCATCATGTAAAAGGTTGACAAATGTTGCCACTACGTGCCAGTGGTGGAGGGGAAGCATTCAATTAGTGGGCTGCTTTTTTGTGCGGGATGGTGTTGGGACTGCACTCATCCAAGCAAGTGGACATGTTCCTTCACACACACCTAGCTTTTGCATTGTAGATGATGCACAGGCTTTGGGGTTTAAGAGCCAAGTCAACCACCATACACCTGCTCTTGTAGCCACAGGGTTTTTGTGGCTGCTCCAGTTCAGCTTTGGCCAATGGGGACCCCAGATTTTGATGGTAGGGGGATTTGACAATGAAGGTGGTTAAGCTCTCTCCCCTCGGAGTTGGTCATTGCCTGGCATTTGTGTGGTGAAATTGTCACTTGCCATATATTCAAGCCGGAATGTTGTCCGTGTATTCCTACATGTGGAACCTGACTGCCTCAATAGAGTTGCGGTGAATGGAACTGAATGTAGGGGATGTTCACTGATGATTGCTTATTTTTGACTTGGATGGAAAGTCATTGATCAGGCAGTTGAAGATGGCTGTGTCTATGACACTGCCTGAAAAACTCCTGCAGCAATGCCCTGGGGTTGAAATGATGGACCCCAACAACCCTCTTTTGTGGCAGGTATGACTCCAAACCCCCCCCCCCCCGAAAGCCGACAAGCCAGGACCCGTCGATATGGATCTCGTCTAATCCACGCCGGCGGGACTGGCCGAAAACGGGTGGTTGCTCGGCCCATCGGGGCCTGGAGAATTGCCGGGGGGGTGGGGGTGGGGGGGGCTGATGCCAACGGTCCCCGGCGGGCGCGGCGCGATCCCGACCTCGGCCAAAAACCAGCGCCGGAGAATTCGGCAGCCAGCATCAGAGCGGCAGGGCGGGATTCACACCCCCCCCGACAATTCTCTGACCTGGTGGGGGGGGAATCGGAGAATCCAGCCCACAGTGTCAGAAGCCGAATGGTCCGAGCAGTCCTATTTGCCCTCGAGAAGTGGCCATAAATGAATTCACCCCAATTCTAAATAATTGTGACCCAGAGCCAGGATCGAACCTGGGACCTCGGTGCCGTGAGGCAACAGTGTTAACCTCTGCACCACCGTGTTGACATGTTTAATACACAAAAAAAAACTCTGGTTTCCTAGATATATTGTACTAAAAGAACAAAAAAAACTATTTTGCAGTTATATTTATTTTTTTCTTTATAAATAGAGTATCCAATTAATTTTTTCCCAATTAAGGGGCAATTTAGCGTGGCCAATCTGCCTTTCCTGCACATCTTTGGGTTGTGGGGGCGAAACCCAAGCAAACACGGGGAGAATGCGCAAACTCCACGCGGACAGTGACCTGGAGCAGGGATCGAACCTGGGACCCCGGCGCCATGAGACAGCAGTGCTAACCACTGCACCACCGTGCTGCCCTACAATTTTGCATTTACGTACTATATTGCTTTAAATCGCATTTTATCCAAAGCAGGTCGCCGACTTGAGTCACCATTTCATTTAGTAGTTTGCGCCCACTGTTCATGACGCACTCTCCCTTTGTAATGGGAGACTAAATACAGACTGAGTGACTGTTCTGCATCTCCATTCATTCTGCAGCCTGACCTGGAACTTCCCAGTCACCCTGTTACTTCAGTTCCACACCTTGCTCCCACTGAGCTTTCTGTCCCTGATCTGCTACAGTATTCCAACAGAGTTCAATACAATCGCCGAGGGAAAGTGCCTCATCTACAGCCTTCTGGACTCAACATTGACTTCAACAATCTTAGATCATCACCTCTGCCTCCATTTAATCCCTCCTGTCCTCCACCCGATCACAGACCTTTCAGCCCCTCCCCTTCCACTTGTTCAAAACCTATAACACATCTCTTTCCCCAGTTCTGCCAGATACACCAACTTCCTTTCTCTCTGCAGATGCTGCCTGGCCTGCTGAGTACTTTTTCCACCATTATCTGTTCTTATTTCCGATTTCCAACACAAGCAGTATTTTATTCTCGTCCTGATTCACACGCACTCGACTACATTGAAATGCAACCAGTTTAATGATGTGGGTTAACACCACTGGTATCTTGCCCGCAGCCCAATCTTACAAACTACAGCTCGATGAATAGTTAGATGATCCATTTCTGGTGCTGCTGATTGATGGAGTAATGGCACAATTGCTGCAAATTAAGCCATGGCAATTTAAACCCGAGAATCCTGCCAGTGCAGGTAGATGTTAAAGTCTGGTTGAATGGACTGTTCGAGTATAAGCCCAAATTAATGAAAGATTCAAATGTTTCTAGTCTGCCAACTTCATCATCGATAGGAAATAACTCTCTGGCAGCATTGACGTGTGCCATCAACAGCAACGTTCAATAGGTGCCAGACGCAGCACTGCCGATCGCTGATCTGATAAAACCATCAATAAACTGAATAATGTGTTTTACTGCAGGAAAATAAAAATTCCAAACAATGCTGGATGTGGCTGACTCCTGCCAGGTTTGATCTATGGGATGGTTCTACTGTGTCAATGGTTAGCACGACTGCCTCACAGCTTCACCAGAGATCCGGGTTCGATTCCGGCCTTGGTTAACTGTGTGGAGTCTGCATGTTCTCCCAGTGTCCACATGGGTTTCCTCCGGGTGCTCTGGTTTCCTCCCACAGTCCAAAGATATGCAGGTTAGGCGGATTGGCCGTGCTAAATTGCCCTTTAGTGCCCAAAGGTTGGGTGGGCTACGGGGATGGGGTGGGGGAGTGGATCTAGGTAGGGTGCTCTTTCAGAGAGAGTCGATGCAGACTTGATGGGCTGAATGCCCTCCTTTTGATACCCCAAGTCTCAAGTCTGGTTTTCGAAGAGGCTGCTAACACAGAGGCTGGTTTAGCTCACTCGGCTAAATCACTGGCTTTTAAAGCAGACCAAGCAGGCCAGCAGCACGGTTCGATTCCCGTACCAGCCTCCCCGGACAGGCGCCGGAATGTGGTGACTAGGGGCTTTTCACAGTAACTTCATTGGAACCTACTCGTGACAATAAGCGATTTTCATTTCATAATTGCAATTTTTGCTTTACCTTTACAGTAGATTTCGCCATCTTTGTCGGTGACTGTTGTGGATTCCAGGCTCTTACCACAAAGCGCACAACGGAAACAGGTTTTGTGCCATGCCTGTGGTCAAATAAAGTGAAGGTTACAAAGATTTATTGGATGTACACTTATACAGCACCTTAAACTTAACAAAACACGGCAGGGTGCTTTGTAGAAGTGCTATCATACAAAAATCTAATCAATTTGTGACCACTTCTCCAACCCTACTTTTGCCTGTCTAGTCAGAAAAATAGCTCTGGGCGGCACGGTGGCACAGTGGTTAGCATTGCAGCCTCACGGCGCCAAGGTCCCAGGTTCGATTCTGGCTCTGGGTCACTGTCCGTGTGGAGTTTGCACATTCTCCCCGTGTCTGCGTGGGTTTCACCCCCACAACAAAGATGTGCAGGGTAGGTGGATTGGCCACACTAAATTGCCCCTTAATTGGAAAAAATGAATTGAGTACACTAAATTTAAAAAAAAAAAGAAAAATAGCTCTGCACTTTGTCCGTTTACTCAACGTCAGACTATATATGTATTGGCTTTGTACCCAAGGAATGACATAATTGAACAACTGTGCCCCACAAGGACCTCCCACTTTCCAAATCAAAAAACGTTGACACCCAAATCAGTGAAAATGCACGAGTGCTTGTCGAAACCATTGTGTAAGTATCGCCTTTATTTTTCATAATATTCTTCAATGCTTCATCAAATTGCATCTAAATAATTCATTTCAATTATATTATAGGCAGTAACCTCTCCAAACCAGAATGCTTTGATCAAGTAATTTCCAGATTTCAAAATTTGCTGGATCATCGAGGGACATTAGAGTGTGACACGTTATTATTTAGAGTGTCCAATTCATTTTTCCAATTAAGGGGCAATTTAGCGTGGCCAATCTACCTACTCTACACATCTTTGGGTTGCGGGGACGAAACCCACCCAAACATTGAGAGAATGTGCAAACTCCACACAGACAGTGACCCAGAGCCGGGATCGAACCTGGGATCTTGGTACCGTGAGACAGCAGTGCTAACCACTGCGACACGTTTTTGTAAATATGAACCGGAATTCTCAAGTCTATTGACTTTAGCAGACCTGGAAAATCCCCCAAGCGGGTCATCAACAAGGACAACAAACAAGTGTGATCTTACTCAGATCAAGGTAGTGCCAGTGATGGAAACAACAAAGGGGAAATGGAATTTGTGATGGGGCTAAGGGCTGGAACCCCACCCCTCCCCCCAACCCATATGGGGGGGGGGTCGGGTTAAGAGGAAAAAAGAGAACTGCAAATGTCAGGTGGTGGGGTGCAGATACCCCAATGATGCACCGGGGAATCCCCTTTGGATGGTCCCACGTAAGATTAATGCAACAAATCGCTCAGAATTGTCCTGCACTGGAAACCATTCAACAATGAGATTCAAATCACTAACTTTGGATGCTTCGAACTGGATTACACTAGTCAGAAGGATTAAAACCACTTCTAACTTCTGGGTAACTATCATACAGAGCCAGGGGCAAACACTCCCCAACCCCCCCCCCCCCCCCCTCCCAAAACAATTTATTCACCCCACTGACTCCTTGGATGTCACCCCCCCACCAATATGACCCCCCCCCCCCCCCCACCCCCAGCAGGAACTCCCCAACCTACGGGGGTCTTCCTCCCCCAAGGATTGACTCTTGCCCCCAGCGGCTGACTCCACTTTACTTCCGATCACCCCCATCCCTCCCCTCCAACTCAGATTTCCTTATGCCCCAAACCACTTGCCTTCTCTCTGGCCTATCTAGAATTAAAGTGTCTTTATTTTTATAGATTTAGAGTACCCAACTAATTTTTTTCCAATTAAGGGACAATTTAGTGTCGCCAATCCACGTACCCTGCACATCTTTTGGGTTGGGAGTGGGGGGGGGGGGGGAACCTATGCAAACACGGGGAGAATGTGCAAACTCCACACCGACAGAGTGACCCAGAGCCGGGATCGAACCTGGGACTCGCCGACTTGAGGCAGCAGTGCTAACCACTGCACCACCGTGCCGCCCATAAAATTTCAATGGGACTTTAAAACTTACCTGATTTACAGCAGCTAGTGCCATAAAACTAGTGGGCCTGGCCTTCACCCTAGCTACATTTCAGCGCTAGCCTCCCCCCCCACCCCCAAGGACAGGAGGCACTGCCTTGATCTCACCCAGCCCAAGTTGGAAGATCAGGCAAGACAGGATCAAAACAATGGTAAAAATTTGGCAACAGAATGGCAATCCAGGATTGATTGGCAATTCAAGAAGTTCAGGCTCCATGACCTTTTTCCCCAATATCTGGTTGGAGGAAATTTCTGCTCATCCAATATTGGGTGTCAGACCATCAGTCTGACCAACAACAAAAAATTGTAAACGGGGAAATAAGAATACTGATTTGAACTGGTTTTTCCTTCTGGACATCGATTGGGTTAAAAAAAAAGTTGGTGGTGAAATTGGGCTGAGTGTTATTGCATACTTGTATTTCCAGATTAAAATAATAATAAAAGCAAATTACTGCGGATGCTGGAATCTGAAACCACAGAGACACTCCACAGTATAAATATTTCCCACCTTCTCGATCTTTTAGCTTTGACAAAGGGTCATCTGGACTCGAAACGTTAGCTCTTCCCTCTCCCGACAGTTGCTACCAGTCCCGTATTTTCTCTGTGTTTCCAGGTTGTTATGGCGCGGGGTAAGCATGTATATGAGAAATAGATGGACGCGAAGGGTTGATCCTTTGGGGATTCCAGAGTTATACAGTACATTGAGTGGGTAGGTGTGATGAATGTAAGTGATTGTCATATTTTATATTTCTTGCTGTATTGTTATTAAAACCGGAGTTAAGATGCATATAGATAGTATGACTGCTGGAACTGTAATTAAGGGGTTGTAAAAGTGAGTTAATAGTTGATTTGCAGGTGGAGATTCTGCTAACAGAGCTAGATAACCATTTACTTGTTAACCATTATAGCTAATTGAATATTGTTTAGATTTGAAGGACGCCTGGAGTGTAGATAATATGAGGGGCATTGTGTTTGGTCCTGGCTAAACAAGCTAAGGGACATCTTTTAAGAAGAGACAAATGAATGTCTTATGCTTTGGGTGCAGAGGACGTAGTTAATGGGGGGGGAGCCAGGTCTATCTGAAAAGTCAGTAGGTCCTGGAACTCTCACCTGAACAGAGGTGTTTCAGTTTGGTCTGGAAAGGATCCGCACAGAGTAAGCAAATAGAAACCTGGACAAATCTTTTAGAGTTCTTTGAGGAGGTAACAAGCAAGTTAGATAAAGGAGAACAGTGGACGTGATTTATTTAGATTTCCAGAAGGCCTTTGACAAGGTGCCACATAGGAGACTAACAAGTTTAAAACTTCATGATGTTCAGGGCAAGATCCTGGCATGGATAGAGGATTGGCTGACTGGCAGAAGGCAGAGAGTGGGGATAAAGGGGGTGTTTTTCAGGATGGCAGATGTTGACTAGTGGTGTGCCTCAGGGGTCTGTGCTGGGACCACAGCTTTTTACAATATACATTAATGATCTGGAAGAAGGTACTGAAGGCATTGTTGCTAAGTTTGCAGATGATGCAAAGATCTGTAGAGGGACAGGTAGTATTGAGGAAGCAAGGGGGCTGCAGAAGGACTTTGACAAGCAAGGAGAGTGGGCAATGAAGCGGCAAATGAAATACAATGTGGAAAAGTGTTGAGGTTATGCACTTTGGAAGGATGAACTTAGGCATAGACTATTTTCTAAATGGGGAAATGCTTCAGAAAGCAGAAGCACAAAGGGACTTGGGAGTCCTTGTTCACGATTCTCTTAGGGTTAACGTGCAGGTTCAGTCGGCAGCTAGGAAGGCAAATGCAATGTTAGCATTCATGTCAAGAGGGCTAGAATACAAGACCAGGGATGTACTTCTAAGGCTGTGTAAGATTCTGGTCAGACCCCATTTGGAGTATTGTGAGCAGTTTTGGGCCCCGTATCCAAGGAAGGATGTGTTGGCCTTGGAAAGGGTCCAGAGGAGGTTCACAAGAATGATCCCTGGAATGAAGGACTTATCGTATGAGGAATGTTTGAGGACTTTGGGTCTGTACTCGTTGGAGTTTAGAAGGATGAGAGGGGATCTTATTGACACTTACAAGATACTGCGAGGCCTGGAGAGAGTGACGTGGAGAGGATGTTTCCACTTGTAGGAAAAACTAGAAGCAGAAGACACCATCTCAGACTAAAGGGACAATCCTTTAAAACAGAGATAAGGAGGAATTTCTTCAGCCAGAGGGTGGTGAATCTGTGGAACTCTTTGCCGCAGAAGGCTGTGGAGGCCAATTCACTGAGTGTTTTTAAGACAGCGATAGATATGTTCTTGATTAATAAGGGGATCAGGGATTATGGGGAGAAGGCAGGAGAATGGGGATGAGAAAATATCAGCCATGATTGAATGGTGGAGCAGACTCGATGGGCCGAGTGGCCTAATTCTGTTCCGATGTCTTAGGGTCTTCTACACTATATTCCAGGAGTCATCTCACACCTGAGCCCCATATAAATTCTTCACACTTCTCCCTTGTAATAGAAGGCTAACACTTGATTTCTTAATTGCATAATTCCCAGAAAACTACCATGCAGGTGCAGTGTGTGTGTGCAAAGACTACCAATTTCAATATTTATTCATCTCTCACATTTTGCTTTTCCACGCTTCTGGCCAAAATGGATAATTTTGCACTCCTCACATTGTACTCTCCCTGTCATTATTGTCCAGTCACTCAACTGGTTAACGTCTCCTTACAACCTCTTTATAGCCTCCTCACAGCTTGTATTTTCATGTAGATTTGTATCATCGGCAAACTTGGATACATTACACTCAGTCACCTCATCTCAGTCTCTGTTCTTTGCCTTAATTGACAGTACAAAGTAAAACCACCACAACAGATGTGGAAACTTTGAAAAAAGGTGCAAAGGAGATTTACCAGGATGTTGCCTGGAATGGAGAGTAGGTCTTACGAGAAAAGGTTGAGGGTGTTAGGCCTTTTCTCATTAGAACGGAGAAGGATGAGAGGTGACTTGATAGAGGTTTATAAGATGATCAGGGGAATAGATAGACCGTCAGAGACTTATTTATTTATTTATTTTTTCTAAGGTGAATGGTGGAAGATATAGGGGGGGGGGGGGATGTCAGAGGTAGGTTCTTTACCCAGAGAGTAGTGGGGCATGGAATGCATTGCCTGTGGAAGTAGTTGAGTCGGAAACATTAGGGACCTTCAAGTGGCTATTGGATAGGTACATAGATTATGGCAGAATGATGGGGTGTAGATTAATTTGTTCTTAATCTAGGACAAAAGTTCGGCACAACATCGTGTGCCGAAGGGCCTGTTCTGTGCTGTATTTTTCTATGTTCTATGTTCTAATTAGTACTTGCGCTGGCAAAATTCTCACTTGAACCACTATTGCAACAAGGGGCTGGTTTAGCACAGTGGGCTAAACAGCTGGGTGTAATGCAAACAAGGCCAGCAGCGCGGGCTCAATTCCCGTACAGCCTCCCCAAACAGGTGCCGAAGCGTGGGGACTAGGGGCTTTTCACAGTAACTTCATTGAAGCCTACTTGTGACAATAAGCTATATCATATCATATTGCATTTATAGGGTACCATTAATGGAGCAAAACATACCAAAGCATTTCACAGAAACATCATTAGACAAAATTCAATACCAAGCTAGACAAGATGGTGAAAACACATTTTCAACATTTGCCATTTATTGGAGAATCCCAAATAAAATGATACATCCAAGTGTCCCAGTCAGTGACTCGAGAGCATCAGCTTCCGGGAGGCATTTGGCAGTTCAATTAGCAGCTAATCTTGTTAAGGGTTGCATAGCAATTCATTTTACCTGCCATAGGAAATTCATGACGAGCATTTTAAATAAAATGAAACCCAATTAAAATGCAAGACTGGGCAGTGACCAAGTTTCCGGGGAAAAGGCAGAAATGTCTCTTTCATCGCGCTCAATAAATGGTGGGATTACGGGCATGTAAAGTGTAAACTGGAACCATGGTGGTATTTGTGCTCTCTCTCTCCCTTAGGAAGTTTAACCTTTCAGTTTAGTTGACAAAGGAAATGAGATGCTAATTCAGCTTTCAAAAGGCAGACAGTACACATCCAACACATTGTTAGCCTGCAGCCTCATGTTTTAAGTATGTAGTAACAATGCAAAATAAGTTAAACCTGTTAATTGCCTATTTCATTCATTTGCAAACGGAGTCTGGGCATTGGGGGAGGTTTCCTGTTGTGACGCAATGCAGAAATTTTACAAAATGCTTTTTATAATTCTGCAGCTCAGAAAGAATTCAGCCTGCCAATCTTGGGCTGCAAGTTCTCATTCCCCCTCTGGATCTTTTGTTAAATATCGTAAATGGATATCTTTTGGGCAAAACGGAGCCATAAGTATTTTCCAAAATTAGATACGTTACATTCCTGGCCAACAAATAGCACAACAATTTTAGTACCTCAAAAATGGTCAAAACACGTTGCCCATGCTTGTGTTGCATTTCAACGTAGAACTTGCATCAATAGCTGTTTTGAAATGGATTGGTGCTGTGCCAGTGTATCTGGTCAGTAGCTGCTCTTGGCAGATGCAGCATGTTGACTGTTTGCTGCCGGTTATACAAAACCAGTGTGTCTGCTGCTGGTAAAAATAGGATCCCACTAAACCCAACGTGAACTCATCCAAAGGCCTTCCGAATGATTTGCTGTTGCTAGCCTGCTCCTAACAACATACACAGGGCAACTGTGGTCAGAACGATAAACATGTGTTTGAAGTGAGTGCACAGGAACAGTTGCTGCACATTCGCCAATTCCACTCCGGTCAAGAGGCTTTGCAGCTCACATATTGATTCCATCTCCCTTCATGGCCGATTCGTTCGTTTTATTTGCAGATTGGACACCTCCGCCTCTGGTTTAACCAAACTGAATGATTCCATCACCATTTGTAGACCATCACCCATTTCACTAAGTTTCAATAGGATCACACTTACCTTTCTCGCAGCCGGTTTCCAGCCTTCCCATAATAAGTTATTTTTCTGAAATTCTGTACCCAAAGGCCCTTAGCCCCCTCTACATGGCAAGGTAGCACAGTGGTTAGCGCTGTTGCTTCACAGTGCCCGGGTCCCCTGTTCAATTCCCGGCTTGGGTCACTGTCTGTGCGGAGTCTGCACGTTCTCCCAGCCTGTGTGTGTGTTTCCTCCGGGTGCTCCGGTTTCCTCCCACAAGTCCCGAAAGACGTGCTGTTCGATGAATTGAACATTCTGAATTCTGCCTCTGTGTACCCGAACAGGCGCCTGAATGTGGCGACTAGGGGATTTTCGCAGTAACTTCATGTTAATGCAAGCCTACTTGTGACAATAATAATAAAGATTAAACTCTTTCCTTTTACTGCAACCTTCAGGCCACTTCCCCCTAAATTCTGCTTTTCTCTCCCTATAAAAGGTTGTGGGATGCTTTAATGTGGGGAAGGCTCCGCAAAAATCCATCTCAAACAAATGAGTCACGCAATGTGGAACGGGTAAAAAAAACACTTTCTCTCCCCCCCCCCCCCCTCAAGCCCCAAAAAAACCCAGATAACAGGGCTGTAAAACTCTTGCCTAAAATTACACTATAGACTTTGCACTTCTGCTGTTTTACACAATGAGCTTCAATAAAACTTGCAACCTTTGGTTCACAGAATGCAAAGCAATTCACTTGTAAAGATAATTTGGGACACTTCAGTCTTCAAATCAATGTCACATTTCTCTAAACTGTGCAATTCCCTTTCCTCGATATGTGATCCACAGATTAAACCCCAAACCTGACAACTCCACTGATTCACCCATCTCGTCCAGTTGGTCTTGGTGGTGCCCTGCATGGAAGCCCTTAGCCCTTCATATTGTCGTCATGATTTAAAAAGACATACCTATAATCATAGAATTTACAGTGCAGAAGGAGGCCATTCAGCCCATCGAGTCTGCACCGGCCCTTGGAAAGAGCACCACCACTCAAGCCCACGCCTCCACCCCATCCCCGTAACCCCACCCAACCTCTTTGGACACCAAGGGCAATTTATCATGGCCAATCCACCTAACCTGCACATCTTTGGACTGTGGGAGGAAACCGGAACACCCGGGAGGAAATCCCCACACACGCACACACGGGAGAACGTGCAGACTCCCCACAGACAGTGACCCAAGCCGGGTATTAAACCTGGGACCCTGGAGCCGTGAAGCAACTGTGCTAACCAATGTGCTATCGTACTGCACCTTTCATGAAAAAAAAAGCTTCCAAAAGTACTTTTACCAATGTACTGTAATCTCTGCTGAGTACAGGAAGCAGCAGCCAATCTGCACACAGCGAGCTGCCACAGGAAGACGAGATGAAGCAGTATGTGATATCGATGGAGGTTTAATATTGACCAGCACAACTCCCCTGCTTTTCTTTCAAATAGTGCCATAGGATCTTCTATTTTTTTTTTTAAATGTTCCAATTAAGGGGCAGTTTAACATGGCCAATCCACCAGCCCTGCGCATATTTGGGTTGTGGAGGGGAGACCCACGCAAACACGGGGAGAATGTGCAAACTCCACACGGACAATGACCCTGGTCTGGGAATGAACCCGGGTCCTCGGCACCATGAGGCAGCGGTGCTACCCACTGCGTCACCATGCTGCCCTCATCGGATCTTTCACACCCACCAGAGAGGGTACACTGGGTTTCAATATAACATCTCATTGGGAAGAGAGCACCTCAGATGTGCTGCAGAACTCCAGCGAGAGCAATTGTTGATTTTGGGCCAAGTCCTGGACTGAGATTGAACCCTTAAAAGGCAGGAATACTATCCACCGAGCCATGCTGGAAAGGTTCTTCCTCAATATGGGCAAAATTCTGCCATGCCCGCTGCCGGTGGGCTCAACGACGAGCAGGGAGTGAACAGAAATCCATTGAAGGCTCAAAATCAATTTTACCGGCCTGAATTTTCCATGGCATCTTCCGCTGGTTCCCACCATGGCAGATCGGCAAACCTGCTGGAGTCTGGTATGAAACAGATTTTCATCCCACTAATGAGATACAGACCCGACCACCCATGCCCGATTCTCCACAATGCCAGTGGGAAAACCTGCCTTGAACAACGTGGCATGCAGATGCCAGGGAAGGCACTTGAACAATGCCTGGGGCATTTTCAAGAGGTCCACCTTCTTTCTTCAACAGTGAGCCAGTGATGTTGGACACCTTTTCTCCGCTCCCCAGGTCAACTAAATGTTCTAGGTTTTGCAGGGTTTCACCTTTGATCTGGATGGATGGATGGATGGATGGATGGATGGGAGCACTTTGCCTTGGGGCGGGTTGGTAAAGGACTTGCATCTTCTGGAGGTTGAGGCGGAGACTGATTCTTTGGTATGCTTCTGCGAAGGTGTCAAGCATAGTTTAGAGATTCTCTTCCTCGGAGTGGGGTAGTGACGCCATCCACATGGTGGGGACTGTCGGCGATATCTTGTCGTGGAAGAGTTGCGAGGAAGTTGTTGACTTTCTCTGGACATCCGGGTCTTGGACAGAGTCTTCCATAGCACCTCCCAACTGACTGAAATCAAAAGCCTTGGTCAGATTGAAGACGACCATGTCGAGTGGTTGATGTTGCTCCTGGCCTTTCTCAAAGTTGTTAAGCAGTGAAAATCACGTCCATTGTTGAACGAACGGTTTAGTTGGAAGCCACACTGGCTTTTCAGAATGATTTCTTCAGAGACTGGGAGAAGGTGGCTATTGAAGATTCAGGCAATGGAGAGTAGGGAGATTCTCCAGTAGGTCCCAGAGTCTGCTTTGTCTCCTTCCCTGAAAATAGTGATGACGGATGGCACCCCAGCAAGAATCTCATCTTTGTCCCAGATTCAGAAACAGCTAATGGGAGATGACGGGTGATCTCATCTCCTCCAAGCTGGAATATCTCTGCTGGGATCCCGTCCACTTGGTGGCTTTTCCATTCTTCATGTGTTTAATAGCGGCTTTGTCCTCACTTGGTGGGAGCCCAAGATCTCCACTCAGTGGGGAGTTAGTGGATTTTCTCAAACACGTCCACATCTGTGGATATGTCATGGTTAGGAGTTCTTTGAAGTTCTCTCTATTGAAGGCCGATGTTTTCGGTGTCTCACAAAAAGAGTTCCAGCAGAATTCCAAGGGGGTGGGGGAAAGAAAAAAAAAAAAAAAAAGAGGGCCAGATTGTTGTTTATTGGTGGGGGGGGGGGGGGGGGGTGAAGTTTGTGATGGAAACGTTTATAGTACCATGTTTATGTCGCTGTTATTATTATAATAAAAATTTGCAAATACCCTAATAAAAATAGAGTTCCACCCTTACTCTGCGCCAGTTTGAGGTCTAGGATGTTGGGCCTATAGCCCTTTCTTGGGTAGTCCCTCAGCGTTGAGGATGACTTGCTTCCACTCTGGGGAGGGGAGTTCTGTGGTGGCTGAATAGTCCAATCCTGGATCCGCACTCTGCCACAGGTTTGGCAGATGGCACAGCTTCCGCATGCTCCACCCTGCGATGCGCAAGGTGATTAACGCCTTAGATCTCCACTTTTTGTGCATTCCAAGGCAAACGATTTCCACGTGTCAATGGGATGTTTCATTTCGCTTCAGATTTGTAGGATTTTGCCCAGGCAACATTGATTAGATCTCTCCAGGGATGAGGTGTCTGCTGTACATTGTCCAGATGCATATAGGAGGGCAGTGACCACAGTTGCTCTGTAGACCATGAGCTTGGTGCTGGATTTGGGGTCTCGGTCTTCGAACACTTCATTCCTCAGGCATCCGAAGACTGCACTGGTGCATTGGAGTGGAGTTGATGCTGGATTTCATCGTCAATGCCTGCTCTCACGGAGAGGAGGCTCCCGAGGTTTGGGAAATAACCCACATTGTCCAGGGGTTCACCATGGATCTTAATGGTTGGAGGGGGGGGGGGGGCGCAGTTTTGTGTGGCAGGAGTGGGCTGTTAGATAACCTTTGTTTTCCTCTGTTTAGTCAGAGGCCCATTCTCTCATACGCCCCAGTGAATGTGTTGATGATGGTTTGTAGCTTGGCCTCCCGAGTATGCACAGACACACACAGGCATCTTCGGAGCACTGCAGCTCGATGACAAGAGGTTGGGGTGGTCTTTAAAAAAAAATAAATTTAGAGTACCCAATTAATTTTTTCCAATTAAGGGGCGATTTAGTGTGTTCAATCCACCTATCTTGCACATCTTTGGGTTGTGGGGGCGAAACCCACGCAAACACGGGGAGAATGTGCAAACTCCACATGGACAGTGATTCAGAGCCGGGATCGAACCTGGGACCTCAGCGCCATGAGACTGCAGTGCTAACCCACTGAGCCACTGTGCTGCCCTGAGGTTGGGGTGGTCTTGGTTCTGGTCTGGAGGTGGAGGTTGAACAGTTTCCCGCTGGTTCAGTAGGTTAGCTCTGTAGTGGTGTTTGGTTGCTTCCTTGATCATGAAGGTAACATAGAACACTGGTGGGAGGTCATAACTGTGCCGACATATTGGTCAGTGGCACTATTAATACAAATATATACAACTATGTAATTATGCATTGATATGTCTATACATGTATCACCACAAGTTCCACTCCAGTGGCAAACATCGGGGTGATAGTGCGCGAGCGTTACTACGAGGAAGATAGAGAAGAGAATTGGTGCAATGACACAGCCCAGTTTGACCCCAGTTTGTACATGCATTGGGTCCGTGGTGGTTCTGTTGGTGAGGATCGTGGAGCAAATGGAGAATGGTGACTGATTTTGGGTCCACATATTGCCATGGTGACACTGACGCCAGGGTGTTGTGCCGGTCAGTGAGGAGTTGCAGCTCCTTAGCTTTCTCAGTCACTCCACTGGTTCTGGATTTCCCTCGTTCTTCTTTATACCTTTGCCTTGTCTGATTGAGGCACTCTCCTGTCTTGCTGGTTGGCTGATTGAGGCACACACCTCTGCCTCTCTCGTTATGTTGTTTGACAGGCATGAAGAGCCTCCCTCTTCTTGTTGATGAGGTCGTTCTCATTGAACCTATCTTGGCATTGCCTGGTCTTGTAGCCAATGGCCGTCTTCAGCTTTTTCCAGTTTTCCTCCACTCTATTAGAATATACCATTGAGAAAATATTGTTGGAAGTTCATCAACATGCTTGGCTCTTGAAGCTGCTCAACATTGATCTTTTTACAGAGTTTAGTCTTCATCTTTTGCTGCTGCCGGTGGAGTTTGATGGACATGAGGAGTGGATGAGCTGGCGATCCGTCCAGTGGTCATCTGCACTGGTCCATTGCTTTGGTGATTAGGGCATCCTTTTGGTCCCAGGATCATGTCAGTGGATGTCTCCAGGAAATCTTTTTGGTAGAACAGCGTGCTAGTGATAACAAGCTGGTGTTCCGCACATTTGGTGAGCGGGAGAACCCGACTTGCAATTTCCTCCTTTCCAACGGTTCGTTTCCAGATTTGGGAGTCGTTTCCAACCTTGGCATTGACGTTCTCAAGGAGAATGATCTTACCTTCCTCAGGAATATGGTGTCCAGGGTGGAATCGAATCCTTCTTTGGAATCATCATTGGCATCAATGTAAACTGTTGTAGGGCAGCAGGGTGGCGCAGTGGGTTAGCCCTGCTGCCTCACGGCGCCAAGGTCCCAGGTTCGATCCCGGCTCTGGGTCACTGTCCGTGTGGAATTTGCACATTCTCCCCGTGTTTGTGTGGGTTTCGCCCCCACAACCCAAATATGTGCTGGGTAGGTGGATTGGCCACGCTAAATTGCCCCTTAAGAATTAGGTACACTAAATTTATAAAAACAAAAATGTAAACTGTTGCCATGCTGGTTCTTGGCAAGTTCAAGCCAAAGAGTCATGAGGTGCCTTATTGATGCCAACGGGGAGCTCTGAGAGATGGTTGATAAGTGTGTTCATGATGGAGAGTTCAATTCCATACGTCCTGGGCTGACCCTCATGTTCTCTCTCCAGAAAATGAAAATCGCTCATTATTGTCACGAGTAGGCTTCAATGAAGTTACTGTGAAAAGCCCCTAGTCGCCACATTCCGGCGCCTGTTCGGGGAGGCTGCTACGGGAATCGCACCGTGCTGCTGGCCTGCCTTGGTCTGCTTTAAAAGCCAGCGATTTAGCCCAGTGTGCTAAACCAGCCCCTGCAGAAGGTGGTGTAACCACCACCATCTTCCTTCAGCTGCCCTTTGGATCTCTTGCAAGGAAGTGACAATGTTGAAGTGCCTGGGTCCACGGCAACATGGGCAGTTCTCCGTTCCAGTCAATTGTTTGGTGAATGTATCTCAAAAGTGCACTGAAGTGGGAATGAAATCACAGACTAACCTGTATCCCATGTACCCAGACACATTTAGGGAAAGTTCCAGTAGGGATCACCAATGACCCATGGGATAGATTTTCCTCAACAATGGAGCACGCTTTGGATCAGCGATTGAGACAGGCAGCCACCCTGCTCAATAAATCATGGGATACTATGTATACCCATTGAGTCAGTGCAAGGAATCTTAATGTTCCATTTAGGCTTGATGAGTAACACAGGAATGAACAAAAAGGAATGTTGTGATTCAAACCCTGCTATAAAAAAAAAAGAAAGGAGAGGAGCTGGAGTAAATAAAACACTGCTCACCCACAGTTAGTGGTTTCCAATCTTTGCAATGGCTCGAAAAATCAAGCTAAACTTTAACGCAAACCTGGCAAACTGGGGACAGATTCTGTGCCAGATTTCAGAACTTGCTGGTGTTGGGAAAAAAAAGAAAAAAAACAAATTCAGTGAATAGGGGGACACAGGAAAACTAACTGATGTGATTGCAAAGCAGTTTAGGTTAATGGCCGTGTCATTGCTGATATTAATTCACTTCTCACGCACCAAATTTAATTATTCCTTTTTGCCTCTCCACCTTTCCTACATCAGCACACAAAGATCAAACTGAAATGATGTTAAAAATACTCTGTAGTCGTAACTGGAAAAGTAGCTTTTTTTATTCACGGAAGATCGTACAGTCCCAATTCTCTTCCTGCAAAGATTGTTAGGTGCTTGAACTCTTCGAACCTACTTGGGCCAACTGCAGGAAGGCAACAAGCGACCACAAGGCTTTTCGGAATATAGTTCAATGTCTGATACTAAGCCCCTGGGCTTTTATTTGGGTGGCCTTAATGATATCAAAACTCAATCCGGGTAGCCTGTACTGTAGCAAGAATAGGCACATGTCCCAATCTCAATACACAACTAAATATTCCAACTCATTGGGTTCTTCCTGGACGGGTTCAACTGCCTCCACCATCTGCACTGTCAGGTGGGGTCACGGTCTGCTGGAGCACAGGAAGCATCAGGGACAAGAAGCCAATTGGTATTCGGCGAGAAACATACATAGAAAATAGAAGCAAGAGGTGGTCTTTCGGCCCTTTGGGCCTGCCTCGCCATTCATTGGCTGATCATCAAGTCCAATACCCTTATTCCATCTTCCCCCCCCCCCCATATCCCTTGAGTTCCAAGAGCTGTATCTAATTCCTTCTTGAAATTACACAACGTTGTGGCCTCAACTACATTCTGTGGTAACGAATTCCAGATTCAGCACCGTCTGGGTGAAGAAATTTCTCCTCACCTCACCCCTTGGGGTTATATGATCCCTAGTTCTGGATTCCCCCATCATTGGTAACATTCTTTCCGAACCCACACTGTCTAATCCTATGAGATCCCTTCTCACTCTTCTAAACTACAATGAAAATAATCCTAACTGATTTAGTCTTTCCACCATCCCAGGAATCAGCCTGGTAAACCTTTGCTGCACTCCCTCCATAGCAAGAACATCCTTCCTCAGATAGGGATACCAAAACTACACAATACTCCAGGTGTGGCCTCACCAATGCCCTATACAATTGCAGTACAACATCCTTATTCCTACACTCAAATCCTCTCGCTATGAAGGCCAACATACCATTTGCCTTCTTTACTGCCGGCTGTACCTGCACGCTTACTTTCAGCGACTGATGCACGAGGACACCCAAGGTCTCGCTGAGTATCCACCACCCATTTAAATAATAATCTTGCCATTCACATGCCCACTCGCTCAGCCCATCCAAATCCCACTGAAGCATCTCTGCATCCTCCTCACAGCTCGCCCTCCCACCCAACTTTGTATCGTCTGCAAATTTGGAGATAAAATATTTAGTTTCCTCTTCCAAATCATTAATATATAATGTGAACAGTTGGGGTCTGAGCACAGATCCCCGAGCTACCCCACTTGTCATTGCCTGCCAATCGGAAAAGAGTCCCATTTATTCCAACATTTTGCTTCCCGTCTGCTAGCCAGCTTTCTATCCATCTCATGACACTACCCGCTTTAACTTTACATAGCAAAAGCCCTCTGAAAGTCTAAATAAACTACATCCACAGATTCTCCCAGGTTAACTGTATTTGTCAAGCACGATTTCCCTTTTGCAAATCCATGCTGACTTCACCATTGCTTTCCAAATGCTGTGCTATGAAATCCTTGATAATGGACTCCCTACTACAGACGTTAATCCGAATGTTTCAGAGCTGGGTGGGTGGGGTCAGGTTCACTGGAATGTTGAGAGGAGGGGATTTGAGAACTCCACCCATTTGGATCATTGCTAGTTGGGGAGTTATGTTTCTTACGTGACATTGAGAATACTTGAATGAAGCAATCATTTGAGTATGCTAGCTACCAACGCACATCTTTAACCCCATTACCATTTGTACTATTCCCACCCCTTGGCTGACAGCTCTACCATTGGAAGAATTACGCGAGTGTTACATTTTCCTACCTTTCCACCTCCAATCACCTTCTCAGCTGCATACACAGACTGGCTGCATCGTGGGCACTTTTCCGCACCACCAAACTTACTGGCAAATTTGGAGGAGCTGGGATTTGCAGAATGGCGCGGTTGAGCCCTAAGAAGAAAATGAGCGGTAGATTAAACAATAGGGTGAAAGCTTGTCATAGTATGTAGCAAGCGTGAGCACAGACATAATAAATACTGAAGATACTAAAACTGCTAAACATCAGAATAGATGACTACAGTATGCGAACGCCAGCAACTTGCAATTTGTAAGACTGAGGGAAGACTACTGGGCTGCATAGTAGCACAGTGGTTAGCAGTTTGGCTTCACAGCGCTAAGGTCCCAGGTTCGATTCCCGGCTTGGGTTACTGACTGTACAGAGTCTATACATTCTCCCCGTGTCTGCGTGGGGTTCCTCCGGGTGCTCCAGTTTCCTACCACAAGTCCAGAAAGATGTGTTGTTAGGTAATTTGGACATTTTGAATTCTCCCTCTGTGTACCCGAACAGGCGCCGGAATGTGGCGACTAGGAGCTTTTCACAATAACTTCATTGCAGTGTTAATGTAAGCCTACTTGTGACAATAATAAAGATTTTTATTATAAACCACCAGGTTAGCACTGCTGTCTCACGGCGCCGTGGTCCCAGGTTCGATCCCGGCTTTGGGTCACTGTCCGTGTGGATTTTGCACATCTCAGTGTCTGCGTGGGTTTCGCCCCCACAACCCAAAGATGTGCAGGATAGGTGATTGGCCATGCTAAATTGCCCCTCAATTGAAAAAAATGAATTGGGTACTCTAATTTTTAAAAAAAATAACCACAGGAGTGGCCAATAGGTATATTGCATGTTAAAACAGTTTTTAAACACAGAATCAATCACATTAGCAACACAGTAACAGCATTCCAATTAAGTTCTCAAGTAAAAGGGAAAAAAAAAAAACTTTCCCCTCACTATTTACACCTGTCATTATATATTCTAATTAAGCAACCCGTACATTTCAAAAGGCACAAATAAATGTTAACCATCAGGGTTACCTGCTTCACTGTGCAGCCCTTTGGAGAGACACACTTTCAGAAACAATCTGAATATCCATCGGACTTGTCAGACTCAAATCCTATAGCAAACCGGTCATGGGAATGTCCCTTTAAGAAATGTTCTGTCTTATCACATGGCTTCAGTGATGTCATTGTGTGGGTGGACCTGGGCTGTGGCTCTGGGTTTTTAAATTTCGTTTTTGAGCTGAAAGCTGTTGTGTGGTTCTGAGTTTTACTTTTGGTTTAGACCTTTGGCTGCTATATTCAGACGACAAGGATATTGAGTGTCTCTCTCTCTCTCTCCGCATGTTAAAAAGGTGTCTCCAGATCACTTGATAATTTCACAGTGATAATTGTTTTCTGGAAGGAATTCAAACCGACTGTTTTGGTAAAAGGGTTTCCTGGTTTATTGGATGTGGTTATCAAATTGAAACAGTTAAGGGAAGTTATTAAGGAATATATTAGAGTACTGTAGCTGTGCGAAGTATTTATGTTTGTAGTTGATAAAAATGCTTACTGCGTGTTTATAAAAATGTTAACTGAATTCATAGAATAAACTTTTGTTTTTGATTAAAAGTGCTTAAGGCAGGGCAGCACGGTGGCCTAGTGGTTAGCACAACCACCTCACGGCGCTGAGGTCCCAGGTTCGATCCTGGCTCTGGGTCACTGTCCGTGTGGAGTTTGCACATTCTCCCCGTGTCTGCGTGGGTTTCGCCCCCACAACCCAAAAACGTGCAGAATAGGTGTATTGGCCACACTAAATTGCCCCTTAATTGGAAAAAATAATTGGGTAATCTAAATTTATAAAAAAAAAAAAAAAAGTGCTTAAGGCCTCTGTTGAATAACACCTTGTGCTCCTTGTAACCAAAATTAACAGTTGTAGGTCAGGTGAACTCCATGATATACTGGAGTTTTCTAAACCCTGGCCCATAACAAACTGCAAAAGTACAGACAGACTTGGCTCCCCCTCCCCATTAACTACATCATCTGTATCCCAAGCACAAGGCATTCCTCAGTCTCCTCCCATTAAAATGTTCCATGGCCCGCTTAGCTAGGACTAAACAGAACCCCTCCTAAATTGTTTACACCCCACGAATCCCCGTAAATATATTCCATTGGCCATCTACATGTAAACAAAGTAAGTGGTTACTTCACCTTTACAACCCTTTTACTCACAGCTTTAGCAGACATATTGCCTGCATGTATTTGAACCCACAGGTTTGAAAATATTACTAGAACAAAATATATAAGATATAACTATTTCCTACATTCATCACGCTTGGCTAATGTAAATTAAAGATGAATTCCAATACACTCACATTTTGAAGTGTTATAAATAGATTAAATATATCACAAAATTAAAATAAAATAATGCCCGAGCTCTTCTCTTTTTTTAAAAAAAGTCACAGGATCGTTAATTAGTTTTAACGAGAACATGAAAAAAATTGATGCCCCCCCCACATTAAAGCACACAAGATGACTTGTGGTCAAATAGACACACTCGGCTCTGAACCCAAGTTAGTGTTTTGTGGATTTCTCCTCAGAATCTCCCCACATGATTGTTATGGGAGAGCTTCCGAACTCCACTCCCAAAACCTTCTCTCATAACGTTTTCCCTTAGTAGCTTGCACTCCAAATTCCAATCCAGGTTTTACAAAAGACACTTCAATCAAAGCTTCCGCTCCACTTTTCAGAGAATCCAGTCCAGGATTTCACATCAACCACTTTAGGATCTCTGTCTTGACTGTGCGCAAACTGTTCACAATTGCTTTAACCTTTAATTCCCAGATTGTATCAAAATTTCATCAGACGTTTAATTTATTTCCTGAAGTCTGCTGTCCCACTTTTAAATCCAGTTACTGCAACAATCTCTTAATTCAGAACATTTTGTTTACTCTCCCTCAAATTCTTCTGAATAATACCTTAGTCTCCGTTCACTTGACTTATTGGACACTTCTCTGGTTTCCTTAACTAGCTGGACTTTCATTTCCGGCATCCGTTTTCGTGATCATTATTCCATTGTATGACTTCTTCTATAAAAACAGAGTTGTTCCCTCTCTAGCCTTCTAAACCAGCACGGTAGCACAGAGGCTATCACAGTTGCTTCACACCTCGGGGGTCCTAGGTTCGATTCCCGGCTTGAGTCACAGTCTGTGCGGAGTCTGCACGTCCTCCCAATGTCTGCGTGGGTTTCCTCCGGGTGCTCCGGTTCCCTCCCACAGTCCAAAGATGTGCAGGTTAGGTGGATTGGCCACGCTAAAATTGCCCTTGGTTTCCAGAAAGGTTAGGTAGGGTTACTGAGTTCCTGGGGATAAGGTGGAGGTGTGAGCTTCGGTAGGGTGCTCTTCCCAAGAGCTGATGCACACTCGATGGGCCGGCCTTCTGCACTATAAAATTCTAACTCTATGTCTAAACCAATTGCTTCCAGCTGAGCTGCGAGATCTGCTTTCTCTCTCTCTCTACCTATTTACAATTACAATCAAAGTAACTAAAGCAGGACGGGTTACTAGGGTTTGTGAATAAGCCATATGGGACACTTGTCTTTATCAATCGAGGCATAGATTACAAAAGCAGGGAGGCCATGTTGAGAGTTGTATAGAACTTTGGTGAGGCCACAGCTAGAGCAGTGTGTGCAATTCCGGTCACCACATTATAGGAAGGATGTGATTGCACTGGAGGGGGTGCAGAAGAGATTTAACAGGATGGTGCCTGGGATGGAACATTTAAGTTATGGAGAGGTTGATAGGCTTGGGTTGGTTGTTTTCATTGGAGCAGAGAAAACGGAGGGGTGCACGATTGAGGGGTATGGACAGGGTGGATAGGGAACAGCTGTTCCCCTTAGTTGAAGGTTCAGTCACGAGGAGACACAAGTTGAAGAGGGGCTGTTTGTGGGGGTATGTCAGGAAAAACATACCCAGAAGGTGGTGACGGTCTGGAATGCACTGCCTGGGAGGGTGGTAGAGGCGGGTTGCCTCACATCCTTTAAGCTTCTCTCTTTACAAGGTCCCACTTGCCAAGCAACACCCACATGCTTATGCGTTTTTATTTATTCTTCACACTGTAGCCCTAGGAACACAGTTGGAACCTAACCAACCACCAAAAATAAAATCATCCAACATGAATCTTACTCGTCCAAGAACAGAAACATTAAATTAAATACACTTAAAACTATACCTTCTTTCTAATTTTACCAATAAATAAACCCCTTTAACAACCTTTGTTTTCCCAACACTCGCTTTTAAAATGGAGTATTTATTAACAAGTAAATGGTCAGAAGGCTTTCCCGGTGATCCCAATGGGATTGCTGATCGATGTTGATCGCACCTGCAGTGGCAGAGAGAGGATTAAAATGGTTTCCCTTTTCAGCAATATTCAAGTTCTGGACCCCCAAATGAATGCTCATTTTCCATCTTCACCCACAAAATAATGATTTGGCTGGGGTGTGGGAGTAGTCGGAGTGTCTTTAGAACTCTTCAGAAGTGAAATAGGAAAATTGTAAGACAAGGTTAGGTGTAGTTGTAAGAAAGTACCACTTACTCTGGCTGAAATTAATTGGAGAGCACATTAATTAATTTTAATGACTCCATCATCAAAAGACATCATCCAGCCACTGAAATGACCATTCTTGTACAAGGCTCGACTGGAGTGCCAACAGCACAGTCAATGGTTCTCAAAGTGTTGTCCGAGAGAGCCCTTCACATGTTCAAGTCACCGACTCAACACCACAGCGATATGAAAAGTGATTTTATAAACTCAAATGTAACAAATGTTCTCTTGCAGTATTAATGTTCATAATATGTAAATGCCCATAATTGTCACTGGCATGAATAATTTGTGAATTAATTGGAAAAATGCACATAATGTATTACATTTCTAAACAAAAATGTAGTGAAATATTTATCTTTTCCACAAGTTCTCTTAATTCGGATAAGTTTCACGATATGGCTAGTGAATGTGATTGGAGTTAAACAGATAGGTGGTTACTACAATCTCTTCCTCCACCCAAGTGGACCGTGGATGGGGAGCCACTGCTGTGTAATAATCAAGAGCCACTTTACAGTGATTAGGAGCCGGTTGACTGGTCCTGTTGATGGAACCATCAATTCACGAGACACGTGTTTTAAGATAGGAACAGTGGTTTTAATCTACTTACTACAGAGCCAGCCTGTTACCCGTTGAACTCTCGATGAACTGCAGGCTGGCCCTGGACACGGTTATTTATACAGCAGCCAAGGGGGAGGAGTCATGGGCGGAGCCAAGGGTGGAGCCCTGCACAAACTCCTGAGCATTCCCAGAGCTACTCCCCCTAGTGGTCGTATAACGCTACTGCACTGACAATAGTATTGGTAAATACAGTGTGAATTACTACGTTACATTCACCACACCTGTCAAGGCTGTAAGTTTGGGGTTTTGAAGTGTAAAACTCTTTAGTTCCAAATTCTTAATTTATAACAATGGGGTGGCACAGCATTTAGCGCTGCTGCTTCAGTTTCAGTGACCCAGGTTCAATTCTGACCTTGGGCAACTGTGCAAAGTTTACACTTTCTCCCCGTGTCTGTGTGGGTTTCCTCCGGGTGCTCCGCTTTCCTTCCACAGTTCAAAGATGTGTAGGTCTGGTGGATTGGCCCTGCTGGGCCATCTAAAGGTTGGGTTGGGTTATGGGGATAGGGCAGGAGAGTGAGCCTAGGTTGAGTGCTCTTTTGGACGATTGGTGCAGACTTGATGGGCTGAATGGTCTCCTTCTGGGGGATTCTATGATTCAGTTGCACCTGACCTACCAAGGTACAAATAACCCAGTATTTATGAATCAAGCAGAAGCAAGATTTTACATATCCTCAACAAAAGCAGTGAAGATAACATGGAAGATTCTGCCTCCTCCCAAGACCCGAGGATTCCTCATGCTGCAGGCACAAGCATTGTCTTTACTTCCAATATAGAATGTGAGCTTCGCTGGCTAGGCTGGCATTTAATGCCCATCTCTACTTGCCCTTGAGCAGCCTTCATGAACCGCTGCAGTCCATGGAGTTAGCCAACCAAGGGGTCCTCTATAAAAGCCATGACTAGGATGAGTTGACTCACTATAAACCAGAGGTCAGAACTGGGACTTTCTTATTTGGTTCCTTTGCAGCTGCGCACCACTAAATCTGTGTTTCCCAAATTATGCACTGCTGCTCAAGAACTCTCTTCACCCAGTCTGGCCCACATGTGTGACTCCAGACCCACAGCCATGTGGCTGAATTTCAACTACCCTCTGGAAAGGATAGTATCAAACAACAAATTGTTACAGAAAATCAAATGGGCTGCAGTGATTCAAGAAAGTGACTCACCATCACCTTCCCATGGGAAATAAATGTTGATCTTGCACCCAGAGAATGAAAGAGAGATTATAAGTACAGTTGGTCTGGGTTAGGCAGCGGAAGAAAAGTGAAATCAGTTCGGAGGCCCATTCCTGAACCACGGTCACAACACTTGCTTGAAAATAACATGTGGCAAGGTCCACAGAGTTCAGCTGTGATGCATCACAATTATCGAATAGTCTATTGACATTCACTTTATGCCTCTGTCAATGCCCGATTAGGTGAAGTTCTGGATCTTGCCAACTTTTCTCCCATCTTCTGCTGGAAGATTTTGACTCCTTGCTGTGGGAGAAGAGTTTAATGGACTCTCAGCAGCCTGTAGTAACTCGCTGGAGTGGCCCGAATAAGTAACCCTCGACAGCGAATATCATTGGTCTTCTCAGGGGAGGCCAACCCAGATGGGAGACCCAGATGGGAGACCCAGATGGGAGACCCAGATGGGAGACCCAGATGGGAGACCCAGATGGGAGACCCAGATGGGAGACCCAGATGGGAGACCCAGATGGGAGACCCAGATGGGAGACCCAGATGGGAGACCCAGATGGGAGACCCAGATGGGAGACCCAGATGGGAGAAAGGCAAATCGACATAAAAACTGCAGATGCTGGAACTGTTTTCGGATTATGCACATGGCATTGATGTTGATGCCGAGGCCAGTACTTTTATTGCCCATGTGAAGGTGGTGGGGAGCAGCCTTCTCGAACTGCTGCAGTCCATGTGGTGTAGGCCCACCCACATTGCTGTTAGGGAGGGAGTGAGTTTGAGGATTATGACCCAGCAATGGCGAACAAACAACAATATAGTTCTTAAGTCTGGATGGTGTGCAGCTTGGAGGGGAACTTGGAGGTGATGGTGTGCTCATGTCTGTGCTATCCCTGTCTGAGATGGTAGAGGTTACAGATTTGGAAAGTGATCTTTGGTGATAGGAGCAGTACACCTTGTAGATGGTACACATTGCTGCCACTGTGCATCAATGATGGAGGGAGTGGATGTTGAAGGATGGGATGCCAATGAAGTGGGCTGCTTTGTTTTAGATGGTATCAAACTTTTTGAGTGTTGTTGGAGTTGCACAAGGCAATTGGAGAGTTTTCCTGACTTTGAGGAGTCAGGAGTTACTTACTGCAGGATTCCCAGCCTTTGAACTACTCTTGTAGCCACAGTATTTGTATGGCTAGTCCAGTTCAGTTTCTAGTCAATGATAACTCCCAGGATGTTGAAAGTAGGGGATTCAACGATGGGAATGTCGTTGAATGTCCAGGGGAGATGGGCATTGCCTGGCAAAAGTGTCACTTTGGCGGCGAGTGTATGTTGTCCAGGTCTTGCTGCATATGGGCCTGGACTATTTCAGTATCAGAGGAGTGGGAATGGTGAACATCAGCGAGCACCCCCACTTCTGACTTTATGGTGGAGGGAAGGTGAAGAATTGAAAATGCTGGAAACTTGAACACAGGAAGAAGTTAGAAATCTTACAGTTGGAGGGGAAAAGATTTCTCGATCTTTCCCAACCCTTTGACTTAAACCATTAACTCACTTTTCTCTTGCTCTCTCCACAAATATGCAATCTAGCATTTGCCACATTTTCTGTAAGTGAATATACCGCTCCTTTTTACACTGTGACTAATGAAGTAAAAAATAACACTAGATATATGTGTGAAAATCAAATTGAAATGTGAATTTTCAAATATTTATTGGAGCACTGATCTGTTTTTATGTCTATACCAAGGGACATATCAGCACAGAACTATGTTCTGGAGAGTGAGCTTTAATATTGGATTACATTGGCGATTCAGAAAATTAGATTGGATTTATAATGGATTTATAATGATACACCGAGTTTCTAATAGAAAATGTGTTCAGATAGATGGGACTCAAATTTCAATCGAGGTTGTGCCCATTTCTAAAAGAGTTTTACTGATGAATTGCCTTGAACCTCTAAGGATTTCTAGGCTCTCCATTTTATCCTGTCTCTTAGTCTATAAATAGCCCCTGTAGATTGGCAAGAGGGCTAGAGACATTGCTTCAGAGAATGGTTACTGGGAGGCTATTCAGCCCATCGCATCAGTGTCAGCTCAATGCAGGAGCCATTGACCCAATGCCGGAGCCATTGACCCAATGCCACTCGCCTGACCTCTCCCCATACCCTGCAAATTATTCCCCTCAGATAATGATTCAATTTTTCTTTGCAATTCACAATTGAATTGGCTTCTGACTCACCCGTGGAAATGCATTCCAGATCCTATCCACTCAATTGGTTGTTGCCCGATGGCACCATTGCTTTTTTTGCCAATCACATCAAATTGGTGACTTCTGGATCTCAACCCTTCTGCCAATGGGGGAAAACAGTTTTTCCTCATCCATTCTCCTCATGACTTTTGAGCACCTCCATCAAATCGCCTCTCAACCTTCTCCTCTCCAAGGAGTACAGCCCCAATCTATCTTCACAACTGAAGTTCCTCACCCCTGGAACCATTCTAGTGAATCTTTTCCTGACCTTCTCCAATGTTTTCATAAAGGTCCAAGGAGAATGGGACACAATACCCCAGCTGAGGCCAGACAGATTTATCTTATGCCCCTACCCATAAAGTCCAGGATTCTGTTCATTTAGTTAAACCGCTCACTCCACCTGCCGTGCCAGCTTCAATGATTTTTGCACATATAACCAATCCAAAGTCCTTCTGCGCCTGAACTCTCTTTAGAAATGTACACTCCCGTTAATATTGCCTCTTCCGACCAAAATTGAGCTCATTCATTCTTCATAAACACTTACTCCACTTGATGGGGGCCAGGATTTTCTAGGGTCTCAGAACTAAGAGTTCCAGCACCTTGACCGTAGCCATAGCCCTTTGGCCCATACTTCTTGCCATAGCAACCCTTGCAGTAGATTTCAGCTTCATGTGCAGCGACTGTAGTGCTGTCTAGGGCTTTTCTGCAGATCACTGAAAAACAACAAGAGCAAGGAGGCTGCTGATGAACCCATTTCACAGATCAAAAAAAAAACAACTCAGAAGCACTTTTGCAATGAAAAATAAAAACGGGTTCGATAAGGAAGAACATATAATACCAGACACTGGCCTAAAAAAGACAATCCAGGGTGAACAATATGAAAATGAAAATCGCTTATTGTCACAAGTAGGCTTCAATGAAGTTACTGTGAAAAGCCCCTAGTCGCCACATTCCGGCGCCTGCCCGGGGAGGCTGGTACGGGAATCGAACCGTGCTGCTGGCCTGCTTTAAAAGCCAGCGATTTAGCTTGGTGAGCTAAACCAGTAAATAAAGAGAATGATAGACATTGAGAGGACACAGACAGGCAAAATGGATGGACATTAGCAGCAAAACTTATTGTAGTGGAGAAGTGATTTTGTTGGGAAGGTAATAAATATAAAATAAAGTGCACAATTTTTTTTTTTTAATTTAAGAGTACCCAATTCATTTTTTCCAATTAAGGGGCAATTTAGTGTGGCCAATCCACCTAGCCTGCACATCTTTAGGTTGTGGGGACAAAACCGACGCAAACAGGGGGAGAATGTGCAAACTCCACACGGACAGTGACCCAGAGCCAGGATCGAACCTGAGACGTCGGCGCCATGAGGTAGCAGGGCTAACCCACTGCGTCACCGTGCTGCCCCAAGTGCACAATTCTAAAGGAGATGGAGCAGCAGGAGCTTCACAAACCAATGAGGATGGTTGGGAAAGCAGTTAATAAAGCACCCTGAATTCTGGGCTTAAAAAGGAGGGACACAGAGGGCAAAAGCAAGTAAGGATTATGATACTGGATATTATATTTCAATTCTGGATGCCACATCTTAAAAAGAGGACATGAAGGTTTTAGAGACACAGTGTAGAAAGGATTCACAGGAATCTTTCCAGGGGTGGGAAACTTCAGTTATGTAGAAAGAAAGAAGCTGGGGCAGCTCTCCTTGGGGAAGAGAAGGTTTGACGGAGGTGTGAGATGCCTGGACAGATTAGGGAGGGAGAAACTGCCCCCATTGGGGGAAGGATGGAGAACCAGAGGACACCAATCACCTTAAGCCACAGAGACATTAAAAAATTTTTTTTTTTAAAATTTAGAGTACCCAATTATTTTTTCCAATTAAGGTGCAATTTAGAGTGGCCAATATACCTACCCTGCACATCTTTGGGTTGGGGGGTGAAACCCACGCAGACACGGGGAGAATGTGCAAACTCCACACGGACAGTAACCCAGGGCCGGGATTCGAACCCGGGTCCTCAGCGCCGTAGACAGCAATGCTAACCACTGTGCCACCGTGCTGCCCTCTAGCCACAGAGACATGAGGAAACTTTTGAAATGCAGCGAATGGTCAGAATCTGGATGCACTGCCTGAGACTTGAGTGGAGACAGATTCAATTGTTGTTTTCTGGTTGGTCAAGATATGAAGCCAATTCCAGATAGATTTTAAGGTTTGAAATGTGTACATGTGGTTGGATATGGAGAATTCCAGCTGCTAGATCTCTGGAAACACATCCTTGTTGGTAAAGGAGCATTGCAATTTCATTTATTTATCCATTTCTTCCACAAATCGGCTCCCACGTATCGAAAAATTTAGCGTTTCCATTCAACTTATTATTGAACTTGTGTCCCTGGTTTAAAGTTTACAACCAGGATGGCACGGTGGCGCAGTGGTTTGCACTGCTGCCTCACAGCACCAAGGTCCCAGGTTCGATCCTGACCCACTGTCCGTGTGGAGTTTGCGCACTCTCCCAGTGTTTGCGTGGGTTTCACCCCCACAACCCAAAGATGTGCAGGGTAGGTGGATTGGCCACGCTAAATTGTCCCTTAATTGGAGGGGTTAAAAAGTTATTGGGTACACTAAATTTACCAAAAAAATAAATAAAGTTTACAACCTCCCTGCAACATGGCCCCTCCGCACCCCTCCAAATGTCATCTCAATAAACCCAGAGATTTCTGACAGTTTCAATTTGGATTTATGAAAACTGGTAGCTATTTATTGTTGGAGACGATACTCAGGAAAAATAAAAAAAAATTTTTTTTTTTAAAAAAACAGATCTACAATTATTGACATCAAATCAGATAGCACCCACACTAGTGAAAAATTAGAGTTTAGTTTTAGCAGGCAGCCCTAGCAACATCAAGAGTACCCTTTTGAGGGTAAACTGAGCAGTTATGTCATCAATCGTGCTAAGAATTAATGAATTTATGTTGTTGCCTCCTCCGGTGGGGTAATTAAGTCAGGAATTGATGTTTAGGAGCAACAATGGGTCTGGAATCTCTGGAAGGCAATGTGCTGATCATACCAGTGGATAATTTACAAGGTGGAGGGTGTGGGGGTGTTAACGATTCTGCTGCAAAGCACTTGTTGTTGGATCTGATCTGATCTGAAAGCTTATAATGGAGGGCTGATAAAAAGGGGCTGGCGTACTGCAAAGAAAGCAGGTTTTGTGGAAACTTCTACTGTTGCACTGTATCTCCTCCGCATGGTAGACAGTCTTCTCACACGCAGCACACTTTGCTCCACCACCCCACTGCGGCATCTCCTGGGACAATAATAAATCTAAAAATTGGGAAAACAAAATTTAAAAATTAAAAATAAAAAAAGTCACATGGTGTTAGAGAGGACAATGTTTCAATAACCACAAGAATCTGGAACAAAATTTAGATTGCCCAACCGTAACTTGGTGGGAACAAAAAAATGCCAAACAGCACACTTGTACATCGTTCATCGCAATAAAACATCCAAGGCAGTTCATGGGAGTAATTATCAAACACTATGGGGTGACACCAAGGCATGTAAGATCGGTGTCCAACCTGCTGGGCGTGGGAAAAAGACTGGGTGAAGGAGGAGGAATGATGCTCCGGAAGGGAATTCAAGAGCTTAGTGCCGAGAAAATATTCCCCACTGGTGGAGAACAAGAGGCCAGAATTGGAGTGCAGGCATCTCATTTAAGGCACGGGGTGGCGACAGATATAGACAGAAACAAGGATGGAAACCTTCACTGCTCAGAGGGTGGTTTAGAATATGGAACTTGTTACTATGAGGCAAAGCTGAAATGAACAATATTGCTGAATTTCAGGGGGAGCTAGATAAAGGCTAGGGAGAATGAACAGTAGGAATTGCTGATTGGGTTAGATGATGATGAAGGGATGAAGGATGATAGGCTTGTGAGAAGAATAGAAAACGGGCAAGATCCATTAGGGCAGAGTAGACTTATAACTAAAAAGAAAAGACTAATTATGTACTTTTTTTTTGATGTGTGGTACTTCAAAACTAATTAAAGGATTGATTTAAGTGAAGTTGCTCAAGAGACATATTTGTGCCTGTTTTGTGATTACCAGAAATGTTATAAATATTTTAATTTTAACAAAAATAATCTTTATTGTCACAAGTAAGCTTACATTAACCACTGCAATGAAGTTACTGTGAAAAGCCCCTAGTTGTCCCAGTACAGCACCTGTTCGGGTACACAGAGGGAGAATTCAGAATGTCCAATTCACCCAACAAGCACGTCTTTCGGGACTTGTGGGAGGAAACCCACACAGGGATGGGGAGAACATGCACAGAGACCCTTTTACAGATTAAAATTAATCTCCAATTTTTAAATTTTTTTTTTAAAAACCACACCATTTATTTCTAATGGAGCATCTGGTGATTATCAGCAGCTGCCAATCTACAAATTATCAGTTATGTTTCAATCATTGTATTGATTTACCGTTATCGGACTTGGTGATTTATAAAGCATGTCCTTCTATTTTAGCAGCAGAATAATATACGCCATGTTGCTCGGACATATCTAATTAGCTGTGAGCACTGCCATGGGAGATCCAAGAGATACAAAAACAAAAAAGATGTTCCTGCTGACCGTGACCTACCAATTACAATTTGACAGTTGATGGTTCCAGTGTTCTCCTAATAATATGTAATTACTGGATTTAAATCCCAATAGCAATTCATTTTATATCATGCAAAGCATTATTGCAATAAATGTTTAGGTCTCTCATCTACAAATAGAAATTTATTTCAATTAGCTCGAGCAGATGTTAGTTCAGAATATTAACAGCGAATCTCAGTACAAACCTCCTGTGACCACTTTTACTGCATTTCAGCTCTTCCCCCCCCCCCCTCCGCCAAGCAATCTGGAGAAATGGAGTCTTAAAATTTTACTTACTGCCGCAATTTAAATTCCAGTGTCAAGAATATCTTTTCCCACACTATTGTCTTATGTTGCTGCGTCCTGATCTCCGAAGGTCACAAACGTCACTCTGTCAAACAGAGACTGTACCGTAACCCATTATCAGCCTACCATTATCCTCCGACTATGACAGCTTCTGCCTGTTTTCCATTATAATCCTTTATTGGAATTCTCGTGGTCGTGTAGCTCAAATGTCCCACTATTAACAGGAGAACAAATGACACCATTTTCTCAAGAGAGCTACAGATTACACCTTGGATTTCTCTCTATTGAAATATGGCCAGTGAATAATACGGCTCAGGAAGATTTCACAGGATCTTTAGGAGGTAAAAATCACCCCCCTCCCCCTTAAGAAATAATTCCATTTCAGAATGTTTAACAAGTTAGAGAAAAAAGGCATCTGAAATTTGTTACAGATGGGGGGGGGGGGGGGGGGGGGGGGGGGGGGGGGGGGGGGGGGGGGGGTTAATTTAAACAGCCCCGATTTGTGCTCTCATCATCTGTCTGTCTGTATTGATTTACTTTCTCCTTTATAGGTAGCGTAATTCCCAACACCTCTGTTTAGGTGTGAACCAAATTCTGTTAAATTACCACACAGCAAACTCATGGTAGGGTGAGCTCAGAGGGTTAGTTTAGTTGCACACGCTCCATGCGGGAGTGGGGGTAGCTATCTCATACAATAAAGGGATACAGAAAGATTCACAGGGCAAAGACTACAGAGAAAATATTTATAGATTCACGTGCGTCTAGTGATGTATTCCTTCAAAAAGGATGGTCGGCAGGCTGAACTGATGCGGGATAATTCACTTTTCCAGTAGAGTTTTAAAAAATAAATTTAGATTACCCAATTATTTTTTCCAATTAGGGAGGCAATTTAGCGTGGCCAATCCACCTACTCTGCACATTTTTGGGCCGTGGGGGCGAAACCCACGCAGACACGGGGAGGATGTGCAAACTCCACACGGACAGTGACCCAGAGCCGGGATCGCCTTTTCCAGTAGAGTTGACCCCCACAATGAGATAGGGATGCAGAAATCAATCTGCAGGTGATGGTGCAAAAGGTCTAGGGGGGGAAATGTGTAGCCAGGCATTCAAACCTGGACAGAGCCCCTTTTCTATGCAGCTGCTCGGTAGGTGGAAAGATGCAGGCTGGCCTTTGCAGTTCCAAAAGGCAATATTGCTAGTTCCATCAGCTGGGGGAGAGGGGGGTAGCATGTTATATGACTCCCATCTCTCCACAAACCACAAAAGCATTGTCTGGGTCCTCTGTCCTAGCGGACGAATTGGCACTGGTTGGCCAGGCTTGACCACTGAATGCAGAAGCCCTCGGTATAGTTCCCTTTGAATTTGGTCACTGCAGCCCACGGGGAGGTCGTGGAGATCATTTCAGAGATAACGAGGTGCAAACGTCATCAAAGCCTTGAAGTAGTTTTGTTCAGGGTTACAGACAGACATAATGTCAGCCATTTTTAAAATTACCCATGATAAGAGCTCTTCCTGTTGGTTCCTCTTGCTTTGTCATTATCATTTTTGAAGGATCTTTAATGGAGATATATTAAGTTGAGCAGAGGAAGTTGCAAATGTGTTATGAAGATTGAGATTTTGAACAGGACTTTATGGCACCCCAGAGATTGGAGGGATTCGGTTTGATTGGTTGGCTGGCTGGTGGTCAATGGACTGGTGAAGGACTGTATTCTGCCCAGTAACAGACAGCGATTGGATCCTGCCAGGTGAGGTGTTTTCAGATAACCCATAAGAGAAAACCCCTGGACGCTGAGAGGCGAGGCAGTGTGTTGCTTACTCTCTTAAACATTTCCTGCCTGCTGTTTCGGAGTCTGCAGTGGAGCCTCGAGACTGGAAAGGAGTCTACAGTGAAAACCATTACAGACTGAAACAAATCATCATCTATTTGGATGATCCAGCTGGAGATCTAGACGGAGGAAAGATCTGAGATGTCCATCTGAAACAGAGACACTCATCCGTTTAGTATTATTTTTACACCCCTGTGTATATATGGAGGATGGGGTGAGTTCACAGAGTTCAAAACAGACCCTTCAGCCCATTGAGTCTGCACCAACAGGTGTAAAACACCTGACCTACCCACCTATTACCAACATGATGATTTGCCAAGTGCTTAGCCAGGTACTTCTTAAAGGATCCTCCCAGACCATCACCACCCTCTGGGTAAAGGTGTTTCCTCACATTGCCCCTAAACCACCTGCCCCCCTATGACTGACCCTTTAAGTAAGGGGAATAGTTGCTCCCCATGCACCCTGTCCATGCCCCTCCATCTCAATCAGGTCAGCCCCCCCCCCCCCCCCCCAGTCTCCTCTCCTCCAGCAAAAACAACCCAAGCCTATCCAACCTCTCCATATCCTAGGCAACATCCTGGTGAATCTCCTCTGCACCCTCCCCAGTATGATCACATCCTTCCTATAATGTGGTGACCAGAATGGCACACAGTACTCCAGCTGTGGCCTCACCATAGTTCTGCACAACATGACCACCCTGCTTTTGTAATCCATGCCTCAATTGATAAAAGCAAGTGTCTCATATATATTATACACCACCCGATTAACCTGCCCTAACACCTTCAGAGATCTATGGACAAACACGCCAAGGTCCCTTTGTTCCTCGGAACCTCCCAGTGTCAAGCCGCTCATCGAATATTTCCTTGTCAAATTAGTCCTTCCAAAGTGTATCATCTCATACTTTTCAGGGTAATTCTATCTGCCCATTTGACCATCCCATCCCTATCTTCCTGTAACCCAAGAGTTAAAAGGGGGGGGGGGGGGGGGGGAGGAGAAATTGAATAGTTAACCAGATGTATTTGTTGCCCATTTAATTCTAGTTATTATTAACAAAAGTTGTGTGTTTAAATTTACAAACCTGGTGACTGTAATTATTCAGGAGCCAAAGACTTTGGGTAATTGTGCGGCGATTCCGGGTCAGATGGGGCTGGAATTGACTGCGCACTAGCCCAGGGTGTTGAGATGTATCTTATAACAACATATAAGGCGGGATTTTCTGGCCGTTCCCGGCAGTGGGATTGTCTGGTCCCTCTGGTAATGACTATCCACTGAGTGTTCCCTGGCATGGGGCAGGGGTGGGGCATAAATCCCCCCCACAGTGTTGGGTCAGTCCTGTTACACATGCATGACTTCACCCAACAACAACAACCTGAACTTATGCAACACCAACAGCATAATAATATCCTGGTAAACCGGGGCTGGTTTAGCACAGTGGGCTAAACAGCTGACTTGTAATGCAGAACAAGAGCAGCAGCACGGGTTCAATTCCCGTACCAGCCTCCCCGAACAGGCGCCGGAATGTGCCGACTAGGGGCTTTTCACAGTAACTTCATTGAAGCCTACTCGTGACAATAAACAATTATTATCCCAAGGCACTACAGAACATTTGAGAATTTCTTTTTAAATCCTGCATCAATTTCTTTGATCAAATATGCATCATCACTTGCGCAGTAAATCACAAAAGCGAACTTTATTGTTTAGATAAGTGTCGGCAGGTCAAATGAAATCCAAACATTCTGTGTCAACATCAGTCCCAATCAGCAATGCTTGTTGCTCTTATAACAGAGATATTCGTCGGAAAGTCACTTTTTTCCTCCAAATAAATTAGACTGCTTTCTATAGAGTTTTACTTTTCAGATTTGATCAGAAATGGCGCAGTGGCCCATTTCTATTGCATCCACATATCCAAACAAACCAGCAAAGCTCATTCCATGCTCCTCCTAATTTAAATGAATTTATTACAAAATTGAACATAGCAGAGGGTTACTTCTAAAATATTCGCATTGATTGCAGATCTGCATAACCTTGCTACATGATATAAATCTTGACATTTGTACAAATGATTTTATTGAATTACTTGGAAAATCCAGGAACCTGCAGGGAGGGCATTTATTGTCAGTCATTGCCCATGCCAGCTGCTGCTCTATTACTGTGAGGCAAGAATCAATATCTCACAGGCTGTGATAAGATACCATTGACTGCCAGGATGGATAGATTAGCTCTGTCATCATGGCTGATTCTGGTGCAGTATCAGTAATGGAGGAAGGGGAATGTCTGGAATACCATGATAAGGATCCAGGAATAGATGGGTTAGAAGCTCCAGTGCTAATGATGTTTTTTTTTCCTCCTAAACACACTCGGCTTCAAAAGGTTTCGCTGTAGCTGTCGCTGATTATGTTGCCACACAAAATGAGTCACTGCTTCCATAATGCGAGATTGCTCAGCTCAGGAGCAGCTACTTGCAGTTAGCATCATTCTACCTTCCAATTTGCCCCAACGTTATTCCACCGGATTTGTACAGCTTTCAATCTTAATTTGATTAATCCTAAATTACTCTCTAAAATAATTGTGCGCACAATGTAAAAGCTATTTTAAGGTTCAATTGAAACATGTTCCCTCAGCAAGAAGCCATCATTCTGCAGATGATAGGAATAGACACAAAATATTAATTTGGCAGCTCCTGAGATAATGAACAATGTGAAGTTTCAGTTTAGTTTCTAACACGGTTCCTACTTATTTCTCAATGTCTTATTCATAAATACCAATGCAGGGGGAAATCTCACATTTTCACAGAGAGATGGGTACAGCATTTCACAAAAAAAATCAAAGAATCCATGCAGTGCAGAAGGAGGCCATTCAGCCCCTAGAGTCTGCATTGACTCTCTGAAAGAGCACTCTACCCAGGCCCAATTTCCCATCCCATCCCTGTAATCCCACCTAACCCTTGGACACCAAGGGGCAATTTATCATGGCCAATCCACCTAACCTGCACATCTTTGGACTATGGGAGGAAACCCGAGCACCCGGAGGAAACCCACGCACACACGGGGAGGACGTGCAGACTCCGCACAGACAGTGACCCAGCCGGGAATCGAACCTGGGACCCTGGAGCTGTGAAGCATTTATGCTAACCACCATGCTACCCTGCTGCCCCTTCAGGAGTTTGTTCTTTCTGGGGACTGCCATTAACACTCTTTTCCCTTGGTTTCGGTGGCCATTAGCACCCAGTTTCCCTGGGTTTCTGTGGCTATGACTCATCTTTCATTCTCACTCCACAGTATAAATATTTCCCACTTTCTCTGACTGTTATTGGACTCAAAACATTAGCTCTTTTCTCTCCCTATAGACCTGCTGAGATTTTCCAGCATTTTCTCTTTTGGTTCAGATTCCAGCATCCGCGGTAATTTGCTTTTATCCAATATTAGTAAGACAAATGGTGTTGGGGAAATGGATGGGATTGAAGGCCAATAAATCCATATCCCAGAGTACTTAAGGAAGTGGCATTTAAGACAGAGACGAGGGGAAATTCTTTCCCCAGAGAGTGGTGAGCCTGTGGAAGTAGTTGAGGCCAAAGCATTGTACGTTTTCAAGAAGTAGTTAGATATTGCATTTCAGGCAAAAAGACTCAAAGGATATGGGGAAAAGAGGGATTAGGCTATTGATTTGGATGATCAGTCATGATCATAATGAATGGCAGAGCAGGCTCGAAGGACCAAAGGGTCTCCTTCTGCTCCTATTTTCTATGTTTCAATGAATGCATAGCACCAAGAGACGAGCCAAGGAATAAATGTCCTTGTTTCGAATTCCCAGTTCTACTTTCCCCCCCAATTTCTTGATGATCGTTTTCCTCAGCTCAAGGGGAAATAACTATTCATTATTGGAATAAAACAAACCTCCTGTACCACGCAATGCTGCTCGAAATGGTTCAGGTTCATCGCTGGGAGTACTTCCGGCTTCAGAACACCCTCACATGGACACCTCCAGCTACAGTGGCATCAGACTTTCAAACATGGCAATTTCTCCTCAGTTCTGTTTCCGCACATTCTCAGAGCATGAAGAAATAGAAAGTAGAAATACTTTTTTGTTCTAGGTAAAAGGGGCAATTTAGCATGGTCAATCCACCTACCCTGAACATCTTTGGGTTGTGGGGGTGAGACCCACACAGACACAGGGAGAATGTCCGGCAGACAGTGACCCAGGGCGGGGATCGAACCCAGGTCCTTGGCATGGTAAGGCAGCAGTGCTAACCCACTGTGCCACCATGCCACCCTTAGAAATAGAAAACTAATTTTGGTAACATTATGGCCAATCTGTGGCAAATGGTTGAGTCCAGGATTATTCAGATCTATGTTCAATGTAGTGTTATCCTTTTGGATAGCAAGTACAGTAACTAGTGCTGTGCACACCATTTGAAATATGCTCGTAGTGCACGTAAACATTGAACCATCCTTCTGATGTGTTGGGTATGCTGGGTCTGTGAGGACTGCGTTTACCAGAGCAGAGAGAGAGAGACAGGCTACCAACACTTAACTATGAGCTGTTAAACATACTTGCACTGTGGGTTGACACTATGTTAAGTTGACTGGAGACCCGAGGTAACCTGACCAGACTATACTGCTAGCACATGGTAGATGTTCGTGTTGCTGATCACGGGCTCTGGCTGTCTCAGAGGCTGCATCCCAAGAGAGCAGGAAAACGAGTGCCCTCTGGCTTTATAGTGACCGTGTCCTGTCTGGTGATTGGCTGCTGTGTTCTGTGTGTTGATTGGTCATTCAGTGTGTCAGTCAGTGTCTGCCTATGCACCATCATATACTTGTGCGTATATTATGATACCTTCCACAGGTGGCACAGTGGTTAGCACTACTGCTTCACAGCACCAGGAACCCGGGTTTGATTCTGGCCTTGGGTGACTGTGTGGAGTTTGCACAGTGTCTCCATGGGTTTCACCTCCATGGGTTTCACCACAACTCAAAAACGATGTGCAGGGTAGGTGGATTGGCCACACTAAATTGCAGCCTAGTGTCCAAGGATGTACAGGTTAGGTGGGGAGTGGGCCTAGGGTCAGGAGCTCATTCAGAGGGTCGGTGCAGACTTTTTAAAAAAAATTTAGAGTACCCAATTATATTTTCCAATTAAGGGGCAATTTAGCGTGGCCAATCCACCTATCCTGCACATCTTTGGGTTGCGGGGGTGAAACCCACGCAGACACGGGGAGAATGTGCAAACTCCTCACGGACAGTGACCCAGGGCCGGGATTCGAACCCGGGTCCTCAGCGCCGTAGGCAGCAATGCTAACCACTGTGCCACCGTGCTGCCCCTGGTGCAGACTTGATGGGCCGAATGATGTGACACAAGTCTCAGAGGATGCAGAAACGATTTACAAGAATTGCACCAGGGATGACAGATTTTAGTTATGTTGGAAGATTTAATAAGTATATTCACAATAGTGAGGGGTTTGGATAGCGTAGTTAAGGAGAATCGAGATCTGCTGGCTGGTCAGTAACAATCAGACAGAGATTTAAGATAATTGACAGAGAGAGTTGCGAGGAACCCTGTCTGAAAGGAAAGTAGATTCAATGGTAACTTCCAAAAGGAAATTGGATACATGTTGAATTTGAAAAAAGAAAATGAGCAGTGCTACGGGGAAAATGAGGAGAGTGGGACTAATTTAACTGAACTGGTACAGGTATGATGGGCCAGGAAGCGTCCTTGGTACTGGAAAAGTTTGGGATGAGAATTCCAGAGGATATAATCCAGGTCATAGTTAAAGACTCTGCCACCATTGGCCAGGGGATTGTGGGTCACGAAGGTCAGCTAGCTGGTAAAAATGGGTCCCAGGCATAAAAGTTTGAAAAACACTGGTCTCACACCGCCAACAAAATGCCCGGGTCTTCAAATGAATCAAGCGATGCAAGATCAGGCCAAACAAAATTCAGGAACTAAACAAAAAAGCTATTAGGAGGAAAGAGCCAGGGTTGATAAACACCAACCGCAGGCAGGTGTACACGTGAAGCTGCGTATTCACAGCAACCAGCCATTTGGGGAGTAGGAATAAGGAATGTCACCAGCTGGACTCAGTACAGAACCATCAATCCCACAGGTCCACGTTTCCCCAATAGAACAATAATAGTCACCAGGGCAACAAAAGCCACAGGAACGACACAGATAAGGGACATCACCCAAATGTACAGCCACTGTTATCACGACCACTAGGGCTGCACGTCCTCTGATCCCACTGCATTCAACAGGGTTTCCTGTTTAATGCACCGCTTGCTGCCATAAAACCCGCAGGGAAGATCCCATCAGCATGAACAGCCGGGAAGATCTGGCCTATGTGCACATTGCATGTACAGTAACTGACGCATGTACAGTAACTGACAAGTAAAACAAAAATTGTTGATGCATGTTGAGAAACTCTGATAACTCGGCAATCCGGATGGTGCGTGCAATCCTGTATTTTGTTTGCTGGAGAAAAGAGAATGTTTGTAGCTTTAGTTCACCATGAACTGGGGGGGGGGGGGGGGTTGTTTTTTAGGGTTTGAAACGTTACCAGTCTGATTGACACCTCTGACTTTCTGTAGTCATGTGAGCATGACATGAGGCTGCCCCTGGAGGCTGACAAATTAAGATTAGTTCCATAAAAGCATCTCAGTGAAACACACTGAAGAAGTACAGCTGTCCTTGTACTTGCAACAAAGTGCTGGATAACCAATTAAATACTTTCAAATGTAGTTGCAGTCGTAATGCAAGAAATGGAGCAAATTGTACACAAGAACCTGCAAACAGTAACATGACGGTAGCCTTGTTAATATCTCAATTGAAAGACAGACTCTCACTCGGTGTTCAATCAACCTAAATAAGTGGGACTTAAACCCACCACCATGAGCCGAGTCTAGGGGCTCAGTAGTATACTCATTGAGGATACAGTATGTCAGTATACCAGTGGTAGACATGCTTATTTGAAGGTCCTTCTACAATCGGGTTTGGCGTCAGAACTTGCTATTTCATCAGCCACTAAAACATCCAAAATTGAGCTAATTCAGCAGAACATATTCCACATTGGTGCAGTACAATTAGCTAACTCGACATCTGCTCAATTAATGTTCTTCAGATTTAAAAAAAAATGCAAATGGGATGAGTGAATTAGACCAGGATTTTTCAAACTCAGGATTGCGACCCGGGGGTAGGTGTCGGGAAGGTCACATAGCGATCGGTTTCGGAGTTCCTGATCATGGGAAGAAGTCACCAACGGCCGCAACCGGCTTTCAATAATGCCAGCCGCTGGCAGTCCCCGATTGGTTGCAGCGTTTGAAGGGGTGGGGAGCGCAAGGCTGGGCTGTGTGCTGGTCACCGCCAGGCCAGGTTTGTCGGCGAGGATTACCGATCAAACGAGGTCCATCAAATGAGGCCAGTCAATACGGCTGACACGTCAACACCGGAAGAAACCCACAGTCATCAGTTTGTGGCCCCACTCTCAGGAACCAGGAAGTGCTTTTGTTGAGAATGGAGAGGGAGATTGCTCGAAATGAAATGAAAATCGCTTATCGTCACAAGTAGGCTTTAAATGAAGCTACTGTGAAAAGCCCCTAGTCGCCACATTCCAGCACCTGTTCGAGGAGACTGACACAGGAATTGAACCTGCGCTGCTAGCCTGCCTTGGTCTGCTTTCAAAGCCAGCTATTTAGCCCTGTGCTAAACCAGCACCTGCTTGGATGTTTGGCTAGTACAATGCAGTGGAACCAGTACAAAATATTCTGACATTGTATGCGTTTGGAAAGTTACTTTATCTCGTCTGAAGCCAGATAGTTTGTAAAGTAAAAACAAGATTGTACTTTTTTCTATACTTGAAATTTTAAAAATTGGGAATATATGAAAAACAAAGTTTGTGTGTAAATGCAAGGATGCACAAGTTCAACTGAAATTGTTTAAATTTTCAGTAGAAAGCCATAAACTTGGAAAAATTATGTGGAGATGCCGGCGTTGGACTGGGGTGAGCACAGTAAGAAGTCTTACAACACCAGGTTAAAGTCCAACAGGTTTGTTTCAAACACGATCTTTCGGATCACTGCTCCTTCCTCAGGTGAATGAAAGGAGCACTGCTCTGAAAGCTCGTGTTTGAAACAAACCTGTCGGACTTGAACCTGGTGTTGTAAGACTGGAAAAATTAGGTATTGGAAATAAAGTTTCAAAGTAAAAAGAAAGAATGCCTGTTGTGTCCGGGCTTTTAAATATGAACGATGGAGTCTTTCCGCTAGAGTCAGCAACAGAGAGAAGGTGACGCACTCGGCCCACCCTGTATATCCGTGCTTTGGGTGCAAAAGCATGGAGGTGGCATTCCTCCATTTTCTAGGTATGAGCAAGCAAGGCAACAGGACTGTGTGAAGAACTGAAGATGGATCATTTTGTCATTAGGAAGAGCGGACCAGAGACACAAACAGACCAGGATCTCACAACTGAATCTGCTGGAGAGAGCTGCCCAGGAGAGTCTACAGCAAGACAAAGCAGTGCTAGTGTGAGCTGTATGCTGAGCTTCAGAGCTTCTGTCTGAACAAACAATTAAGAAGAAACTGAAATCCGGAGCAGTAGAAAGATGATTTATTGAGGTATGGCTTTAATTATGCCAATGCAAAAAACATGTGTTATATGCAGGGAAGTACTGGCAAATGAAAGTTTAAAACCCTAAAATTGTCAAAGGTTTTGAAGACTAAGCATGGCAAGTTCGAGGACAAACCTTCTGAAGGATTTAGCAAGAACAAACACGTCAGCTGAAATCCTCAGCGGAATTGGATCATTGAATAACAAAGTGAGATCGTGAGGACCAAACAGGCTCACCTGACACATTAAAGCGAAGCAATAATGGCGTGTCGCGAAGGTCAGCCAGCGTGGGTCCCGAAAGTTCGCCGGTTGGTAAAAAAGTTTGAAAATCACCTGTCCTCTCCCAACACCCTTACAAGCTAACTGAAGACTAGGTTAGAGAAGATCCAGACGAGGCCTGGATGGCCATTATTAAATAGAGGCCAAGACAGACTGTGGAGGCACAGCATTGTGTGAAACGTGTTGAACACGTTCAATTGTGGGAGTTGGCTAGTTCGATATCAATCTGTTTTTTATAAATTTAGAGTACCCAATTAAGGGGCAATTTAACGTGGCCAATCCTAACCTGCACATCCCTGGTTATAGGGGTGACACGGGGAGAATGTGCAAACTGGGACAGTGACCCAGGGCCGGGATTCGAACTTGGGTCCTCAGCACCATAGGCAGCAATGCTAACCACTGTGCCACCCGATATCAATCTTCTTACATTCAAATTGTACATTATAAAACCTGCGTGCAAGAGAGGCTAAAATATTTCTCTGCAGGCCTAGAAAGATGGAAGAAAGTTATCTCAGTCTATTCCGACATATCTGTTAGTGGCTGATTTAAGAACATAATAGGCAGAAGATGAGAATCAACGGGATCTGTACTCAGTCCAGTGGCCAAACTGAAGCATCAAGTCTCTTTACTCATGGGGGCATCACAGCAAGGACTAATTAAGTGCGTCATGATATGTCCAATAAAGATGGGAATCTATTTCTGGGCATCAGGAGGGGGAGCCTTGACTAACTTCTGTTACACCTCAAAACAGGTCAGGTTTCTAAAATCACAGAATTAACAGTGCAAGAGGCCATTCGTCCCATCAAGTCTGCACCGGCCCTTGGAAAGAGCACCCCACTCAAGCCCACGCCTTCTGCACCCTATCCCCTTAACCCAGCAACCCCAATTAACCTTTTTTTGAACACGAAGGGCAATTTAGCATGGCAATCCAGCTAATCCACACATCTTTGGACTGTGGGAGGCACTCGGAGGAAACCCACACAGACACGGGGAGAACGTGCAGACTCCACACAGACCCAAGCTTCCAAAAGGTGAAGAAAATCTCAATGTCAGTGACAAAAATCTTTTTATAAGTGACATGTGTAACATGTCGAGGATAATAAATATCAGTGTTGAAGTAATTTCCCCATTACAAATCCCCTCTTCTACACTACAGGAAAACATATATTGTCCCCTATTTATACTCTGGCCTCCTCAAATTTAACTGAGGGATTTCAACATCCATGGCCAAAATTAAGTTTCCATTTGGTCGTGTAACAAAAATATCAGCTCTGAATGTCTGCAGTTCTTAATTTATTCAAGGTGCAATTCCAGACTTCAAAACACTGGCAGACAGTCGAGAATCCTAGAACTTTCTTTGAATAATAAACATTGCTAAATATATAAATAGGCATACAGATTGTGCTCTTCAGGATTTGATATCTTTTAGCTGTAAACCATTGGTAGGAGGCAATAAAGGCAACCAAGTATTTTTACACAGACTTTTTGAATTTTCAGATATTCACATTCAAGAACTGGATAACATCGAACATTAGTTGGGGGGGGGGGGGGAGGGGGTGAAAACTGTGTGTGTTAATGGTGAATATGGGTGATTCCTGATTCCTTTTTGTGATTTGTTTATGTTAACATGTGGGCTAATGTTTGGGGGTTTGGTGGGAGGATAGGATCGTTGTTATTGATATGGGGATTAACATTGCATTCGTTACTGCTTACTGTTTATTGTTGGTGGGTCCAAATTTGGGAGAAAATGTGAAAAAGGAGAATAAAAATATTAAAAAAAAAAAAAAAAGTGTTAGGCGCGATTTAGAAGCCTCGTTGCGCTCGACATGGGTGTTGGGACGAGGGAGTTGAATTTGTGACGCTCAGAAACGCCTTGCGCGACTTTGCTATCTTGACTGCGCCCTCACTGGCCATGATCCAGATCTGCATATTTAATTCAGCCCATTTAAATATGCATCGCAGGACTTTCCTGCACCTGGGACCCAAGGCCTGGCGACCTTGCAAGGACAACGTTTAGCACTGGTTTCCACAAATGTGGACCAGTCTTAATGGTACCTGGGTTGGGGGGGGGGGGGGGGGTGCGCACAGAGGCCATTAGAGATGCCTGGGTTGTTAGGGTAGGCTGGCACACTCTAGCAGCCAGGCATTGTGCCAGGGATCAGGCCCAGGAGGGCTTACCAGTTTGGGGGGGGGGGGGGGGGGAGAAAAAAGAGAGAAGAGAAAAAGACCAGGGCAGCCTTCCAAAATGCCCCCTCGGCCCGCCACCAGGAAACGGCTCAAGTGTGGCTTTGATGTAGAGAAACATCTTGAGACAAAAAAAAACACAGTAAAGTGCCGTTGAATAGTGGGGTGTTTCTCAGCACTGCACCCAAAACCAGATATAGATTTTAAAAAATACATTCTCCCGATGTCTGCGTGGGTCTCATTCCCACAAACCAAAAAAAAAAGGATGTGCAGGGTAGGTGGATTGGCCACGCTAAATTACCCAAAGAATTGGGTACTTTAAAGATTTATTTTCCGTTGAATTGCAGCCGTTGTCTACTTTACAAGTGCAATTTTTTGCAATAACAAAAAATAATAAGAAAGTGTGACTTTGAAAGGTGTTATTTTGGTAGCAGATTGCTTAGTACAGAGTTCATTAACATTCCTTTGTATACACTGAAATGATCAATGTTTGATGAGTTTATGAAACAAAACATTTCTGTCACTCCTTTATTCTCTAATGCAAGTCAGTTTTGTGCGGATGATTTAATAAATGCTATACTTATACAAAATAATAATAACCATAAAGAAATGATTACAAACTGATCTTAAAGGATTATGGGTAACGAGCCACAACAAGGCTTAGATGATTTATCCTATGATCTAAAGAAATTGCAAGAAAGACAGACGTAGCTAGCACGGCTGCCTCACAGCGCCAGGGACCCGGGTTCAATTTCCGCCTTGGTTAACTGTCTGTGTCTGGAGTTTGCACGTTCTCCCAGAGTCTGTGTGGGTTCTGTCCGGGTGCTCCGGTTTTCTCACACAGTCCAAAGACTTGCAGGTTAGGTGGGGTGACAGGGATAGGGCGGGGACGTGGGCCTAGGTAGAGTGCTCTTTCAGAGGGTCAGTGTGGACGCAATGGGCTGAATGGCCTCTTTCTGCACTGTAGGGATTCTATGGACCTTTATAGGTGAGAGGGTCACTTTTGTTTTCAGGCAATTGTAACAATGCATGATGATATCAACAAGATATCATTGGGGGCAGCAGGGTAGCATGGTGGTTAGCATAAATGCTTCACAGCTCCAGGGTCCCAGGTTCGATTCCCGGCTGGGTCACTGTCTGTGTGGAGTCTGCACGTCCTCCCCCTGTGTGCGTGGGTTTCCTCCGGGTGCTCCGGTTTCCTCCCACAGTCCAAAGATGTGCGGGTTAGGTGGATTGGCCATGCTAAATTGCCCGTAGTGTCCAAATAAAAGTAAGGTTAAGGGGGGGGTTTACGGATATAGGGTGGATACGTGGGCTGAGTAGGGTGATCATGGCTCGGCACAACATTGAGGGCCGAAGGGCCTGTTCTGAGCTGTACTGTTCTATGTTCTAAGAGTATTTAGCATAGCACAATGCAATTTACTGAGATTTAGTATGCCAGTATGTAGTACATTCCAGATAACATCCCAATGATAACCCATATAGGAGGCACCCTGCAGCCATGCCTTCCTCACCCAAGGTATAATTTTCCCCTTGCCTAGCCAATGGGTGTTGGCAGGCTACTCAACTCTGGCACGTATCACAATTCTATCCTCTCATTTGACATCCATGGGCTTCTCGCCATTTTGGCCAATATCAAACACTGGGTCAAGCCCGAGATCAGGTGTAAGTGTGTCCTGGTCAGCTTGGATCTAGTATCTCTCTCTTGTGGGGTCCACAAATTGATTTTTGGAGCAAGCAAGGAGATGGATTAATGATAATAATAATAATGTTTATTATTGTCACAAGTAGGCTTACATTAACACTGCAATGAAGTTACTGTGAAAATCCCCTAGTCGCCACATTCCGCCGTCTGTTCTGGTACATAGAGAGAATTCAGAACGTCCAATTCACCTAACAGCACGTCTTTCAGTAGTCGGGGAGGAAACCGGAGCACCCGGAGGAAACCCATGCAGGCACGGGGAGAACGTGCAGACTCCGCACAGACGGTGACCCAAGCCGGGAATCGAACCTGGGACCCTGCTAACCACTGTGCTACTATGCCCACTGATTAAGGGCTCGCTCTGTCCACTCTGCACATTAGCTTTGTAGGAAAGGAATATATTTATTTATTTTGTTTTAAATCCCATACACACCCTGACATTTGGATAATTCTCAGGAACAGGAGCCTTCTGGTGCATGGCTATTACACAATCCGGTGCCTTTCCTGCACTAAACCAAAATTCCAAACAGTGCCTCCTTGCGATTGTTCACTACATTTGGGGCTGCAGAAATACCACTTGTTGCTGCACGTGCACCCCCCAACCCCCCAAAGCACAACACCAAATAAAAATTGTCAACCACAATAATTGGCAGAGGTGAGGAAGATACATTTCATAACAATGGAATGGGTCAATTTTCAATGGGAAATCTGACCGTGATGGAAAAAGTGTGAATGCATACAAATATTTTCCTGACTTTTCACTATCCCTTATTCACCACAGTTCCCCACGTTCAATTCCATTGCAAGAGGAGGGCATACACTTTCCCATAGCCTATGGTCAAATATTACAGCCCGTGACTAAAATGAACAGCTATATTGATGTTTATCATTTCTGTCCAGTTTCTGGCCGGAAAGGTTTCTTCAAACTGTGCCATGGTGTGTATTTAATGCTGCCCGTGTAAAAGACACAGCTAATTGGCCCCAATGCACTAAGCCAGCTTGATGACCAAGTGGCTCCACAACAGCAGTGGCATATTTCAATATTTCATTCCCATTCTGCCGAGGTGGACCCTGCCTCTACGCCCTGTCCCCAAGAGCAGAAGGCAATGGCATACCATCATTGCCAAGAAAACAGTTCAGAAGAAGCATCAGTAGCAGCCAAGGACCTGGCTTCAGGCAGACAATAAATGAGCGAATCTCAATTTCACACTCCAATGAAAATGCTGATTAAAGTCAGTTTTTATTTGAATTTTTTTTTGCTTCCTAATTATTAATTTTAAGGAACAAAGCAATATTTATAGTTCAATGTAGTAAGAATAAGCTGCTGGGCTAATCCAGCAGAGAGAGAATGAGCAAAGTTGACAATAATGGAGATGGGTTTACACACCACCTTGCAAATGTATTTGGTGTACCTGGAGGTTCAAGAGTACAGTTCCCAATTGGGCATTTGAAAAATACTGAAAAAGCTACCGGTAAAAATCAGGATTTTTGGTCATTAAATACACACAGTGGCACAGTTTGAAAAGACCTTTCCAGTCTGAACTTTGGCTGTATTTATGCAGCTGGTGAGCACCTTTACTCTTTACAGGTACAAGTTTACAGGTACAGCAACTCATGATGGGGGATTTGCTGGTGGCTGAATCAGAACACAAGGACAACAAGTAGGAGGAAACATTTGTGGTTTGTCCATATACCCGTTAGTCACAAGAGTTTTCCAAAACTAAAAATACTAATTCCATACAGTTTATTTGAAATAATTCTCTCCCCTCCTTCCCTGGGCTACACAGCTCCTCTGGAGTCAGATTGCCATTATTCATGCGTGAGCATCCGTGGTGAGACTGTTGATAAACTACCCAACCGTGAAGGACACAACAGCAGAATGGGGGTCTGTCCTACATGACATTCGCACACACAGACACCCATAGATGTTGCTATATCGTGATTAGGAGGCGGAATCCTGGTTATTTTTCCCCCTCAAACACGCTCTGTCCCCAACCCAACCCCCTAAATTAATCACTTCCCGTTATTAAAGTTTACTCAGCCTAGAAGCCACAGTTTGGGATATTGACATGGGCAGACCCAGTTACAATCCTGCGCTTTCCATTTTAAGAGACGTTAATTACATTCATTATAATTGTCCTTGCATCACTTATAGACAGCGACTAAAATGCTGCAAAGCATTCCACTATAATGGAAATGTGCGCCAGCAGCTACTTTGTGAAATATTGCAGGGGGAAAGTGCTATAAATCAAATTAGAATTGGTTGTGAAAAATTGCCTTAGAAATAAGATGGATTTGCCTTACCTGATACTGAATCAAATGCTGTCCTTGTGAGGATTCCCCACAGTAATCCGATTCTCAAGTCACCCACTCAACCCTAAGAGTCCAATTTAAATCCTTTCTCGGAGGGACCAGAGGGCCGAGCAATTTGTGACGCTCAACTTAAAATAGCCACTGACAAAACACAAGAGTGACTCAGTGGGTCAGAAATTAGGAATGAACACAAGTTTGCATAGCGAACGACACGAATGACCTACAAAATCCGACTTCAAGATATGGCATGTACAAAAACCTGACAGAACTATTTTATTTTTGGAAGCTGATCGAGTAAAGTCCATCCCGTCCCAGGGGCTTCGCTGAAGGACATTTAATGAAATCCCATTTTAGGTTTCACAGCATCGTTCTCCCGTTGCTCTAACACGATTTGTCCTGGGAAATGCTGTTTTGTGTGTCGCCTATTGGTGAAATTGCACCTTGTAGTTCAGCCTCAGCCAGCACAGATCTGGTCTCAACAATCAATCATCCTGGAACCATATCCTCGTTGAACCCATTCATAAAGTTCAATGATCATATTTAAATTAATTCCATTTAAGATGTAAATCGAATTGCTTGCAGTGGTACAGCTGATTCGATTTCATATTTTCTGGACACAGTTGACACAGTGGAATTCACAAATTGATTTCCACACATCCCATTGATTGGGAAGTGCTTGATGAGTAACTGGTTTGTAATTGGCAATTAATTGGCTCATTAAATTAGTATTTGCTTGCTGAGGTAAAACCTTGCATAATGTGAAGTGCAGCAACCATATTAGAGAAGAATTGTTAAAGGTCATGAATCAATTGCATCAGTCTATATTTTGTGGGGCTCAATTATGATTATAAGAATACATGATGATAGGAAAATGATATCTAGTGTAGGCAAGACGTCTCACTATTTTGGTCACTAACTGATTGTTTTAGGTCTACGTACAGAGCTGATGATACACTACTTGCTTCCACATTTCGGGATCAGGTTTTTGAAAGAATAGATTGATTGAATCAACTCCAATTTGGCATGAAAGAGGATTAATGATTCAAACAGAACTGTCAAAGTGATCTTTAAGTTGATTCAGGGATTCCCAGGTTGCCTGTAACTTCTGAATGTGTCCCTGTTTCACCAACACATGGAGCGGGAGAGATTCACTTGTGTGTTGAACTCCTTCGTATCTGGTTGCATCTCAATCACTTACTCCTGGTCTTTGTGTGGAAAGCTGGAGGAGTGGGTTTGCCACTGGGTCGGATCAGGGTGTCTACTTAAAGGTCCAGGTTGGTCATCACCTGCGTAGTGGTCATGTTGGCTGCTCTTCTCTGTGCCGAAGTGACCTAGCAGAAGGAATACATGGAACCCTTAAGGTCCTCTTTGACTGGTGGTTCGTGCAGGAACCTGAATTAATTATTGACACTTCTGATGGGTTTATGAGTTCTTGTTAACTATGTCATTGTATCACCATGGTTGTAATGATTCTTTATGTTTAAGTGTTGGATAAGAATGTAGTAAATAAAAGTAAATACTATGATTTTAATTTAATAAATTTCCTTTGATTTTATTTTAAATTTGGATTTATTGTTTGTGTCCCTTTTAAAAAGTTTTGTTCATTTAGTTTTGATTGTCCTTGCATCAGCCAAATAGGAGAGCAGGAGGTAGACTTGCTGAGGACGTTTAGGAGTAAGTTGGGTATTAATTCCAGCTCAGTATGTTTTTTAAATATTTCTTTATTTTCCCCCTTTTTCACATTTTCTCCCAAATTTACACCCACCAACAATAAACAATAATCAGTCAATCCCCAAATCAATAACAACGATCCCATCCTCCCACCAAACCCCAAACATTAGCCCTCATGTTCACATAAACAAATGACAAAAAAGGAATCAGGAATCACCCATAGTCACCATTAACACACACAGCCCCCCCTCCCACTCACCCCCCCCCCCCAAATAATGTTCGATGTTGTCCAGTTCTTGCAAGTTCATAATGAATAATGCCCATGAATTGTAGAACCCCTCCATCCTTCCCCTCAGTTCAAACTTAACCTTCTCAAGAGTCATGAATTCCAACGGGGTGGAGAGGCTGCTCTCCATCCTATCAGGATCTGCCTTCGGGCGATTAACGAGGCGAAGGCTACAACATCTGCCTCCACACCCGTTTCCAACCCTGGCTGGTCCGACACCCCGAATATGGCCACCCGGGGGTCCGGGTCCAGTTTCATGTGCACCACTTTCGAAATTATACCCTAAAAACCTCCTTCCAGTACTCCTCTAGCTTTGGACAGGACCAAAACATATGAAGATGAGTAGCCCCCCCCCCCCCCCCCCCCCCCCCCCCGCGCAACGTTCACACACATCTTCTACTCCTTCAAGGAATCGGCTCATCCTCGCCCTCGTGAGGTGCGCTCTGTATACCACCTTCAGCTGTATCAGCCCCAACCTCGTGCATGAGGTGGAGGCATTCATTCTCCGGAACACCTCACACCAGAACCCCTCCTCCGTATCCTCTCCCAACTCTTCCTCCCACGTTGCTTTGATCCCTTCCCGTGGTGCTTTCTCCTGTTCCAAAATAGCTCCGTAAACCACTGACACTACCCCCTTCTCCAGTCACCCTGTCATCAGCACCACCTCCAGCAATGTGGAGGCCGGTTCCTCCGGGAAGCTCTGTATCTCCTTTCTGGCAAAATATCTAAACATTTCCCCCTGTTCCAGCCCATACTTCATTTCCAGCTCCCTCAATCCTGCAAACCGACCCCTAAGAAACAAATCTTTCAGTGTCTTAATCTCTTTCTCCGCCCATTTCCCAAAATTTCCATCCCACCTCCCTGGCTCAAATCTGTGGTTCCCCCGAATTAGCATTTCCCTTGACCCTGCCCCCAACCCAAAGTGTTGGCGAAACTGCCTCCAAATTCTCAATGAAGCTATTATTACCGGACTCCCTGAGTACTTCCCCGGGGCCAACGGGAGTGGCGCTGTTGCTCGTGCTTTCAATCCTGACCCCCTGCACAAACTCTCCTCCATTCTGACCCACTGGGAATCAACCCCTCTGACCCAGCTCCGCACCTTCTCCACATTCGCCGCTCAGTAGTAATACATCAGGTTTGGAAGACCCAAACCCCCTGCCTGCCTTCCCCTCTGTAGCAGCACCTTTCTCACTCTGGCCACCTTCCCTCCCCATATGAACAACGTAATCCTGCCCTCAATCGCTCTGAAAAAAGCATTTGGCAGGAAAATCGGCAGGCATTGAAAAATAAACAGAAATCGCGGCAACACGTTCATTTTAACCACCTGTACCCAACCCGCCAGTGACAGAGCGAGACCATCCCACCTTGCCACATCGGCTTTCACTCTCCCCACCAAACTAGAAATGTTGTACCTGCGGAGCTCCCCCCCCCCCCCCCCCCCCACTCGCGGGCAACCTGCACCCCCAGGTACCTAAAGTGAGTCCCTGCTCTACGGAATGGCAGCCCCCCCCCCCCCCCCCCCCACCCCTAGCCGAGACACCACAAAATACTCAAGTTCCAGCTCAGTGTTAACATTCTGACCTCAGAGTCAAAAGGTTGCAAATTCGAGCTCTACTCTTTTGAGCGCATAATCTAGGCTGAAATCTTTAACTATACAGAATTAGAGGGCAGCACGGTGGCCTAGTGGTTAGCACAACTGCCTCACGGCGCTGAGGTCCCAGGTTCGATCCCGGCTCTGGGTCAGTCTGTGTGGAGTTTGCACATTCTCCCCGTGTCTGCGTGGGTTTCACCCCCACAACCCAAAAATGTGCAGAGTCGGTGGATTGGCCACGCTAAATTGCCCCTTAATTGGAAAAAATAATTGGGTAATCTAAATTTATTTTAAAAAACTATACAGAATTAAGAGGTGCCATCTTTCAGAGGAGATATTAAACAAAATCCCTGTCATATCTGGTGGATGTTACTGTTGGAAAAATAACAAGAAAATCCTACCCAACACTGAACTCTCAATGAACACCTAAAACAATTGCTGTTTGTAGGAACTTGCTTTGTCCAATATTACACAGTAATAGTTTATGGTCGATTAAAGTGCTTTGGGTGTCTTGAGGTTTTGAAAAATGCTTTAAGAATGCAAATCTTTATTTTTTACATGGAGTTTGTTTCACTCCCAAGAACGTGATTTTAATCAATGGTGAATGGGTCATTTTGCTGTGAAACATTCCTTCAGTTTTAAGCCATCAATTATGGATTGCAACGTAACCACTGTTCTAGGAACTATTGGAGTGACCCAAATGCATTGATCAAGCTTTCGGCAAAGCTAAGTGTATTTTGTTTCTCTCGCTAGTTGTTGGATGTTTGACAAAGGATTTACATGGACAATGATGGATATTTGGAAAGAGTATTCCAAAGCTTTAAGTCAGTCAGTGACAGTGATATGTACTTTTGAGAAAAATTCCAGGTATTGCATCCACCATGAAGGGGAAAACTTTGTTTCCTCTCCCAATTTCTCCTCTTCGAGTATTGGCTTGGGAATAGCTTCTGTTGGGCAGAACGTGCTGCAGAACGGGGGCAGCACGGTAGCACAATGGTTAGCACTATGGCTGCACAGCGATAGAGTCCCAGGTTCGATTTCCGGATTGGGTCACTGTCTGTGCGGAGTAGGCACGTTCTCCCCGTGTCTGCGTGGATTTCCTCCAGGTGCTCTGGTTTCCTCCCACAAGTCCCGAAAGACTTGCTGTTAGGTAATTTGGACATTCTGAATTCACCCTCTGTGTACCCGAACGTGTGCCGGAATGTGGCAACTAGGGGCTTTTCACAGTAACCTCATTTCAGTGTTAATGTAAGCTTACTTGTGACAATAAAGATTATTATTATGATTTTCGCAGTCCTCTAGCACTTCACCAAGGTGATGATCCTTTTTGTATGCAAGCTTAGTTATGAAGTATTTGGTTGGGTGTGAGAAAACTCCCATCAGGTAAAACAATTGAGATGTTTGGAGTAATGTACCAAGTAGAAGTAAAGCCATTAAATAAAAGTAATTACCCCAGATCTGAGGAAATAAACCTTTCAAAGAATTATTGGATGAATTGCTTTTCATGCCTGTGGTGTGCTGTCTAGCTGCAAGTTGCTGGATAGTCACCAGGAGTCTTGACTATTGTCTTCCCCAGCCTCAGGCCGATAATGGTGAACACACCGCTGTCTCAGCTGCCACCAAATAATTCCAATATGACTGAAGATCGGACCTGCAACTATCCTCTTTGGTGTAGCTCAGGACGATACCGGATTATTTACTCTTTGTAAGAGACTTTGCCAGCAGAGAACAATAATAATAATAATAATGATTATTGTTCTTAATGGGATGCATGTTTGATTCCCAGTTTTGTTGAATTTCCTACTTCAGCTTTGTCATTGGTATGTCAAAGTACAGCCCGATTAAAATGTGTTATTCCTCCAACCTATGGCAAATTTTGTGCTCACTAAAGGGTGGGAGATTAGACCAATACATTAAAGGGTGTGTATAATTCTTGTAAATGCACAGAGTATTGTGAACAAAATTGGCGAACTGGAAACAGAAATTGCTCTCGGGGGACATGACAAAGTAGCATTGACAGATACGTGGCTTAAGCCAGAACAGGAGTGGATACTCAACATCCCGGGTGATCAGGTTTTTAGTAGAAACAGGGTAGGTAAAAAGAGAGAAGGTGTAACTGTCTTGGTCAATGATAGTATGATAGCTCTTGAACAAGATGCAATTCCTGAATTAGAATCTATTTGGTTGGAGGTGAGAAACATGAAGGGAATAGTTACACCTTATTGGGTATTTATTCTAGACCTCCAAATAGTGGGGAGAAAGTGGAAGAGAGCATTTGTAGGCAGATTATGGAGATCTGCAGGACAAGTAGGGTTGCGGTAATTGGGGATTTCAATTACCCTACGGTAGACTGGGAGAAGGGTAGATTGTGGGGCACGGAAGGGAAGAAATTCCTGCAGTTCTTGCAGGGCAACTTTCTGGTCAGAGTGAGGGAGTAGTTGGGGAATAGCAATCATAATACAATAAGGTTCAATATTAAGTTGGAAAAGGATAAAAATCAGTCACTGATTAAGATCCCTGACTAGAAAAGGGCAAATTTTACAGTCTAAAAGTTGAACCTGGAACAGGTTGATTAGAAACGCATTTTGGTGGATAAAATAGTGAATGAAAAATGGGAGACGTTCAAGGGTGCAAGCTATGTACATACCCATGAGCAATAAAGATGGGGCATCCAAAGCTAGAGTACCCTGGATGACTAAGGTTACTGAGAAAATAAGGAAGAAAAAAGAGGCATATGATACATGCCGGAATAATAATAGCAATAGAAATCAGGAAGAGTATCTCAAATGCAGGTGAGAAGCTAAGGCTGGAATAAGGGAGGCTAAGAGGAAGCATGAGTAAAGAATGGCAGGCAGTGCTAAAACAAATAGTAAAATGTTCTTCAAACATATTAATGGTAAAAGATTAGTGAAGGATAGAGTGGGGCCCATAAGGGAGAAGCAGGGGGTGAACTGCTCACTGAAGCGGAGGGTATGGCAGTGGTACTAAATGAGTACTTTGCTTCTGTCTTTACCAAAATAGAAGATGGTGACAATGGCCCAGTTGAAAATGTGGGTGTTGAGCAACTGAGCAGTAGAATGATAGATAAAGAAAATGTGCTCAAAAGGCTGGCAGCACTCCAGGTAGAGAAGTCACCAGGCCCGGATGGCGTGCATCCGAGATTGCTGAGAGAGGTAAGGGAGCAAATTGTGGAGCCGTTGCCAGAAAATTTCCAGGCCCTTGAACACTGGATTATTCCCAGGGGACTGGAGGATTGTAAATGTGACGCTGTTGTTTAAGAAAGGGTCAAGGAATAACGCAAGAAACTACAGACCTGTCAGCTTGACATCAATAGTGGGAAAACTGATGGAGGCCATAATACGGGATAAGATAAATGTACACTTAGCAAAAAATAAGTTAATACAAGGAAGTCAACATGGTTTTGTCAAGGGCAGGTCATGTCTGAGAAATTTCATTGAGTTATTTGACGAGGTATCTAAGTTTGCAGATGATACTAAGCTACGGAGAATAGTGAATTGTGAGGGTGATGCTGAGCGACTTCAGAGAGACATTGACAAGTTGGCCAAATGGGCAGACATTTGGAAGATGAATTTGAATGCAGAATAATGCATTTTGGGAGAAGAAACATGGGGAGGCAATACAGGCTCAATGGTACAACATTGAGGGGAGTACAAGAACAGAGGGATTTTGGGGTTCAAATGCATCATTCTCTGAAGCTAGCCAGGCAAGTTGAAACAGTTGTAAAGAAGTCTTAAAGGATACTTGGGTTTATGAAAAGAGGCAAAGAGGTGATGTTACACCTCTACAAATCATTGGTCAGGGACAGCACGATGGCGCAGTGCTTAGCACTGCTGCCTCACGGCGCTGAGGACCCGGGTTCGATCCTGGCCCCGGTCACCGTCCGTGTGGAGTTTGCACATTCTCCCTGTGTCTGCGTGGGTCTCACCCCCACAATTGAAAGGTGTGCAGGTGTCCTGGATAGAGTGCAGAGGAGATTGTACCAGAAATAAGAAATTTTATACAAGGAAAGATGAGAGAAATTACGTTTGTTCTCCTTAGAGCAGAGATGATTAAGAGGTGTTCAAAATGATGAACAATTTTGACAGGGTAAAGAAGGATATTCTGTTGGTAGTCAGTGACTAGGGGTTGGTAAGTCAGTGACCGGGGTCACAATTTCAAGATGGTCAGCAAGAGAGCTCGGAGTGGGGTGAGGAGAAACGTCTTTACTCTAGAGATTTGTTGGGATTTGGAATGCGCTATCCGGAGAGTGGTGGAGATGGATTCCATAGGAGGATTCAAAAGAGAGTTGGATATATATATGTATACTTGAGGTTGTTTTCGTTACAGAGGAGAAGGCTGAGAGGTGACTTAATAGAGGCATACAAAATGATCAGAGGGTTAGATAGGGTGGACAGTGAGAGCCTTCTCCCGCGGATGGAGGTGGCTAGCACGAGGGGACATAGCCTTAAATTGAGGGGTAATAGATATAGGTCAGACGTCAGAGGTAGGTTTTTTATGCAAAGAGTGGTGAGGCCGTGGAATGCCCTACCTGCAACAGTAGTGAACTCGCCAACATTGAGGGCATTTAAAAGTTTATTGGATAAGCATATGGATGATAATGGCATAGTGTAGGTTAGATGGCCTTTAGTTTTTGACTTCCCATGTCGGTGCAACATCGTGGGCCGAAGGGCCTGTACTGCGCTGTATCGTTCTATGTTCTATGTTCTATAGGGTGGACAGTGAGAGTCTTTCCTCGGATGGTGATGACCAACACGAGGGGACATAGCTTTAAATTGAGGGGTGATAGATATAGGACAGATATCAGAGGCAGTTTCTTTACTCAGAGAGTAGTAGGGGTGTGGAATGCCCTGCCTGCAACAGTAGTAGACTCGCCAACTTTAAGGGCATTTAAGTGATCACTGGACAGACATATGGATGAAAATGGAATAGTGTAGGTCAGATAGGCTTCAGATGGTTTCACAGGTCGGCGCAACATCGAGGGCCGAAGGGCCCGTACTGCGCTGTAATGTTCTATGTTCTATTATGTTCTATGTCAGTGATACATTTAGAGGGCGACGGAGATAGGGCCGGGGAATGGGACTAGCTAGGTATCTGGTGCAGACCAGTCCGGCCTCCTCCTTTTACAGCACGTAAAATATGTTCATCTTTAATAAAGAAGCTTATAGTAATTCCATAATTGGTTTTCTTCTGGCATTAAATATTGGATGTGTGAGAAAGTTGGAGGTGCAATGGCCAATGGGAGTTACTCAAAGACCAAGCTCTCAGAAACTCAAACTGGGAATCTAAAAAGGTTTAAAAAAATCATTAAAGCTGGTAAGTTGCACCTCATGCAGAATCTGAAATGAAAAATGACATCATTGCCCGCTTTGACCTTGAAATGAATTTTGCATCATAACAGCTTACACGGGGAGAAAGTGCAAACTCCACAGTTCCCCAAGGCCAGAATTGAACCCGGACTCCTGGCACTGAGGAGGCAGTGCTAATCACTGTGCTGCCCCAGATCTCTGGCACTGTAAGGAAGTAGTGCTAACCGCTGTGCCACCCTGGCACTGTGAGGAGGCAGTGCTAACCACTGTCCCACCATGCTGTCCCGGGTCCCTGGCACTGAGGAGGCAGTGCCAACCACTGTCCCACCTATATCTGCGACCTCTTGTTCTAGGTAGCCACACAAGCGGGAACATTTGGTTTATATTTATCAATCCCTTTTAGTATTTTATATCCCTCAATAATCTTGCCAGAGCACCTGAAGCATTTCGGGTGATGCTTCCCATCACTAAAACTGCTTTACAATAATGCAAAGATACTTCCTGTCTTCTTTTCTCAACTGCAAACCCGTTTCTTAAACGACTTTCTGCAGCCTCCTACACCCTGATCTCTGTGAGAAAGGGTGTTAATTCAGCTGTCTCTGCCAATTCCTTCCCTTTTCCTAGTCCTTTGGATAAAACTTGTCGATTTGCCTAGACTTTTGCTACTTTCTCTAGATTCTATCCCTTCTCCTGCAGTGTTCTCTCTAACCTTACCCCTGTCCAGGAAACTCAATATATGTTCTCTCCAATCCTATTTGAACTCAACTGTTAATCACATTGCTTTCCTTACTGAGCCATGTTAGCTGACATTATTAACCATTCTTTCCTTGGTTACTGTCTCCACCTCAATAAATTTGCCACCTTCATCTGTCCCATATTTGGATTGGAAACTATTGCCCCTTTTCAAACTTCTCTTTCTTCTCAAGTCTGTGAATTTATTGTAGCTTCCCAAATCAGTTCCTATATTTCCACAATTCCACGTTTGAATCCAGTCAGGTTTCTGACCCACTCAGTATTGAAGCAGCCAAAGTCACAAATGAAATTCTTGGGACTGGGATTGTAATAAACCCTGACACAGTGACAACCTCACCTTCATCCAGCTAGTGGAACTGCCCCAGCTTTGTTTAATTCTTACCTATCCAAACACAGCTCGAGAATCACCTCCAAGGACTCCTCTTCCTCTGTGACCTCCAACTCTCTCAGCTCATCTGCCACTGAAACCTTCATCCAGCCGTTGCTGATTTAGACTTCAAATCTATAGAATCCTTACAGTGCAGGAGACGATTCGCCCCATTGAGTCTGCATTGACCCTCTGAACCTGGACGTCTTTGGACACCAAGGGGCAATTTAGCTTGGCCAATCCACCTAACCTGCACATCTTTGGACTGTGGGAGGAAATAGGAGCACCCGGAGGAAACCCATGCAGACACTGGGAGAATGTACAAACTTCACGGTAGGGCAGCACGGTAGCATGGTGGTTAGCATTAAATGCTTCACAGCTCCAGGGTCCCAGGTTCGGTTCCCGGCTTGGTCACTGTCTGTGCGGAGTCTGCACGTCCTCCCCGTGTGTGCGTGGGTTTCCTCCGGGTGCTCCGGTTTCCTCCCAGTCCAAAGATGTGCGGGTTAGGTGGATTGGCCATGCTAAATTGCCCGTAGTGTCCTAAAAAGTAAGGTTAAGGGGGTGGGGGGGTTGTCGGGTTACGGGTATAGGGTGGATACGTGGGTTTAAGTAGGGTGATCATTGCTCGGCACAACATCGAGGGCCGAAGGGCCTGTTCTGTGCTGTACTGTTCTATGTTCACAGTCACCCAGGCTGAAATTGATCTTCCAACCTACATAAACATGCTTATTTTAAACTCTATCCTGCTCTCACCCATAGCCCTGTGCTTGATGGCCTTCACTGGCTCCCCCATCAAGTGTTTTCAGTTTTAAATCATCTTGGTTTCCAAATCGTTCCATGGCTATATGCATAGCCCCTCCGTCAGCCCCTGCAAGCCTTCCATATCTCTACAATCCGCAGTGTGATGGAATTTGTTAGACGAAATCTGATGAAGATTTAACTGTAATATTCTGTGATGCCAGAGGAGAAAGTGACTTCCACTGAGACTCTGGGACAGTCTACAGTGAAACTAAAAGGAAAGTAAGCATGGTCATAAAGTTGTAAGATTGTTCTCCATAATTTGCAAATATGTTAAAATCATTTAGAAGTGTTTATGGCGAACAGTCTTCAGGAATCATTGAAACAACTCCAACCCAACAACACCAATTCTGATCTCCTGTGAATTCCTAGCTTTAATCCCGCCACCACTGGCAGCAGTGCCTTGGACCCAATTCTGGAATTCCTTCTGCAACACTCTTTTAACATTGTGTGAAATATCAACTCATTAATCACATTTTTGGTCACTGTTCCTGATTTCTGCTTCTAAGGCTGTTACGAATATTTCTGTTGACTATCGCTCTTGTTCAGCATCTTAGAACATTAAGTGCATGATATAAATGTAAATTGTTACATTCTTGGCTTAGTTTGGAAACACACTCACCTGTGAGCCAGCGGGTTGTGGGCTCAAGTTCCTCTCCTGAAAACTGAGCATAAAATCCAGGCCACCACTCCAGCGCAGGACTGAAGGAGGGCTGTAATGTTGACGCTGCTGTCTTTTGGATGCGACATTCAACCGGAGGCCCCCTCTGCCCTCTCAGGTGGATATGAAAGATCTTACAACACTACTCGTAAGTTAAACATTTCCCCAGCTGTCCTTTTTGCCTCTTCCTTAACCAACATCACTTTAAAAGTATCATCTTGTCACACTTTGTGGGAATTGCCACAAATTGGCAGCCACATTTCCTACATTACAATGACGACACTTCAAAACTTACTTCACTGATTGTATAACACCTTGGGATGTACTGATGTTGCAAAAGAAGTTATGAATGTAAATTATTCTCATTTTGTGGATTTGATGAACAAATTGTTAATTGGGGGTGGGGTGGGGGACGTAGAGGAGATGAGCATGTAGTGGTAATGTCACTGGACCAGTAACCCAGACACGCAGGCTAATATTCTGGAGGCATAGATCAAATCCTACCAAGGCAGCTGGTGGAGTTTAAATTCAATAAATAAATCTGGAATATAAAGCTACTCTCAGTAATGGTGACAATGAAACTATCTTTGATAGTTGTTAAAACTCCATCTGGTTTACTAATGTCCTTTAGGGAAGGAAATCTGCCGCCCTCACGTGGTCTGGCCTACATGTGACTCCAGACCCACAGCAATGTTGTTGTCTCTTGCGTGGTTAGAAAATTCAAGGGCAATTATGGATGCGCAACAAATGCTGACCTTGTCAGCGACACCACATCCCATGAAAGTTATTGTCGGTCCGGGAATTATATGGAGATTACAGCTGTCAGAAATGGCAGCCGAGGTCAGTTTGGAAACAGTAAACAGCACCGAAACTCCAAAACCCTCTGTCCTTTGTTACGCAACAGTGATTTAAATTCTCCTCTCCTTATTAAGTCTTCACCTCACAAACTACCGAGACTGTTACCGACACCATCCACTTTAATGCTTGCTTCTGATGAAGGGAATGTCACCAAACATCCATACAGCTGTTCTTTCCCAAAGCATAGTGCATACCTTCAGTGTAGATTAACAAGGCCCTGCAGTGCATAAAATGCTTCATTGTGTAATATTAACACATATAGGTGGCAACGTTCCAACTTTGATGTCTGGCATGAATTAGTTGGTCTCAGCGGAGGCAGAAATTAGGGTGCCATGGTTGACCTCAGCACCATTAGGTTTGAAAGGGAACAGGCTTCAGCTAAGGTTGCATTAGTGCAATTAATCATTTTACATCTACCCGAGAGGGCAGACAAAGCCTTGGGTTTAACGTCTCGCATGTGAGATGGCACCCCTTACAGTGCAGCATTTGATGGAATGGATCATGAATCCAGAACATTGACTCGGTATGAGTGCTGCCGTGATCACAGCTAACATGACCTTGAAAGAACAAGTGCACTGTACATTATTGATGATAGAGGCTTTGGACACCTCTGTTCTACTTATTCAACCCATCCTAAATCACTCGTCTCTTCTCCCTACAAAGAAACTACTCAACTCAACTTTTTAAGATTCCATTTGCTCATTTCTACTATGAAATGCTTTAAATTGTGTGCTTAAAAATATTAGAGCAAGTTGCATTAATGCAATGTTTAAAAGGAATAGACAATGTAAACCCAGGGCATTTTCAAATTTTCAAGCTATAGAACAGAGCATACTTACAAACTAAAAATCAGGAAGCAGTTCTTCATGGCAATTATCTTCCACATAGACAGGGAGGATCACAAATGTGGATGGAATGATAAACAATCTATGCAGGGGCTGGTTTAGCACAGGGCTAAATAAGTGGCTTTTAAAGCAGACCAAGGCAGGCCAACAGCACAGTTCAATTCCCGTACCAGCCTCCCCAAACAGGCGCTGGATTGTGGCGACAAGGGCTTTTGACAGTAACTTCATTTGAAGCCTACTTGTGACAATAAGCGATTTTCATTTCATGTTGTTACTTGGTTGTGTGATTTATATTAAGGAATGATGCAGTAACAAGGATGGTGCCTGCGACATTCTTTGAATTAATTTGCTCTTCAAATGGGCAGTTAAATCATGAGCACCTTTTCCACAACTTCATACAGGTAATCTGTGTGTTAAAGATAACCATTTATATCTAGTCGAGGTCAATTTTAGGGGCCTTGTGAAATCTGGATTTGTTTTAAGTTTTTGAGAAATGGCATACAATCACCATTGTTTTCCTTTCTACAGATCAGCATACAGAATCACAATGTTAGTTCATTGGAGTACCAAGTCAAATTCCATGGTCATTTTATGTAAATATGCTGCAGCGTACCATGTCCATTTGTAGGCCAAATCAGAGCAAACTGGTATCTTCTACTTTATCACCTGACACTAATAGGTCATAGAGTATTAGGGATCTTGTATTCAGCTTTATCTCTGTGGACAGTGTTGGGCATTAATTATGGTTGAGTAAAAACTGCACAAAAGTTGTACAATCAAAGTAGCCAGCTTGTTCTGTTGCAATACATTAGCTATTTCTTTATATTCACAGCCAGCATCTATTTCTTACCATCTGGATGGAAAAAAATAAAAATAGTTTGTGACACGGCTTTAGCAGAGAATACAAGATAATTAAACCTATGCTGTGAAGTTTAGCTGTACGAGTACGGAAGTTATTTTAGGTCCTTTTGGTGTCATTGTTCAATGCAGCAGACAAGAGTTAATGTCATTTGTTGAGATTGTTTACCAGAGTGAGAGTGGACTGCCGTTAGCTTACAGCTTTCTAGGAAAATAAGCAGAGGGTCTACTATTTGCTGCAGTGCAATGCTTGAAAATAAAAACTCACACACATACACACTGCATCCTTTCAACTCTTAATAATCAGTCAACTGATTAGAAGCACTTCAGTATCTAGAAATTAAACTGTACAGATTTATTCCAGTCACAGTACAGAAACTCATGACAATATAAATAAATTCAAATAGTTAGACGGAAACTTGATTGGACTAACACAAAGATCACTTGCTATCTACTTGGATTTCCATGTTTAAGTTTTAATTGCTTATAGAGTCCAGAAATCATGAATAACCTATGACTATCTAGTTTACAGTATCTGTTCAGATTGCTATTCAGACTGGTTTTAAGTGAGACAGTGAATCTAAAATTGGATAAGTATATCAATTTGAAATTGAATTCCATTCAAAGTTAATGCTTTAATGTAATATATAAATACACCACAATATGTACAAGCTACAGTACTTCTGTGTATTTTCCCAATGGATTATCCTGGTACTATGCACATTCTCAAATGCAAACATACAATGTTCCTGTGATTTTCCAACTGCAATATCAGATGTTGTGTGACATCTTAATTTTGTACTGATCAATTTAGTTCAGTAACACTGGCCACCGAATGTGATATTGTTCTCTTTAAATGGAGAAGGGGTCACTTTATAGAATGTCTGCATCCGTACTGAGAATATCATTTCCCAGTGAATGTCATCCAATGTTAGTTTGCAGCTGATGTGTACAATGGTTGTACCACTTACATACATACAACGGTAAACCAACTTGAGGTAGGATGGTATTCATCCTACTGTTTCATCTGTATAATGTGCAAAGTAAATATTCCTTGTAGTTTGTAATTTAGAATTTTAAATTCTGCTAAGGCAGAAGGTCACAGTTTTGTTAATTATGGCTATGTTAACAGTCACATTGGTACAATGTAAACTTCTCTTCAAAAGAATCTCTTAGAGCAATATGCGCTGCCAGATAACATAAAAAAATCATAAGAATTAAACGCAAATTATGCGTTATATATTTACAATGTACCCCGAGATTTGTTCATAACCTAGCAATACATTAAAAACCTTACAGACCACTTTGGATTTACCACCTGTGCCAAAGTCATTGAAACTCTTCAGTGCAGACCTCCAACTTTCTTTGAGGAAGGTGCACATTTCCTGGAGGGCTTTTGCTATTGTTGACAACAGCCGTTACCGATGACAGGATGGAAGCTGATGTTGGACCTCCTGGAGTACGGAAAAAACTCTCCCTGTTGATCGACTGAGCACCCTCGGGTGTAGCTGGCACACTATGCTGTAATATGTAAGAGATCATCATTAACCATTTAAAAGCAATGAAACTTTATGACTTGTTGAAGGACATGCTTTACCACTGCCGCTAGAACTGCTCCTCATTGCAACTTTTTGACAGCACAGTAATGGAATCGGTTTCATGTTCAGCCAATATGTATTAACAAAAGTGTGTCAGCTTCTCTTAATTTTTCAAAAAGTGCTTAACAAAATAGATATTGTATTGCGCTCAAGAATATACATTAGAATTTTATGAAGCTTACAGATTTCAAATGCCTTTATATCATTGAGAAAGATACACATCCCTTCATTTATTTCTACAAGTAATGGTATCCTTCTTTTCCCAAATATTAGAGTACCCAATTCTTTTTTTCCCCAATTAAGGGGCAATTTAGCGTGGCCAATCCACCAAGCCTACACATTTTTTTTGAGTTGTGGAGGTGAGACCCACGCAGAGAATGTGCAACCTCCACATGGATAGTGACCTGGGACCAGCATTGAACCCGGGTCCTCGGCGCTGTGAGGCAGCAGTGCTAACCACTGCGCCACCGTGCTGCCCTATAAAATCCTTTCAAGGACACAATTAATAAATATTGAACGCACTTCATTAGAAGCAGCATAAAACTTTGCGTTGCTCCAGATACTTAATCCAGATTATCTTGAAGATTTCCTATCTCTTAATTATTTTGTTTAGATTGCTAAATACAAATTATATATTGTTTAATTGCTCATCTTGAATGATGAGTTTTTTCTGAACTGTGAAAATGTTGTTTTTTTGTACTATTCCTGCCATGGCAACCCCACTGACAAAAAAAAAATCAGAAACACCACTACCCTACCAGACCATGGAGAGCTGATGTGCTGAACTATTACATTGTTAATCTCCAATTTTCCATTTTGTCAGCTTCAGATGTTGGCAAGGTAAGTGGGGTGGAGGAACCTCAATACAATATGAATGAATTAAATAAAACTCAAATGAGTAAGATTACTGTATGGTACAAGAGTAATTCTTCTACATCCATTAACACCAACATTTCTAGTTAGTTTATGGTCGGGGTGCTTATGTACTTAATGTAAAGTTATGAACGGAAAAGGGAAGTTGTGATTTACTGCAGATATAACAATTACAAAGAAATTCTGGGCGGGATTCTCCGGCCTCCCAGTCGCGTGTTTCTTGGCGGCGGGAGGCAGTGCGCCGGGATTCTCAGTTCCAGTCACTGTCATGCAAGCCACCCCGTGCCGCTGGGAACCTTGCGGCGCCGGGGGGGGGGGGGCTGGGGGGGGGGGGTGTGCGCCTCCGGCAGGATCAGAGAATATCCACTGCCTGTCCGAGAATTCCGGCGTGCAGCACAGAAACAGCCCGTTTGGCCCAACAGGTCCATGCACAACACAAGCCTCCTCCCACCCTACTTCCTCAAACTGTAACATAATCTTGATTATTTTCTCCTGTGTTATCTTTAACGGGAATAATGCCATTCACCTCAACTATCCCTTTTGGGTAAATAATTTTCTCTTTAATTCCTTCTTTGAATTATTAGTGCCTCTCTTGTATTTTTGGCTCCTAATTATGGTCTCTCCATGTGTGGATTAATTTTCTCCATCAACCTCTATCATAACTTCAAAAAAATTGGGCAGCACGGTGGCACAGTGGTTCGCAATGCAGCCTCATGGCGCCGAGGTCCCAGGTTCGATCCCGGCTCTGGGTCACTGTCCCTGTGGAGTTTGCACATTCTCCCTGTGTTTGCGTGGGTTTCGCCCCCACAACCCAAACGATGTGCAGGTTAGGTGGATCGGCCACACTAAATTGCCCCTTAATTGGAAAAATTAATTGGGTACTCTAAATTTATTTTTTTTAAACTTCAAAAAAACTTAATTAGATGAACAAGCTGAAATACAGCTACATGCTGAACTAAGTTGTTGCTTCAAGCAAAATATAATCCCATGAAATTTCCTTGGGACCTCATTAAATTCTAACCCCTGTAACTTCTGCTGAAACTCCACAGGCTCTGCGTAAATGGCATTTCTGATGTTGATCAGAAGCCTGCTTTCTTTGCATCACAAGTGCTTTCTTTAAAACAAAAGGATGATGCTCTGGTTTGCTTCAAGACCAGCACAATTCAAACTAGTGTCATGTGAGAGTACCTTTTAGAAATGGGTGTTTATTGATGGGTGTGTATATAAATATCTGTAGTGAGAGTACCTTTAAGAAATGGGTGTTTATTACTGCAGTGATGTCAGAGAGTGTGTGGAGCTGGGATGTCTGTCAGATTTTTATTTTCGTTTTAGGCTGTTTGCTGCATGGTGTGTTTTTAGTTTCATTTTCAGAGCTGGGTAGCTGCAGTCACAGCCAGATGATGTATGACTCTCTCTCTCTAATCTAAAGACTGTAAATCGATCCTGATGATTTAAAACCAATAACAGTAATGACTTTAACCTGATGTGCTTCTGGTAAAAGGTGTTTTAAGTCTTATGGATGTTAAAAGGAAAGCTTAAAGGATTACTTAGTATTGCATTCCTTGGGGGTTGTATTTGAATTAATGGTTGCTAAGATGTTCACTGTATTTTTTAAAAGCTTAACTTGAGTTCATAGAATAAACATAGTTTTGCTTTAAAAAATATTTTTCCATTTTGGCTGTACCACACCTGTAGAGTGGGCCATGTGCGCCCCATACCACTATCCATTAAAAGTTGTGGGTCAGATGACCTCCATGATACACTTTGGGGTTCTCTAAACCCTGGCCCACAACACTAGACTGAATTTTCATTATTGATCTATATTAATTGGAATCTGATTGTCCATCCTCCACGATGAATTCATAGGCAAATCCACTCATCAATATGGCACTGAACTGCAGAACAGCCTGGATCATTGATCTCTGTGATTTCAGCTGAGAATGTAAATTAAAGCATGTCAGTCTACAGATGGAAAAAGAGCTAAAGACGTTGATTGATTGACTTGGTTGCTATGCTAGTCACTTCCTGGGTAACTGAGGATGTAGTTTTGTGGCAGCAAGTAGCCATTGCTCATGTGAAAAGAAAAACATTTGCATTTATATTGTGCTTTTCACGACTACTGGGTGTCTCAAAGCAGCCATTGAAGTACTTTTTGAAGTGTTGTGATAGAACATAGAACTTACAGAGCAGAAGGAGGCCATTCGGCCCATCAGGTCTGCACCGACCCACTCACTTCCACCCTATCCCCGTATCCCAATAACCCCATCTAACCTTATTTTGGACACTAAGGGCTATAGGGACGTGGCAGCTAATTTGCACTCAGCAAATTCCCACAAACAGCAATGTGATAATGACCAGTTAATCTGGTTTTTTTGTGTGATGCTGATTAATATTGGCCAGGACAGCAGCGATAATGCCACTGCTATTCATCAAAATAGAGCCATGCGATCTTTTACACAGCAGAGCAATCAGATGGGGCCCTGGTTTAACGTCTCATCCAACGTTTCCTCAATTCTGCCCTGGAATGTCAGCCTCGATTTTTGTATTCAAGCCCTGGATAGGATTTGAATCCAGACAAGTTTAATTCAGAGGCAAGTGTGCTACCAACTGAGCAAAGGCTGACACTTGGCAAGTAACAGTAAATTTCAACAAGGAGGAAGGAACAAAAATTTAAAATGGGAAAGTAGAGAAAAATCTGTATTTAAACATATCCTTTCTAGCAAGGCGAGCTGGAGGAATCTGCATCCCACACAGGAAGTATTACTATCTTCCCTACAATCTCAGTTGAGGAATATATCAGCACAGATCAGGTATCAAACTAAATACGGTTTGGGGTTATTCATGAAGGCCCACCTTCTCAATCTTGCCCCTCGCCTGAGGTGTGGTGATCCTCAGGTTAAATCACCACCGGTCAGCTCTCTCCCTCAATGGGAAAAGCAGCCTATGGTCACCTGGCACTATGTCGACTTTAGCTTTAGTTATCTGTACAATGTGTGGATTCCTGTAAGGTACTAATAGTAAGGGCAGCACGGTGGCACAGTGGTTAGCACTGCTGCCTCACGGTGCCGAGGTCCCAGGTTCGATCCCGGCTCTGGGTCACTGTCCGTCTGGAGTTTGCACATTCTCCCTGCGTTTGTGTCGGTTTCGTCCCCACAACCCAAAGATGTGCAGAGTAGTTGGATTGGGCACGCTAAATTGCCCCTTAATTGGGAAAAATGAATTGGGTACTCTAAATTTATTTTTAAAAAGATGCTAATAGTGCATTGCTTATAAGTGGTTGAACAAAGCATTTTAGAGAAGTATTTGACGTTCAATGCAGTTTAGTGTGTTTGAGACTTAGCTCACCTGTTGTATACTAATCAATGCTACAGGTTGTCCAGTCAGCTGGTGGTGAGGAGACACTGGCTTAACAAAGATCATCTTCCCTTGTTGTAGATTTATGTTTCCTGTGAGAGGACTAGCTTGTTCTGGAGAAGCACTTGCCATTGTAGGCCCTTGACTCACTGAAAAGTGCACTCCGGGGTTGATCAAACCAAGATTCTGCAGTGTGAAATTCAGAATCCCTGGGCTGGGACTGTGAATAGGAAAGTGATGACCTGAAGAAGTGAAGGATGATATGCTGGCTTGGCTCAGAGAGGCTACAGAAGGAGCAGCAATCATTGGATAAGGCAATTTCAGAGGGGTTATATGAGTGGCAGAGAAATTAGCTGGAGAGTAGTCTGTAGCAGTCATTGGTGCAACACCTACAAGGAGAGGAAATACATTAATAACTCAATGGCAAAGCAACATATTTTTGGACTGTTGTTAAATAAACATTATATAGTACATGTACGTAGGACTTTAACCAGATAAAATGTGAACAAGCATGACCACTAGAAATACAATATTCCCCTCAATGAAAAGTTCAATTTATTCCCAAAGGAATTACATATCATTGAAATCATGCCTATTCTAGAAAATATCCTACTGGCTGCATCACAGCTTGGTATGACAACTGCTCGGCCCAAGACCGTAAGAAACTTCAGAGAGTCGTGAACACAGCCCAGTCCATCACATGAACCTGCCTCCCGTCCGTTGACTCTGTCTACACCTCCCGCTGCCTGGGGAAAGCAGGCAGCATAATCAAAGGCCCCTCCCACCCGGCTTACTCTGCCAACTTCTTCCATCGGGCAGGAGATACAAAAGTCTGAGAACACGCATGAGCAGACTCAAAAACAGCTTCTTCCCCCCTGTTCCCAGACTCCTAAACGACCCTCTTATGGACCAACCTCATTAACACTACATCCCTGTATACTTCACCCGATGCCTATTATGTATTTTCTTTTCATGTACTTAATAATCTGTTTGAGCTGTTTGCAGAAAAATACTTTTCACTGTACCTCGGTACACGTGACAATAAACAAATCCAATCCAATCTGTACAATTTAGCTTACTGTGGAAATCCTACTGGGTGCATTTGAGTCTTTGGATCGCAGAATAGCCACAAAACAGCTTTGCAGGAGAGGAGAAAGGTTGTGTGAAGAGGAGTAAAACACATGCTCAAAAGGCAGGATTTTCCAACCCGAGGAATTCTCTGAAGTCAATGATCCCTTTGGCTGGTCCATCAAATTTTCCACCCCACAACTGACAATTCCATTGGGGGGAGAGGGGAGGGGAGGGGGGGGGGGGGAATACAGAAATCTGGACTGAGACCGAAGGCTACCCTTTCTACTGAGGGAATTTAATTGAATTTTGACATTAACAAAACACTGCTTCAGCAGGTATTCTGGCAAATTAACAGAAAGTTGGTGCAGAATAGCAACCTGTGCTTTTCCACGGTTTCATGTAACAGTTATAAAGACTGTTTTGTTTGTCCAGCAGAATTGCTGTGCCAAGAATTATTCATCGTTGACCTCTTCAAATGCAAAAAAGTTATTACAAGCATTACAGAGATTGAATTGCTTGAACATGGAGCTTTAATCACAAACCTGATAATGGTGAATGGTAAAGTTGGTGCTCTGGTGAGGACACACATTTATTTTTCATTTCGGGAGACCCACTGCTTAAATTATTGAAAGGTGCCTGCTGTGGTAACGGGATGAGGTATCCAGATGGCAGTACAGTCTGGAGCAAAATAAAGAAATAAACGGGGACAATCAGGATAAAAAAAATAGAAATCATGTACTTGCAAAACCTCAACAAAGCGAAAACTATTTACAGCAGAAGAACAATTTCAGTTTGTGGGCTCAGAGTGCATTTTGCTAATTCCATCTATCAATTCACAAAGTCAAGATCTCACCTCAGACACAGAGTGAAGATGGGCAGGAAATGCAATTGCCACGGGAACAGCTTTTACCGTGGTGGCTTTTCCTTCTGACAAAATAATTCCACACTTTTCTTCATTTTCAAGGAAACATTCAACACTGTGCTCTAGTTTTTCAGAGCCGAGACTCTTATCTTCTGGGGCACTGAGGAACTCTGGGTCAAGATGCAACGCCCGCGGGGAAGCCCGGTTAGTTAGCAAACTTCTGCGGGCCTTTAGCCTTGCTTGATGAATCTCAAAAAGCTCATCTTCATTTGGCGATGGACCCTTGAAAGAAAATGAAGGGAATATTTCTGCTCTGTTTTACATTCGATATTTAGTAGTTAGCATAAATCCAAGACATAACATGTGTGCAAGTTCAATTGGCAGACACCATTGGGAAACGATTATAGCACAACTGCATTAATTTGGACATCAAAATCTATTTTCAATACTCACTTTACCAGAATTTTAAAAGCATAATACTTGGTTGACACATCTACTTTACAAGGCCCTGCAGCATGAAATAACCCACCACTGGTAATTAAAGAAATCTTACAACACCTCACTCATTAAAATGGAATCGATTAGCATGTGATTCAAATTACTTTTAAAACTATTAGGCTTCAAAGGTATAAAATGGTTTGCAAGTTCTGTCAAATTGTTAATAAACCTACTAAATAATTTCTCCATCCCGCCTGCCCTGTTTTCCAGCGTGGTGCGTCCCCACCAGTAGCGGATTCTCTGTTCCCGCAGCAGGCCAATGGGGTTTCCAATTGTGGGCCACCCCACACCATCGGGAAACACGCAGATGTGGGTGCGCTGCCGGTAGGATGGCTACCGGTGACTAGTGCGTGCCTGAGGGGTCTGTGCTGGGACCACAACTTTTCACAATATACATTAATGATCTGGAAGAAAGAACTGAAGGCACTGTTGCTAAATTTGCAGATGATACAAAGATCTGTAGAGGGACAGGTAGTATTAGGGAAGCGGGCGGGCTGCAGAAGGACTTGGACAGGCTAGGAGAGTGGGCAAAGAAGTGGCAGATGGAGTACAATGTGGAAAAGTGTGAGTTTATCCACTTTGGAAGGAGGAATGGAGGCATAGACTATTTTCTAAATGGGGAATGCTTAGGAAATCAGAGTCCTTGTTCAAGATTCTAACGGGTAGGTTCAGTCGGCAGTTGGGAAGACAAATGCAATGTTAACATTCATGTCGAGAGGGCTAGAATAAACGACCAGAGATGTACTTCTGAGGCTGTATAAGGATCTGGTCAAAACCCATTTGGAGTATTGTGATCAGTTTTGGGTCCCATATCTAAGGAAGGATGTGCTGGCTTTGGAAAAGATCCAGAGGAGGTTCACAAGAATGATCCCTGGAATGAAGAGTGTGTCGTATGAGGAACGTTTGAGGACTCTGGGTCTGTACTCATTGGAGTTTAGAAGGATGAGGGGGGGGTCTTATTGAAACTTACAGGATACTGTGAGCCCTGGATAGAGTGGACGTGGAGAGGATGTTTCCAGTTGTAGGAAAAACTAGAAGCAGAGGACACAATCTCAGATGATCCTTTAAAACAGAGATGAGGAGACATTTCTTCAGCCAGAGGGTGGTGAATCTGTGGAACTCTTTGCCACGGAGTGTCTTTAAGACAGAAATAGATAGGTTCTTGATTAATAAGGGGATCAAGGGTTATGGGAAGAAGCCAGGAGAATGGGGATGAGAAAAATATCAGCCATGTTTGGCAAAGCAGACTCGATGGGCCAAGTGGTCTAATTCTGCTCCTATATCTTATGGAGGATCCCACCAACGGAGAATTCCGCAGGTAGTCTTTTGGATTGAGATTGGGGGAGGTCTGTGTTGGAAATAACACTTAGGTTCAGGAAGATCTCATGATTGGCAGCTCAGATATATTGCCCAAGCCAATATTTTCATATATGCTTTGACAATGAACATTGGCTGCCTTTTTAAAGAAAAAATCCTAAAGATATTCTGGACAAGTACTACATTGCCTTTAACCATTGTACATGCAGCATTCAATGGATAGGAACACAGAATCAGGAATCTAGCCTGTGGCTAATTTCCATGCCTCAGTGCCACCTCGGCAACTTGCCACAAGCCATGGATCAAGCCAGGAACGCAGTTGGCCTGCATGATGCTGACTACACGTTTAGGGGCTAGAGGAAGGAATTCGCAATTTCCATTTGCAACAAAAAGAAGTTGGCATCAGTTAAAATGATGGCCATTACTCTTGGCAGTTATTTAAATAAAATCACCATGAATTGGTCATTTGAAAAATTCAATTATGCATTTTTATCATTTCACTTTACCCTTAATGAATCAACATCCTTTGTTGGCTGGCTCTCCGATTTATTCACCGCTTTGGAATGCAAAACTTCACTGATGTCACGTGTGGAGGATTGCTTCAGGCATCGGTCAGGGAGTGTATCACGTTTGGCTGCTTTGCTATTTTGGTTGTCGTTCGCAGTTTTCGTCCCATCAGGATACACTTCAGCAGTCCGTTTATTGGAGTGGTTCCTTGAATTTGAATCATCCGGACTTACAATTTGTTTTTCTGTGGGAAATGATATGGACGGCACAAAGCCAGAGGGGTGTGCAGTCAGGTTTCTTGGCTGTGGAGGTTGGAAACATATTGTATAAGATCCACTAGAGTGATTTTGAGGTAATATCACTGGTAAAACAGAAGAATATTGTCCATGCACCAAAGGAAACACGCCGAGAGGCTGAAATGCTGATTTAACGTGAGGGAATACTGCTGAATTAACTCCAGAACACAGTGTTGGCTCAACAAGTCCAGGAGGGTTATCAAGTTTTGACATCTCTTGTGAGGAACATGGTTTTGATGGCGACGTGATGAGTTCACCGGCATTCAGGCTGAGGGGGAGCGAAAATACAAACTTCAAAAATCTGACTGTTTAAAAAGAAAAATGGTTGTTGCACAACATTTTAAATATTATTTCCTTTCATCTTGTACCAAGCAATAGGCTATCCTTCAGTAACATTCAACATGTTGCTCCAGTTATACTTTAAGGCCCCCCCCCCCCCCCCCCCCACACACACACACAAACATGGCAATAATATCTGTGGACAGGAGATTCTGGAGGTACACCCACAGACTCACTGGATGCTTGCTGCTAAACAGTAAGGGGTGGACGGCGAACCCAAAGCGCTCTTTTACCTCAGAAAACACTTTTAGTGGTGAATGCTAAGTTGGCTTGGGATGTTTGTGTGCAGGCTGTGTAATTCAGTAACTGATCGTATGGGGGGCGGGGGGGGGGGGATGTCTGCCTGAACCAGGAAAGTGAGTGTTGGCTTCAAACCTTACCATGTTTCCGCTCCTATTATAGAAGCTCCTTACCTTGAGCTGAGGATTCTGCTTCTCAGGTATTGGCAACTCGCCAAAAATGGGGTGGGAGTTAGTGGTGGAATAAGGACTGTTTGCAGTATGTGAGAGGGAGCAGTGGGAGCTGATTAGAGTGTGTCGGAGGGTAAGGGAGAGGAAAGGGATTGTTTGCTGTGTGTGCAAAGGAGAGAGCAGAGGTGCTGATCATTGTGCAGGGGAGAAAGAGGACTGATTACTGTGTGTGGAACTTAGGGGGTGGCTAATTACTGTGTATGTTGGGTGTTGCTGATTATTGTGTGTGTGGGGGAGAGCTTCACTGAATATTCTGACACTGGGGAATGTGGGGCGGGATTCTCTGAGCCCGCGCCGGTTGGGAGAATCCCCGTTCGTGCCGGTTTTTCGCATGATGCCAGTCCGATGCCATTTCGCGATTCTCCCAACAGGCCCAAACGGTGCGGTCGTGATCGGCGCAGAGCGGCCCAGAGAATCGCCGGAGGGGGTCCGTTTAGCGATTCTCCGCGGCCCCGATGATTCTGCGGCCCGGGTGGGCTGAATTCCTGATGGCATGACCCCAGGTCACACCAGCGCCGTTCTAACCTGCTTTTCAAAACCGTGAGCCAGTCGTGCTGGCTCCCGATCTGGAAGCAGGACATGAGAGGGTCGGTGTGGGGAACCTCCGGGTGGCGGGACGGTCACAGCCGTGGCTGGGGGGGGGGGGGGGGGGGGGGGATGGCGGCCTCCAGGTTCGGAGGGAGGGGGAAGAGAGGGGTTGTGGGGTTACTTTAGGGCAGCACGGTGGCGCAGTGAGTTAACGCTGCAGCCTCACGGCGCCGAGGTCCCAGGTTCGATCCCGGCTCGAGGTCACTGTCCGTGTGGAGTTTACCCATTGTCCCCGTGTTTGTGTGGGTTTCGCCCTCATAACCCAAAGATGTGCAGGGCAGGTGAATTTACCACGCTAAATTGCCGCTTAATTGGAAAAAATAAATTGGGTATTCTAAATTTGTTCAAAAAAAAATATTTTAAGGGGCAGCAGGGTAGCATGGTGGTTAGCATAAATGCTTCACAGCTCCAGGGTCCCAGGTTCAATTCCTGGCTGGGTCACTGTCTGTGTGGAGTCTGCACGTCCTCCCCCTGTGTGCGTGGGTTTCCTCCGGGTGATCCGGTTTCCTCCCACAGTCCAAAGATGTGCGGGTTAGGTGGATTGGCCATGCTAAATTGCCCGTAGTGTCCTAATAAAAGTAAGGTTAAGGGGGGGGGGGGGGGTTGTTGGCTTACGGGTATAGTGTGGATACGTGCGTTTGAGTGGGGTGATCATGGCTCGGCTCGGCACAACATTGAGGGCCGAAGGGCCTGTTCTGTGCTGTACTGTTCTATGTTCTATCTAGAGGGCGTGGGCAGACAGCACCGCCGGCCGGGAACAGGCCGCCATGGCAGGGCGGTGCCTGCCATTATGGCGGCCAGGCTGATGGGCACTGACCCCGTGCACTGGCTGAGGGCAACCCCTCCCGTCCAGGGCCGCACCCATGGCAGCCCCCATGGAGGGCAGTGCCATCCATCAGTGGCGCCACCATGAGAGTCGTGCAACAGGAGTCGGGGCACATGGGATATGGCCAGGGGTGGGTGTGCATGCACGTGTGTGGCGCAAGCATGGCGTAACCAGCCAGCCAGGGCGGCCATTAAGCCCATGGCATATATGGTTGTGGAGGGGTCCATGTGCCATGGTAAAACCTGTTGTCTACCCCGCCCCACTGCCTGCAGATCATAATGTTTGGGCACCAGCAGCAATGTTGGCCGCCATGGCGGGGGCCGCTGCCCTGCATGCAGCCCTGTGGCAGCTTTGGCACAGGCGGTTCAGAGAGGCGACACAGCGACACTCTGCAGCAGCAGAGGGACGGGCTGCAGGAGGCTAGGTGGCACCCGCTCAGGCTGCAGGGCCGCCCGACCGACAGGCGCAGGAGGAGGAGGCCAACGACAGGGGCAAGGGACAGGTTGAGGATACCGACGTGGATGGGGGGGGGGATGGAGGAGGAGGAGGTGGTGGCATGGCACCGGAGGCGGCCGATGAGACCTCGTGTCTACCGGCGCCGCATGTCCTTTGAGGATATGCCGGACAGGGCATGCAGGAGGAGACTCCGAATGAGCCGGGAGACCGTCACCCATATCTGCCACCTGATGGCACACCTGGCACCGCGTGGAACAGGGGGAGGACATGCTATCCCGATGACCGTCACGGTTACGGTGGCCCTAAACTTCTACGCGACGGGGTCATTCCAGTCGCCGAGCGGGGACCTGTCCAGCATCTCCCAGACATCGGTGCACCCGTGCAGTGACTGACGCCCTGTATGACATCGCGGCCCGCAACATCCACTTCCCTGTGGACCATGCCCACCAGAATGCCCGGGCAGCGGGATTCGCAGCCGTGGCCAGGATACCCATGGTCCAGGGGGCGATCAATGGGGTTCATGTCGCCATGTGGCCTCCAGCAGAGAACAGGAACGTGTTCATGAACAGGAAGGGGACCTACTCCATGAACATTCAGGTGGTCTGTGACCACCAGATGAAGAACCTGCACGTCTGCGCCGGTACCTGGGCAGTGTACATGATGCATTTTCCTGGCACAATCGTTCATCCCCGCCATGTTCGAGGAACCCCCCCCAACCAGCTGATTGCTGGGCGACAAGGGTTACCCGTTGCGGTCATGGCTGATGACGCCTATATGGAGGCCACAGACCGACGTACAGACCAGCTACAATGAGGCCCATGCAGCAACCAGGGGTGTAATAGAGAGGTGCTTTGGGCTGCTGAAGATGCGCTTCAAGGCGCTGAGGTCCCAGGTTCGATCCCGGCTCTGGGTCACTGTCCGTCTGGAGTTTGCACATTCTCCCCTTGTTTGCATGGGTTTCACCCCCACAACCCAAAAATGTGCAGAGTAGATGGATTGGCCACACTAAATTGCCCCTTAATTTGAAAAAATTATTGGGTAATCTAAATTTTTAAAAAAAGATGCGCTTCAGGTGCCTGGACACTCTGGAGGGGCCCTCCAGTACCTGTCGGAGTGGTCGGCCGCATCGTTGTGGTCTGCTGCGTCCTCCACAATATAGCCCAATAGAGGGGCAATGTGCTGGAGGAGGAGGAGGGGGCACCTGAGGAAGGGCGCGGCTCTCCGGATGGGGAGGGGAGGAATTCGACTGGACATGGGGTCTGGAAATGGACGGGAGACAAGCGAGCATGGGAGGCGTTGATCGCCGCACATTTCACCAACTAGCTGGTAGGGACTCGTTGAGCACGGGCACTGACGCCACTGTATGCACCAACCCGCACCCCCACCTCCCACAACACCCATGCGGTGCACCACCCACCACCCTTACCTCCCACACGACCTCATGCACCACACCCCTCCATTACACATCCACCTGCGGCACAATGGGCTGGGCTCACACGGTTGCTTGTATAAGCGGGTGTGCTCGATGCCATGGAGGATGATGACAACCCACACTGCGATAAACTGCGAGCTCGAAATCGTCAGACACTGTCTGACTCATGGGCACATTTACGCACTCCATCTGGTGGTCCCTGTATGCGGGCTGGACACTCCATTACATGGCTCTGTCGAACCGCTGGGGGCGTGGTGGCATGGACGGGGGGGGGGACACGCACAATACACCAATCGGGGCTCAGGTTCCTTAACCCCTCGACCACAGTGGTACTCAGTCCCCTACCCGACCCTGCAGGCATCAGACATAGTACAGAGGCAACTTGCATTAGTGTAACGGTGAGTTTAATTAGAAAGGATATATACACATGCTCTAGCCCCTATAACTAATAGTGCCCTGTATCCGTGCCAACTTACTAGGTGTCTAACTTTCTGGCCTTACGGGCCCCACCACTACGTCTGTGAGCTTCCCAAGACGGTGCAGCAGGAGTCAAGGTGGACTGCTGGGACTCCTGCCCTGCGACTTGGCTCCCCATCGGCACTCGTTTCCTGGGGCGGCCCGGCCTGGATGGGCCATGCTGCTCCTCAGGCGTCCTGGATGGCGTGGTGCCACCCTGATCTGTCCGCTGCCCACCAGATGCACCAGGGACGGAACGGGGGGGGGGGGGGGGGGGGGGGGGGGGGGAGTCCGATGTGCTGCGGTGTTCCGAGACCTCCCCCCAGGAGTCACCGGCACAGGCCCCAGCCCCATCTCCTCCCTCGAGGTGCCCAGTGGCCCCATGGCCTCTCCATGGGACGGTGGTGTGAGCGGAGACAAGCCCCAAGGCACCACCAACACCTGGCGCTGCCAGACCTGGAGGCCCGCTGTGGTATCGACCAGGGACGGAATGTCAGCTGCGATGGAGCTGCTCCTACCTCCACCTGCTGTACCGGTACGGCTGTGTGGTATACACCAGTCAGTGTCCCAGAGCCTCATCATTAAAGTGACCAACCGAGGTGGTAGTGTCTCCGATGGTGGACGGTGTAGGAGATAGCAGTGCCGAGAAATCAAGATTGTCACCGGAGCCAAAGTCCGGGGTCTCCTGCATCGAACCCTGGCCCGATGGGCCCGGAGTCGCTCCCATCTGCGTGTCACTGTCCATTCTCTCAGTCCTCTGGGTTGGCGTTCTCTGCGAGTCCATCGGTGAGTCCGTCCTCTTGTGTGTCAGTGTCCTTGGTGTCGTGTGCATCTGGGTCCTGGGTGTCTGTGTCCTGGCTTTCGGTGTCCTGGGTGTCCGTCCTCTGTGTCTCTGTCTCCTGGGTCTCCGTTTCAGTGGACCGGCTTCCATGGCGTTTGGCCTCCCCGCGGTGGCCTGCGTCCCTGGGGGCCACTGGGCTTGTCACTGGCCGTTGGCCTTCAACGGCAGACGGGCCGGGAACACCGGTAGCTGGTCCTGTGAGACACAAGACAGCACGTATCATTAGGCAGGTGGCCGGCGGGGAATGGGATGCAGTGGGGGAGGATGGGGGGGGCGGGGGAGAGAACAGGCGGGGGGCGGTCTCACTTGCTGTTTCGCATCCGACCTGACAGCCGGCAACATCCTGGTCCTTGGCTCCGCCTATGAAGTCCAATTCCCTCTGCTCATGGACGGTGAGCGGGTGCAGTACGAATGGACCTCCTCCGGTTCTTTCCCGCTCCCTGTGGTGGTGGGCAGTCTTCTCCTGGGGGCGAGGAACAAACATCCGTGTTAGGCGGTCCGACGCAGGCAGCGCAGATGTTGGGTATATGATGGAATGGCAGCACAGGGCACCCGGCCAAAGCCCCTGGCATGGGTGGGTGCAGCACATGTGCGTCAGGTAGGGAGTTGCACCATCCCCCTGGGGGGGTGGGGCGCCTTTCACATGTGCTGGTGGTATGTGGGGGTGGTGCAAGGGGCACGTCACTGTGTACTCACCCTGCCTGCCCTCGTGAGGTCGTGCATCTTCTTGCAGCACCGTTCGCCAGTACGTGGGGTGTGCCCCTCGGCGCTGACGGCATTGCCCACCTCCCTCCACATACATCAGATGGTGCTGCGTGGGTGATGGTATCCACGTCTGGGGCACAGGATCGCTCTCCTCTCCTCAACCGCGTCCAGGGGCGTGTCCAGGTCGTGGTCCCGGAACCTCGGGGCGGGACGGTGCGTGGCGGCCATCTTGCGGGTCTTGGGGCTCGCGCACCTTTAGCGATGCATTCCGGCGTCATTGACACGTCGCGCCTATCTGACGCCGGTCTGGGGCCGCTCCCACCTCGCTTCTCGCCGCGCCCGTGATGGCCCCTTGCGGCCAGAATCACTACTGAGAGCAGCCCGTTCACGCCGTCGTAAAACCGAAGAGTTTTACGACGCCGTCAACACTTAGCCGCTGGATCGGAGAATCCCGCCCATGGAGTTAGGTTGAAACCTACATGAGTAAACATCTACATTTTACCAAGCATTTCAAGAACAGATTTTCATATTGACGCGGTATTATGTGTTGATCTTCGATATGCAAACTTAATTATATACTGTATATGACTATGCTGATTTATTGTTGCTGTTGTCTGGGTTCACATTTATTTTCAAGCATTAAAATAGGGTTCCACTGGAAAATAGTTTAGAAAACTGTTTTAAGCAGTATTGATTCACAGAGGACTTGCTTTGTTTCTTTTTGTGTGTTTAAAATGGGCACAATTCTAATGAAATTTGATTACAAGTAAGTCTTAGAAAGATTTTAATCATTTTAAATACTTGGTCTAAAATTATCTGCATATTATAGCATTTGAGAATCTAGTGAAGGCTGTGCAAATGTTGAATTTCTGGCACTTACTTAGATTGGGCTTCCAATTGAAGTTTACAGATTGTAGCAAGCTGATCCATTTTACTTGGGTATAATCCAGTTTTGGATGAATCACCTTTTCAATGGAAAAAAAAAATCACTAATTAGTCAATCCACATATTTAATAATATGGCATGATACTTAATATGCATTTTTAAAGCAGAATGAAGAAATGGTCATTTTCATTTGGTGGGTAGAAGAGGAAAAATGGAGAAATAAAGGGAACACAATACCACCAAAGATGCCTCGCTGCCAACAGACCATTGTAGTGGCTGTGCCTGTTATCTCTGAGCATGCTCAGATAGCTACCAGCAGCCATGTTTAATAGTGGCCCTTATGTACTGCGTTGACCACAGTGATTCTGGAATGACATGGAATTAGTATTTTTCTTTTCTCACGATTCCCTCAGTCTGACCGTGTTCAGCTTACTGGTAATGATATCAAAATTGCACATAATCTACTGGTTAGCATAACTGCATTGTATTCCTGTAGTAGGCTTATTTGAAATTGCACCCCCCCCCCCCCCCGGCGTTACATTTCACACGCAAGAATATAAGAAATAGGAGGAGTAGGCCATTCAGGCCCGCTCCACTATTCAATACGATTATGGCTCATCTTCTACCTCAGCTATACCTATTATAATAATATAATAATCTTTATTGTCACAAGTAGGCTTACATTAACACTGCAATGAAGTTACTGTGAAAATACCCTAGTCGCCACACTCCAGCGCCTGTTTGGGTACACAGAGGGAGAATTCAGAATCTCCAAATTGAAATGAAAATCACTTATTGTCACGAGTAGGCTTCAATGAAGCTACTGTGAAAAGCCCCCTAAATTACCTAACAGCACGTCTTTCAGGACTTGTGGGAGGAAACCGGAGTGCCTGGAGAAAACCCACGCAGACACTGGGAGAAAGTACAGACTCCACAGTTACCCAAGCCGGGAATCAAACCTAGGACCCTGGCGCTGTGAAGCCATAGTGCTAACTACTATGCAACCGTGCTGCCCTCACCTTTCCACACTATCCCCATATCCTTCAGTACCCAAAAATGTATCAATCTATGATTTGAACATGTGCAGTGACTGGGCATCCATAGTATCATCTCTCTAGGTGGAGAATTCCTAACGTCCTCTGTTAAGCACCTTAACCTAAGAGCACCGTTCATATTTTTAAATTCCAGGGAATATAGGCCCAGTCTACTCAATCTCATCATTGGAGGAATCAGTCCCATGAACCTTTGTTGCACTCCCTCAAAAGCAAGTATATCCCTCCTAATGTAAGGAGAGTGAAACAGTACAGTATTCCAGGTGTTGTTTCACCTCGTTTTTAAGACTGAAGGATGACAAGTGGTAATGACCTGGAACTCACTGTCTGCAAGCGTGGTGGAAGTGCAGATGATTAACTCTTTCAAAAAGGAAATTGGATGCACATTTAAGAAAAATAAATTTATTTGACTACAGGAATATAATGGGAGAATGGGACTGATTGAATTCCTCTGCAGAGAGCTAGCGTGGACTTAATGAGTTGAACAGCCTTCTTCTATGCGTAATGACTCTGCGACATTCTATCAGTTCATTCATCCAAGTCATTGATACGAATTGTAAATATCTGAGGCCCAAGGTCTGATCATTCCAGTACCTAACTAGGTACAGCCTGCCAATCCAAAAATGATCAGTTTATTCCTGCTGTTTTTGTTCTATATGGGTCCTAACTGCTAAAATGGTTAACCCAAAAGTGCACAATTCACCCTCCTCTCCATTTTTCATCACTTATTTTCACTAAAGCGAAATAACGAAGGTCAAACAACAAAACCTGACTGAACATTCATCAAGAACTTGATAACAAAGCTCTTCACTAAATAATTAGTTACTAGCTTTAATTTCATATTCATCAAACTCATTTAAGCATGAATTGGTTTTATCGGACCAGAACAGATAGACAAAACTAATGGCATCTGTTTAATTTAACCATAAACTGAATATATATAACAACATTAATAAATTAGTAATTCTGAAATACATACTGTAGATTTTGCCAACTGGGCTACTCGGTGCAGAGCTTATCTTCCTCTGATCATTCTCCATGTTTTGTAATAAGTAATTCAAAGATGCATGCCGAGTGAAGCCTTGCTTAGTGTTTGAGGCAGGGAAAAGATTCTTGGCAAATGCTTCTTTTGAAATCTTGGGTAACGGCGTACTAGGTGCAGCTGAGGTAGTCAGTGTAATGGGTTTTATATCTGCAACAATAGCAGTTTCATTCATGATCAAAGTTTATTTCATTGATTGTGAAATCAAACTAATTTTCTGAGGAAAATGGTAGAACTGCAAGAACGAGGGAAGTATAATTTTATGAAAAGAATTGTGTACCGATTAGGTCTGGGAATCCCTCTGGTCCTATCCATTTAAATGCTGGCTTCCGTCCTCTCACCTCTGTTACATGTACTTTCTTTATAAGTTCAAGGCTGGTGAGAACATTAGCGATATCATAGAGTCGTCTGATTTTAGCTGTGAGATAAAATATATTGATTAGCAGGTCGCGAAAATCGTACTTTACACATTTTGATCTTTTAAGTCTTTCCCATACATCTATAAAATAAAAAGTATTCATTACCTGTCCCCTCAAGGGGCAGTAAAAGAAGTGGGGCATTATTCCAAAGATCTCAGCTCAACTGATGGCTATATATCGCACTATTATGAACAGTGAATAAAGTAATGTCTATGAGCTGTCTGGCATACAAGAACTGCTGTGTGATTCAGTCATAAGAATCAAATTTTAAAAATCCATATTTTATTTGTTGTATCTAACTCACAATCTATAACCTGATCACTACATTAGGTTAAAATTTACCTGTTTACCCCACTAACAAAACCAGGATATTCCAATGATCAAGGGCAGTTTAGTAAACTTGAGAACCAGTAACTAATCATCCTGGAACACAATGATATTCACAACTGTCCAAAGCTTTAAAACCCGTTGAGTGAGATTCTTTGGCGTTTATCGGCGGGGAAAGGTGGCCCGCCATTGGACAGCGGTGGGATGTTCTGGTTTTGCCGCTGACAATGAGATTTCCTGTTGAATCCATCCCACAGAATTTACCCGAGTTAGATACAACACCGAGAAACCTGGGGCGGGGTGTGCCTTTGGCGGCACCAGAAGATCCCGATCTCGCTCATTATTCCTCATTCTATGTTCCATTCATAGTATGTCCAGCCGAATCTCTTTGTCCTAAGATTTTATATAGTTCCAGTTTAATACATACTTTTCATCAAACTCTGTTATCTTTCCTCTCTCCCTCTAGCTCCAGCATAGCCAAGTTAAACTACAAATTAGGCCCAAGCTCTTGTACATGTTCAAATACCTCAATCTCTGTTTAATAGAGTTTGGAGCAAATAGAAGTTTGTACTAACTTTCAACACTGAAATAATTGCTTGAAGAACTGTTCACTGGCTACGTTAATTGAGGAACAATGCTGAGAAAATGCTTCCGGGCTCCCCAACGTCGGATTTGGGAGAACCCCAAAGATACACTGGGGAATTCACCTTGGAAGTTCCGTTCCCAGTAAGTATTTGAACGGTAATTATCCAGAAGTACTAGCTTCCTCTGGGCAATTGCGTGCACAATGAACCATCTGAAAAGCGATTTACAATCGCTAACTTCAGATGGTTCCACCAGCGTTACGCTAATAGCTACTCAGAAAAGGTTAAAAGAAATAAAACAGCTTCTAACTTCTGAGTAACTATTTTAAACACCCAGACCAATCCACACACGGGACTCCCCACACACCCAACTCTCACAGAGGATGCCCACAGCCCCGACTAATCCCCACGGTCCCGACTCTCATCCCCAATCCGGCTGGAATCCTCCCCACACCCTTCTCCCTCACTCCGACTCTATCAGATCAACGCTTGGCCTCTGGAAAAGTTGCACTGCCTGGAAGGCCAGGTGAGAGAGAGAGAAAGAAGAAATTTAACGCAAGTAATTTCGGATGGAGTGACAATCTGATGCTGATTGCCACATCAAGGAAGTTATGGCCAACAAAATTTCCTGTATATAGCAAATCCCACCCCAAACAACTTGGGAATGAGTTGGTAAATTTGGATATTTGAATACCTATATTAACCTGTTTTCCAGACTTTCCAGTGACACTAAGCTTCAGTACTTTAATGTGATGCTCTAGTGTGTGATCAAGTATAATTAAAGCTCTCGGTCTTACATTTTGGCCAAGAAGAAATTTTTTAAAAGAGTGAAAATGTAAACTAAGTGAATGAAACAGGATAGTCTTCACCCAGAGAATTCTGATTTCTAATCTAAAAGCAACTTCCTAGACCAAAAGGAAAAATGTAGTTATCATGAGACAACTTTCATTCACACAGGACTTTTAAGTAATGAAAGTAGACTATTGAATAGGTGTTTCAGATGAGAAATAATAATAATACACTGTGATACACAATGTTGATGAGTATAACCATTATATTAGAAAAATATAATTAAGAAAACTTAACTGAACAAATTCAAATAGGGCTATGGAAGAGGTGAGAGTGAGGAATTAGGTAGTGCCGATATATTCAAAAGCCTAAGAAAAGAAACAGCAATATTTGTAGAGACTGAATGGGGTCAAGAGCATGTATTTAAAGGAAATATGGGATAACAGCAGCAGTTTTGGAAGAGGGACCTATGCCTGAGATAATAGTGCAGCTGATAACGTCAGCACATTTTGACTGAGACAATCAGAGAGGGAGTGAACCTTGGCTCCGAAGCAAAAAGAAATGTTAAAAATAAAACACATTTCATCTTTCCTCTTAAACACACCCTTTAATCTCTTCCCCTCACCTCCTCCCACTTTTACAAAGAAAATAAACTCAAGGCATTAACCAACAAAACTATTAGCCTAAAAATGATAACAGTTTACATCACACAGCCCTGCTGTGCATAACTCATCTCAGGCTTTAGGATCCTAAACAAAAATAACAGCAGGGGTATGAACTCTAATAATGGAGATTCACATGTGGGTTGAGGGTGATTTTGTACAGTAAAGGAACAATACAAATTGGAAAGATTCCACGGTCTATTCAAGTTAGTGAATCCCAGACAAGACAGTGGTTAAGATACCACAGTTGGTTTCAGTTCGATAAAATAATCTAATTAATTCAACGTCAAACAATAAAGCAGTTAAAACCAAAGTAAGATTGCAAATGGCAAATGCTGCAACACCTCAGCAATCTTTAATGATTCGTTATTTCGATATGGGCCCTCAGCAGCTTATTCACTCACAGATTTGATGTTTGGTTGCTGTTGGTCTCATTTAGGACAACTGAAAGTACATCATAATTGGTCCAGATTAGGGAGGGGAAGAGAAGGAAAAAAAAAAATGATACGAGTAATAAATCAGGGTGCTCTGTGGTTCCCACCAGTCAAATACCTCGCTGACACATCAAATAAGGCAGTGCTCCCCAAATGTTTTCCCACTGTGACCCCATTTTAATGCTTTTAAATTGATGTGACCCCGGCGTGAGAGCGTAGGGTTGAGGTTATGATATTGGCTAAGGCTGTGAACTTTTCCCAAAATGATTCCAAGAGTCATAGAATTTACAGTGCAGAAGGAGGCCATTCAGCCCATCGAGTCTGCGCCGGCCCTTGGAAGAGCACCCCACTTAAGCCCACGCCTCCACCCTATCCCGGTAACCCAACCTAACATTTTTGGACACTAAGGGCAATTTATCATGGCCAATCCACCTAACCTGCACATTTTTGGACTGTGGGAGGAAACCGGAGCACCCGGAGGAAACCCACGCAGACACTAGGAGAACATGCAGACTCCACATAGACAGTGACCCAAGTCGGGAATCAAACCTGGAACCCTGGAGCTGTGAAGCAACTGTGCTAACCACTGTGCTACCATGTTACCCACAGTGTCGATCCATGGCTGCTATTACCCCAGGAAACAGTCAATGCCTTCAAATGATGAGGAAAAACTTAGTATCATAATTCAGCAGGAAATCTTTAAAAAGCTGTTTACCTCAATAGTATAAAGTTGCTAGTGTGTCCATCTCCGTTGATAGCTAGATAGAGAGATTGGTATTTTATGGGGGGTCTTGCCCACTGCTTAGAGATCTGGCAAGAGCCCGTCTCGTCTCTTTTAGGGAAGCCCCACCAAATTAAATGTCTTCCCCAGGATCAAGGACCCCAAGGCAGAAGATGCTGCTGGTATTCATAGGGTTAATGTGGGACTGAGTACAGCATCATACACATCAACGATGTAAGAGAGCACATGATCAACACCCAAGGTCAGTTGAGTGTCAGACAGAACCGTGTATACTTACAAGCATGGAGTCAGTTTCTAGCTTGTACCTTTAATGTATATCTGTAAATAGTTCGAAGAATCAATAAGATTTAACCTACATATGACTGTGAAGAATTCTTCAGACCTACCGATGTGTAACCAACACCCTACAACATGGCGACAAGTTGAAAAACCCCAAAACTTGCAGAAAATGCAGGGGAAAAATAAAATGCTGGACTGATCTGATGTGATAATCCTCAACATCACTTTCCCACCTTATCCCCATAACCCTAAAAGATACCCTCTGTGGTGAATGTCACTCAGTAATTCACACTGTATTTACTATTGTACTATTGTAAGCGCAGTAGCGTTATCCGACCACTAGGGGGAGTAGCTCTGGGAATGCTCAGGAGTTTGTACAGGGCTCCACCCTTGGCTCCGCTCACAACTCCTCCCCCTAGACTGCTGTATAAATAACCGTGTCCAGAGCCAGCCTGAGTTCATCGAGAGTTCAACGGGTAACAGGCTGGCTCTGAAGTAAGTAGATTAAAACCACTGGTCATATCTGAAAGCACGTGTCTCGTGAATTGATGGTTCCATCAATTTAATCTACTTAAGAACAGTCAGGATCGATCATGGAATCAGCCCTCAAGCCTGGATGCCTAGAACTCGACCCACAGGATGTAGAGGCAAAAGAAATCTTCTCCCACTGGCTGCGGTGCTTTAAGGCCTACCTGGCAGAAGCGAGCTCAGCCGAAACTACAGAGGAACAGAAGTTAAGTCTACTGCACGCGAGGGTGAGCCACGGAATCTCTACGCAACTAAACTGGGCCAGTTCATATACTGCAGCGCTAGCGATACTCGATAAGATGTATGTAAGGCCCATTAAAGAAGTTTACGCACGCCACATGTTCACGACTCGCCACCAGCGGCCTACAGAATCACTCGCCGAATTTCTAAGAGAGCTCAATAATTTATCAAATGACTGTAACTATCAAGCGGTTACCGCGGCTGAACACAGAGAACTTGCTGTACGCGACATTTTTGTAGCGGGCCTCAGGTCTAATTAGTCAGACCATAAATAGATTTACGCTCCTCGACACGTATCCCCTCCCCAGGATTGCAGACGTGGTAAATCAGATCGCCCAGTATCGGCTCTTTTCCACGGTGGATCTGAAGTCTGCATACCACCAGCTCCCAATCCACCCGGAGGACCGCCACTACACGGCATTCGAGGCCGATGGCCGCCTCTTCCATTTCCTCCGAGTCCCCTTCGGCGTCACTAATGGGGTCTCGGTGTTCCAACGAGCAATGGACCGAATGGTGGACCAGTACGGGCTGCGGGCCACGTTTCCGTACTTGGACAATGTCACCATCTGCGGCTATGACCAGCAGGACCACGACGCCAACCTCCACCGTTTTTTCCAGACGGCGCAGAAATTAAACATCACCTACAACAAAGAGAAATGCGTTTTCCGCACAAACAGACTGGCCATCCTCGGCTACGTCGTGGAAAACGGAGTCCTGGGCCCAGACCCGAACTCCCCCTCCCCCATTGCCCCAAGGCCCTCAAACGGTGCTTGGGCTTCTTCTCCTACTACGCCCAGTGGGTCCCTCAATTTGCGGACAAAGCCCGCCCACTCTAAGGCCACACGATTTCCCCTGTCAGCTGAGGCACGCCAGGCCTTCAACTACATCGCCAAAGCGGCCAGGAGGGCGGTGGATGAATCCACTCCATTCCAGGTTGAAAGCGACGCCTCAGAGGTAGCTCTGGCAGCCACACTAAATCAGGCAGGGAGACCAGTCGCATTTTTCTCCCGTACCCTCTCCGCTTCAGAACTCCGACACTCCTCAGTCGAGAAAGAAGCACAAGCCATTGTGGAGGCTATTCGTTACTGGAGGCACTACCTCGCAGGTAGGTCACCCTCATCACCGACCAACGATCGGTTGCCTTTATGTTTGATAACTCGCAAAGGGGCAAAATAAAGAATGATAACATTCTTCGGTGGAGGATCGAACTCTCCACCTATAATTACGATATTAAGTATCGACCCGGGAAGCTCAACGAGCCTCCGGATGCCCTATCCCGCGGGACATGCGCCAGCGCGCAGATTGACCGACTGAAAGTCATCCACAATGACCTCTGCCACCCGGGGGTCACCCGGGCTTGCCCACTACATCAGAGCCCGAAACCTGCCTTTCTCCAACGAGGAGGTAAAAGCGGTCACCAGGGACTGCCCGATCTGTGCGGATTGCAAACCGCACTTCTAGGGCGAAATCCTCTGCGGACCGTCGTGACGCCCATTTCCGGCGAGCAAAAGCGGTGCAGATGACTCCAGCGTCGGGGCCTTCTTTTAGGCCGCTAATCTCCGTTCCCAGAGGGGCCAGCATCGGACCGACGCGATACGCGTCATTTTAATGCGCTGCAGAAGTGGCATGTTGAGAGAGAGAGGACAGGTACCGGCGTGGGGAGAGGAGGAGAGGGAGGGGGGGGGGGGGGGAGAGGAGGATAGGGAGAGGACGAGAGGGGGGGGAGAGGACGAGAGGGGGGGGAGGACGAGAGGGGAGGGGGAGGAGAGGGAGGGGGGAGGAGAGGGAGGGGGGGGAGGAGAGGGAGGGGGGGGTGGGGAGGAGAGGGAGGGGGGGTGGGGAGGAGAGGGAGGGGGGGGGGGAGGAGAGAGGGGGGGGGGTGGGGAGGAGAGGGAGGGGGGGGTGGAGAGGGAGGGGGGGGAGGAGAGGGAGGGGGGAGGGGGGGAGGAGAGGGAGGGGGGAGGAGGAGAGGGAGGGGGGAGGAGGAGAGGGAGGGGGGAGGAGGAGAGGGAGGGGGGGGAGGAGGAGAGGGAGGGGGGGAGGAAGAGAGGGAGGGGGGGGAGGAAGAGAGGGAGCGGGGGAGGAGAGGGAGGGGGGAGGAGAGGGAGGGTGGAGGAGAGGGAGGGGGAGGAGAGGGAGAGTGGGAGGAGAGGGAGAGGGGGAGGAGAGGGAGAGGGGGAGGAGAGGGAGGGGGGAGAAGAGGGAGGGGGGGAGAAGAGGGAGGGGGGAGAGAGGGAGGGGGGAGAAGAGGGAGGGGGGGAGAAGAGGGAGGGGGGGAGAGAGGGAGGGGGGAGAAGAGGGAGGGGGGGGGAGAGGAAGAGGGAGGGGGGGGAGAAGAGGAGGGAGGGGGAGGAGAGGGGGGGAGGAGGAGAGGGAGGGGGGAGGAGAGGGAGGGGGGAGGAGAGGGAGGGGGGAGGAGAGGGAGGGGGGGGAGGAGAGGGAGGGGGGGAGGAGAGGAGAGGGGGGAGGAGGAGAGGGGGGGGAGGAGAGGGAGGGGGGGGAGGAGAGGGAGGGGGGGGAGGAGAGGGAGGGGGGGGAGGAGAGGGAGGGGGGGGACGAGGGAGGGGGGGGAGGAGGAGGGGAGGGGGGGGAGGAGAGGGAGGGGGGGGAGGAGAGGGAGGGGGGGGAGGAGAGGGAGGGGGGGGAGGAGAGGGAGGGGGGGAGGAGAGGGAGGGGGGGAGGAGAGGGAGGGGGGGAGGGAGAGGGAGGGGGGGAGGAGAGGGAGGGGGGGAGGAGAGGGAGGGGGGGAGGAGAGGGAGGGGGGGGAGGAGAGGGAGGGGGGGAGGAGAGGGAGGGAGGGAGGGGGGAGGAGAGGGAGGGGGGGAGGAGAGGGAGGGGGGAGGAGAGGGAGGGGGGGGAGGAGAGGGAGGGGGGGAGGAGAGGGAGGAGAGGGAGGGGGGAGGGAGAGGGAGGGGGGGAGGAGAGGGAGGGGGGGGAGGAGAGGGAGGGGGGGGAGGAGAGGAGGGGGAGGAGAGGGAGGGGGGGAGGAGAGGGAGGGGGGGAGGAGAGGGAGGGGGGGGAGGAGAGGGAGGGGGGGGAGGAGAGGGAGGGGGGGAGGAGAGGGAGGGGGGAGGAGAGGGAGGGGGGAGGAGAGGGAGGGGGGGGAGGAGAGGGGGGGGGGGAGGAGAGGGGGGGGGGGAGGAGAGGGAGGGGGGGGAGGAGAGGGGGGGGGGAGGAGAGGGGGGGGGGAGGAGAGGGAGGGGGGGGAGGAGAGGGAGGGGGGGGAGGAGAGGGAGGGGGGGAGGAGAGGAAGGGGGGGGAGGAGAGGGAGGGGGGGAGGAGAGGGAGGGGGGGAGGAGAGGGAGGGGGGGAGGAGAGGGAGGGGGGGGAGGAGAGGGAGGGGGGAGGAGAGGGAGGGGGGAGGAGAGGGAGGGAGGAGGGGGGGAGGAGAGGGAGGGAGGAGAGGGAGGAGAGGGAGGGGGGGAGGAGAGGGAGGGGGGGAGGAGAGGGAGGGGGAGGAGAGGGAGGGGGGAGGAGAGGGAGGGGGGAGGAGAGGAGGGGGGAGGAGAGGGAGGGGGAGGAGAGGGAGGGGGAGAGGGAGGGGGGAGGAGAGGGAGGGGGGAGGAGAGGGAGGGGGGGAGGAGAGGGAGGGGGGGAGGAGAGGGAGGGGGGAGGAGAGGGAGGGGGGGGAGGAGAGGGAGGGGGGGAGGAGAGGGAGGGGGGGGAGGAGAGGGAGGGGGGGAGGAGAGGGAGGGGGGGAGGAGAGGGAGGGGGGGAGGAGAGGGAGGGGGGGAGGAGAGGGAGGGGGGGAGGAGAGGGAGGGGGGGGAGGAGAGGGAGGGGGGGAGGAGAGGGAGGGGGGAGGAGAGGGAGGGGGGGAGGAGAGGGAGGGGGGGAGGAGAGGGAGGGGGGGAGGAGAGGGAGGGGGGAGGAGAGGGAGGGGGGGGGAGGAGAGGGAGGGGGGGAGGAGAGGGAGGGGGGAGGAGAGGGAGGGGGGGAGGGAGGGAGGGGGGGAGGAGAGGGAGGGGGGAGGAGAGGGAGGGGGGGGAGGAGAGGGAGGGGGGAGGAGAGGGAGGGGGGAGGAGAGGGAGGGGGGAGGAGAGGGGGGAGAGGGAGGGGGGAGGAGAGGGAGGGGGGAGGAGAGGGAGGGGGGGGAGGAGAGGGAGGGGGGGAGGAGAGGGAGGGGGGGAGGAGAGGAGGGAGGAGAGGAGGGGGGAGGAGAGGGAGGGGGGGGAGGAGAGGGGGGGAGGAGAGGGAGGGGGGGAGGAGAGGGAGGGGGAGGAGAGGGAGGGGGGGAGGGAGGGGGGGAGGGAGGGGGGGGGAGGAGAGGGAGGGGGGAGGAGAGGGAGGGGGGAGGAGAGGGAGGGGGGAGGAGAGGGAGGGGGGAGGAGAGGGAGGGGGGAGGAGAGGGAGGGGGAGAGAGGGAGGGGGGGAGAGAGGGAGAGGGGGAGAGGGAGGGAGGGGGGAGGAGAGGGAGGGGGGAGAGAGGAGGGGGAGGAGAGGGAGGGGGGGAGGAGAGGGAGGGGGGGGGGAGGAGGAGGGGGAGGGGGAGAAGGAGGGGGGGGGAGGAGAGGGAGGGGGGAGAGAGGAGGGAGGAGAGGGAGGGGGGAGGGGGGAGGAGAGGGAGGGGGGGAGGAGAGGGAGGGGGGGGAGGGAGGGGGGGGAGGAGAGGGAGGGGGGGAGGAGGGGGGGGGGAGGAGAGGGGGGGAGGAGAGGGAGGGGGGGAGGAGAGGGAGGGGGGAGGAGAGGGGAGGGGGGGGAGGAGAGGGAGGGGGGGAGGAGAGGGAGGGGGGGAGGAGGGAGGGGGGGAGGAGAGGGAGGGGGGGAGAGGGGGGGGAGGAGAGGGAGGAGAGGGAGGGTGGGAGGAGAGGGAGGGGGGAGGGAGGGGGGAGGATGGAGGGGAGGAGAGGGAGGGGGGAGAGAGGGAGGGGGGAGAGGAGAGGGAGGGGGGAGAGGGGGGAGGAGAGGGAGGGGGAGAGAGGAGGGGAGGGGGAGGGGGGGAGGAAGAGGGAGGGGGAGGAGGGAGGGGGGAGGGGGGAGGAGAAGGAGGGGGAGGGGGGAGGAGAGGGAGGGGGGAGGAGAGGAGGGGAGGGGAGGAGAGGGGGAGGGGGGGAGGAGAGGGAGGGGGGAGAGAGGAGAGGGGGAGGAGAAGAGAGGGGGGAGAAGAGGGAGGGGGAGAAGAGGGAGGGGGGAGGAGAGGGAGGGGCGAAGAGGGAGGGGGGAGGAGAGGGAGGGGGGAGGAGAGGGAGGGGGGAGGAGAGGGAGAGGGAGGGGGGAGGAGAGGGAGAGGGAGAGGGGAGAGGAGAGGGAGGGGAGGAGAGGGGGGGAGAAGAGGGAGGGGGAGGAGAGGGGGGGAGAAGAGGGAGGGGGGAGAAGAGGGAGGGGGAGAAGAGGGAGGGGGGAGGAGAGGGAGGGGGAGGAGAGGGAGGGGGGAGGAGAGGGAGGGGGGAGGAGAGGGAGGGGGGAGGAGAGGGGGGAGGAGAGGGGGCGGAGAGGGAGGGGGAGGAGAGGGAGGGGGGAGAAGAGGGAGGGGGGAGGAAGAGGAGGGGGAGAAGAGGGAGGGGGGAGAAGAGGGAGGGAGGGAGAAGAGGGAGGGAGGGAGAGAGGGAGGGAGGGGGGAGGAGGAGGGAGAAGAGGGAGGGAGGGGGGAGGGGGGAGGGAGGGAGGGAGGAGGGGAGGGGGGAGGAGAGGGAGGGGGGAGGAGAGGGAGGGGGGGAGGAGAGGGAGGGGGGAGGAGAGGGAGGGGAGGGCAGGAGAGGGAGGGGGGGGGAGTAGGAGGAGAGGGAGGGGGAGGGGAGGAGAGGGAGGGGAGGAGAGGGAGGGGGGAGGAGAGGGAGGGGGGGAGGAGAGGAAGGGGGGAAGGACATCATCTGCTCTACCCTCGTCTACCTGTTCAGTCACCTTCTCAAAGAACTCGATACGGTTTGTGAGGCATGACCTACCCTTCACAAAACCATGCTGACTATCCCTAATCATATTATTCCTATCTAGATGATTATAAATCGTATCTCTTATAATCCTCTCCAAGACTTTACCCACAACAGACGTGAGGCTCACCGGCCTATAGTTACCGGGGTTATCTCTACTCCCCTTCTTGAACAAAGGGACCACATTTGCTATCCTCCAGTCCTCTGGCACTATTCCTGTAGCCAATGATGACATAAAAATCAAAGCCAAAGGCTCAGCAATCTCTTCCCTGGCTTCCCAGAGAATCCTAGATAAATCCCATCAGGCCCCAGGGACTTATCTATTTTCACCTTGTCCAGAACTGCCAACACTTCTTCCCTACGCACCTCAATGCCATCTATTCTAATAGCCTGGGTCTCAGCATTCTCCTCCACAACATTATCTTTTTCCTGAGTGAATACTGACGAAAAGTATTCATTTAGTATCTCACTTATCTCCTCAGCCTCCACACACAACTTCCCACCACTGTCCTTGACTGGCCCTACTCTTACCCGAGTCATTCTTTTATTCCTGACATACCTATAGAAAGCTTTTGGGTTTTCCTTGATCCTACCTGCCAAAGATTTCTCATGTCCCCTCCTTGCTCGTCTTAGCTCTCTCTTTAGATTAGGGGTGGGCATACTTTTCCGTGCAAGGGCCACATTCAGAAATTCACAATTTTAAAGGGCTGCATAGTATATTAATTAATAGTCCCGGTTGTAACCAATTAGCGTGCGGCATATACCTCAGCGCTTCCCCCGGCGGCATCCTGCCTTTAGCCCTCTTTTTCTCTACTTTTCAAAAATGGCGCTTCACCCGGTTATGATTCTGGGCGCCTCATATAGAACATAGAACAGTACAGCACAGAACAGGCCCTCGATGTTGTGCCGAGCAATGATCACCCTACTCAAGTCAACGTATCCACCCTATACCAGTAACCCAACAGCCAACCCCCCCCCCCCCAATTAACCTTATTTAAAAAAAAAAAAAAAAATTTTTAAAAGATTTTTTTTTAATGACTTGATCTTGGTGGGCCGCATAAAAACCTTTGGCGGGCCTCGCGGGCCGTAGTTTGCCCACCCCTGCTTTAGATCCTTCCTCGCTTCCTTGTAACTATCAAGCGCCCCAACTGAAACTTCACGCCTCATCTTCACATAGGCCTCCTTCTTCCTCTTAACAAGAGATTCCACTTCTTTGGTAAACCACGGTTCCCTCGCTCTACCCCTTCCTCCCTGCCTGACTGGTACGTACTTATCAAGAACACGCAATAGCTGTTCCTTGAACAAGCTCCACATATCCAGTGTGCCCAACCCTTGCAGCCCTACTTTCTCCAACCTACACATCCTAAGTCATGTCTAATGGCATCATAATTGCCCTTCCCCCAGCTATAACTCTTGCCCTGCAGGGTATACTTATCCCTTTCCATCACTAACGTAAAGGTCACCGAATTGTGGTCACTGTCTCCAAAGTGCTCACCTACCTCCAGATCTAACACCTAGCCTGGTTCATTACCCAAAACCAAATCCAATGTGGCCTCGCCTCTTGTTGGCCTGTCAACATATTGTGTCAGGAAACCCTCCTGCACACATTGTACAAAGAACGACCCATCTAATGTACTCGAACTATATCTTTTCCAGTCAATATTTGGAAAGTTAAAGACTCCCATAACAACTACCCTGTTACTTTCGCTCTTTTCCAGAATCATCTTCGCCATCCTTTCCTCTACATCCCTAGAACTATAGATAGGTGTTGGATGGCTGGCACAGACACGATGGGCCGAAGGGTCACTGTTGTGCTGAAAACTCTGACTCCAAGGAGTCAGACACCAAACAGAGGGACCATGAAAACCTGGTTTGAACAAAAAAACAAACAATTGATGATTATAGATGACTTCCTGGTCTGCGATGAGTGGCTGGTCATCCCAGTCTCCCTGCAGCCAGAAATTGTTCAAATAAATACATCGGGGTAATGCTGTTTGTTCCCTTATTTCCCCTTTCTTTTATTTTGATCGATGGATGATGAAGGGACGTGTCTAAGTCAAGCGTCCTGAATCTTTAAGCAGCTGAATTTAAAAGTTTTAGGAGAGAAGTTTGGTAGTTTCAGCTAGGTTGAACAGGAGGTTGCAGACTTATCGGCACCAGAGACATAGATGGGGTGGGATTCAGTTTGATTGGCTTGTGGCCAATGAATTGGTCTGAAAGGCCGTATTCTGCCTGGTATCAGGTGCTGATTGGATCCTATCCTAGTGGAAGGCTTTTCAGAGTCCCAAGGACTTTCAGTTTGATCCTGGCAGCTCAGAGACGTCTGTCTGTGCTCTCACTTGTCTTTTCTCCAGAGAAGCTGTGTGGGCTGTATTCTCTGAACGGACAGAGAAGCAGCTGGATGAATCTATCTACAGGGAAACATTTATGGGCTGCAAACAGAGGCAAGAACCTACAAAGGCCTGCATGAATCCACAATAAAAAACACAAACTGAAGGCAGGTTTGAAAAGGAGTGAAGTGCTGGAAACCATCATCTGAAACAGACTCTTTTTCCTTTCACTTATGACTTTTACCCTTTTCCACCTCTTTGTTTTTGCGTTTTGTGTGAGGGTGTAGAGGGTGGGGACATGTTAGAGTGGGTATTAGGAATCGGGTAATAGTTCACCAGTATATTTCATTATAGTTCTTGTTATAAATAATCAGTAATTGTGGTTACATTTACAAACCTGGTGACTGTAATTATTGGGCAGCCAAGGGTATTTTTATAAGAATTATTGGTTAATTCCCTTGTGTTGTGACTCCGAGGCAGAATGGATTGAGAAAGAACCTCACAAAGACAACAAGAACCGCATCATCTCTTGAGCCTTCCGTAAAATGTCTCAAATTGGAAGTGGAAGGGAATTGAATCAGAGAAAATGTTATTTTAAGAAACGTATTACTGTTACATGCCCCCAATGACAAACCAAAGAGCTGCAGTTCAAGGCATAAAATGAAGATGTTGCCAGAGTCCCAGAGGACCATAGGCTAGTCCCCACTTTGAGAGCTGACTGGTGATGATTTAACCGGAGAGTCACCATACAATCTCAAAACCGCGTGGGTTTCCTCCAGGTGCTCCGGTTTCCTCCCACAGTCCAAAGATGTGCAGGTTAGCTGGATTGGTCATGCTAAATTGCCCTTTAGTGAGCAAAAGGTTAGGTGGGGTTACTGGATTACGGGAGTAGTTTGGGGGCATGGGCCCCCTTTCAGAAGGTCGGTGCAGACTCATAGAATTTACAGTGCAGAAGGAGGCCATTCGGCCCATCGAGTCTGCACCAGCTCTTGGAAAGAGCACTCTACCCAAGGTCAACACCTCCACACTATCCACATAAACCAGTAGCCCCACCCAACACTAAGGGCAATTTTGGACACTAAGGGCAATTTAGCATGGCCAATCCACCTGACTGGATTGGATTGGATTTGTTTATTGTCACGTGTACCGAGGTACAGTGAAAAGTATTTTTCTGCAAGCAGCTCAACAGATCATTCAGTACATGGAAGAAAAGGGAATTAAACAGAATTCAAGAAAATACATGAGAATACATAATAGGGCAACACAAGATATACAATGTAACTACATAAGCAATGGCATCGGTTGAAACATACAGGGGGCGATTCTCCGCACTCACGACGGTGCGGAGAATAGTGGGGGTAGTAAATTTTTACGGCCACGCTAGTCTGACACCCTCCCGCTAATCTCCCCCCCCCCCCCCACGCCCGCCTCCCGACACGAATCGCTGCCCGCCGTTTTTTTACGGCGAGCAGCGATTTTCAGCTGGCCGATGGGCCGAAGTCCAAGCCCTTTACGACCGTTTTTAGGAACGTCAAACACACCTGGTCTGACCGTTAGTAAAAACGGCCGTAAAGTTGGGATCTTGGGAACCATGGCACCGATTGGCACGGCAGTACCACGGCCGTGCCAAGGGTGCCATGGGCCCGCGATCGGTGGGCACCGATCGCGGGCAGCGGGTACTTACCCCGCGCATTCTTTGTCCTTCCGCCGCCCCGCTGTATCCATTCGCGGGGCGGCTGAGGGGCATCCCGGCCCGCGCATGCGCGGGTTTCGCGCAAATGCGCGATGACGTAATCCGCGCATGCGTGGGTTGGAGTCTTCCAATCCGCGCATGTGCGGCTGACGTCATGTGACGCGTCAGCCGTCGCAAACTCTGGCAAGCGGTCTTAACGAAATTCGTTAAGCCTGCGATGCCGGAGTTCACGGCCGCGGCATGCTAGCCCCGACCGGGGACCAGAATCGGTTCCCGGTCGTGGGGGCGGAGGCTGGCGTCAAACCCGCCCGTTTTTGACGCCAGCCTCATGATTTCTCCAGGTTTCGGAGAATCAAGCCCACAGGGTGTAGTGTTAATGAGGTCAGTCAATAAGAGGGTCATTTAGGAGTCTGGTGACAGTGGGGAAGAAGCTGTTCTTGAGTCTGTTTGTGTGTGTTCTCAGACTTCTGAATCTCCTGCCCGATGGAAGAAGTTGGAAAAGTGAGTAAGCCGGGTGGGAGGGATCCTTGATTATGCTGCCCGCTTTCCCCCGGCAGCGGGAGGTAGATGGAATCAATGGATGGGAGGCAGGTTCGTGTGATGGACTGGGCGGTATTCACGACTCTCTGAAGTTCCTTGCGGTCCTGGGCCGAGCAGTTGCCATACTAGGCTGTGATGCAGCCCGATAGGATGCTCTCTATAGTGCAACTGTAAAAGTTGGTAAGGGTTAATGTGGACATGCCGAATTTCCTTAGTTTCCTGAGGAAGTATAGGCGCTGTTGTGCTTTCTTGGTGATAGCGGTGGGAGGAAACCGGAGCACCCGGAGGAAACCCACGCACACATGGGGAGGATGTGCAGACTCCTCACAGACAGTGACCCAAGCCAGAATCGAACCTGGGACCCTGGAGCTGTGAAGCAATTGTGCTAACCACAATGCTACCATGCTGCCCTCTATGGGCCGAATGGCCTCCTTCTGCACTGTAGGGATTCTATCATCTATATTCATAAACTCAGGCGAGGGACAAGGTTCAGATGGCAGGGCCTACACGAATAACCTCAGCCGGCACAGGAATTAAACCCACACTGTTGGCTCTGCATCACGAACCAGCCATCAGCCAAGTGAGCTAACTGATCCCAAGGCGTATCAATTGTACGTCTGTACAAGGAGAAATGAGGAATTCATATTTGTACATAAATAGGTTTACAGATTATCAAGTCATACTTTTTGTTGCCATTATAAAGTATTCCACTTACTCTTAAACTTGCTGTGATCCAGATCCACCTTCTGGTCATCACCAATTAAGATTTTAGCAGCAGTGTCCAGACTAACCACTCTGGGTTTTGATACCAGGAATAACATGACAAATTTCTGGCTCATTACCCTCAGGGATTTGTCCTTCCGTCCATTTACTGAGGCTGCAGATGGAAAGATCAATTTTAATTGTAATAGAGAAAACCAGCAAGTTGCTCTACATAAATGGACTGCCCCAAATTCTACAATCTTGGTTTGGTATTTTATTACTGAATCCAGGGAACCAATTATTAAGTTTCTTGCTTTCAGTTTCACTGTTTTCTGTACTTTTCCACTGCAATTTATAGCAGAAAGTCACCAGACAGGAGGTTGCTCAACAACAATGTCTGTTAGAGGGGTATCCAATCAGTCCCACTCCTCTATTTGTCCCCTATATGGCATACACTTGTATGTCCAATTCCTTTTTGAAAGTTTCTACTGCATCTTTCAGGCCATGTATTCCAGACCTTCATAACTCACTGTATTAAAAAAAGTAATTGTTCTTCTTAAATCCATGTCCTCTGGTTACTTACACTTCTGCCAGTGGAAAATTATTATAATTTACTGTATCAAAAACCAATCAAAAAGGGTATATATACTTTTCACTGTACCTCGGTACACGTGACAATAAACAAATCCAATACCAGTGCAGTAGCTGTACTGGAACAGGTTGGCTATGGGCATGGCACGTCCTTGAACACATCAGGTCGTCAGTACTATTGCAGGAATATTGTCAGAGCCCAGTATCCAGTCCCTTCAACCATTTCTTGATATCATGTGGAGAGAATAGAATTGTCTGAAGACTGGCATCTGTGATGCTGGCGTCCTCCGGAGAAGGCCAAGATGGATCATCCACTCAACACTTCTGGCAGAAGGTTGTTGCAAATATTATCTTTGACTCCAGCATTGCATCTTTCAAAGGGATAGCAACTGCAACAACATACACTTGGGTCCAACTGGATATATGGACAAATTCGTTGGTAGGCAATGCCAAATAGCTCCTAATATTTTATTTATAGGCTTGACTTGGCTTGGTAGTAGAATGCTCATCTTGGAGTCAAGGTTTGTAGGTTCAAGTTGCACTTCAGGACACAAAAATCTAGGCCAATAGTTAAGGAGTTCTGCACCGTGTCATAATTTGACCAAGACTTTAAATGAGACCCTGTCTGTTTGTCCGATTGGATGAGAAATAATTGCATCACATCATTTGAAGAACAATGGGCGGGAATCTCTGGTCCACCAGCCATGTGTTTCTTGGCTGTGTGCCATTTGGCGGCAGGATCCTATCTTCCCGCCAATTGTCAATGGGATTTCCCACTGGCCGGAATTCTCTGGTTGTTGCAATTCAATTTTAATAATAATAATCGCTTATTGTCACAAGTACCTTGTGTATAAATTGGTTACTGTTTGTCGAATGGAGAACATTTCAAGAATGGAGAAGGGGCAGGATTAAATGGCAGAAGCAAATTTTGAGTCGCCAAATATCTATGTGGCCACTTTTTGTGGCTATACTTATGGAATCAGAAGTACCGGGAATTAACAATAATCTGTCTCGATTGAAGCCATGGACCTACAAGCTTGGTGGATTGAATAATCCTTTCTCATGTCCCATCTTAACACTGTGAACATAGTGAAAAGTCACTACCAGACAAAAAGCAAGTCAGAAATATTGACAAAGAAATGTCCAAATACAGAATCTCCATTATCTTAATGCTTCATATGGGATGGGGAGGTGGCCAGAGTTAGAAAGGTGCTGCTACAAAGGGGAAGGCAGACAGGGGGTTTGGGTCTTCCGAACCCGATGTATTATTACTGGGCGGTGAATGTGGAGAAGGTGTGGAGCTGGGTCAGAGGGGTTGATTCCAAGTGGGACAGAATGGAGGAGAGTTTGTGTAGGGGTCGGGATTGAAGACACTAGCAACAGCGCCGCTCCCGATGGCCCCGGGGAAATACTCAGGGAGTCCGGTAATAATAGCTTCATTGAGAATTTGGAGGCAGTTTCGCCAACTCTTCGGGTTGGGGGCTGGGTCAAGGGAACCACGGGCGGAATTCTCCGCAGGGGGCTGAATTCGTGAAGGCCGTCGTGAACTCGGCCGAGGTTCACGACGGCCTCGGAGCCCGCTCCCCGCACCTAATTCACCCCCACCTGAGGGGGCTAGGAGCGGGCCTCCGTCTTTCCCGACCGCGACCTTGTCGCGCCGAGAATGTGAAGTCATCCGCGCATGCGCGGGTTGCTGGTTCCAATCTGCGCATGCGCGGATGACTTCATCGCGCAGACGGCACGAACCCGCGCATGCGCGGTGCTGTCTTTCTCCACCGCCACCCAGCAAGACGTGGTGGCTAGATCTTGCCGGGCGGCGGAGGGGAAAGAGTGCTTCCGTTTTGGACGCTGGCCCAACGATCGGTGGGCACTGATCGCGGGCCTGTCCCCTCCCGAGCACAGTCGCGCTGCTCCCATCCAAATCGGGCCCCTAGATGCCCCAAACGGACATCTGGCGCCCATATCACGACGGCAGCGAGCAGGTGTGTCTGCTGCCGTGTTGAAACGGGCGTGATGGCCCAGCCGCTTGGCCTCGGAGAATTGCCGCTCGCCGTATAAAACGGTGAGCGGCGATTCGTGGCGTGGGGAGAATAACGGGAGTGCGTGAAAAATGTCGGGAGGCCCTCCCGCTATTCTCCCACCCGGCGTGGGGGGGGCGGAGAATCGAGCCCCACAGATTTGAGCCAGGGAAGTGGGACGGAAATTTTCGGAGAAGGGGATTAAGACACTAAAAGATTTGTTCCTTGGGGGTCGTTTTGCAGGATTGAAGGATCTGGGAGCGAAGTATGGGCTGGAGCAGGGGGAAATATCCCGTACCAGCCTCCCCGGACAGGCGCCGGAATGTGGTGACTAGGGGCTTTTCACAGTAACTTCATTGAAGCCTACTCGTGACAATAAGCGATTTTCATTTCATTTTCATTTCAAATGTTTAGATACATGCAGGTTTGGGATTTTGCCAGGAAGGAGATACAGAGCTTGCCGGAGGAACCGGCCTCCACATTGCTGGAGGAGGTGCTGACGACAGGGGGGCTGGAGAAGGGGGTAGTGTCGGTGGTTTACGGGCTAATTTGGAAGAGGAGAAGACACCACTTGAAGGGATCAAAGCAAAGTGGGAGGAAGAGTTGGGAGAGGGTATGGAGGAAGGGTTCTGGTTTGAGGTGCTCCGGAGAGTGAACGCCTCCACCTTGTGCACGAGGTTGGGGCTGATACAGCTGAAAGTGATATATAGAGCATACCTTACAAGGGCGAAAATCAGCCGGCTCTCTGAGGGGGTAGAAGATGCGTGTGAACGTTGCGGGGGGGCTCCCGCAAATTACATACATATGTTTTGGTCCTGTCCAAATCTGGAGGATTACTGGAAAGAGGTTTTTAGGGTAATCTCTCAGGTGGCGCACGTAAAACTGGTCCCGGGCCCTCGGAGGCCATATTCGGGGTGTCGGACCAGCCAGGGTTTGGAAACGAGTGTAGAGGCAGATATTGTAGCCTTCGCCTCGTTGATCGCCCGAAAGCTGATCTTGTTGGGAAGGAGAGCAACCTCTCCACCTCGTGCCCTGGTGTAGCGGGGGGGGTCCTGTTGGAATTCTTGACTCTTGAGAAGATTAAGTTTGAACTGAGGAGAAGGATAGAGGGGTTCTATAATTCATGGGCGTTATTCATTATGCACTTTCAAGAATTGGATAACGTCGTACATTTGTTGGGGACATTTGTTGGGGTAGGGGGGGCAACTGTATGTGTTAATGGTGACTATGGGTGATTCCTGATTCCTTTTTGTTATTTGTTTATGTTAACATGCGGGCAGTTGTTTGGAGGGTTAGTGGGAGGATGGGATTGTTGTTGTTGATATGGGAAGTTACATTATATTCGTTACTGCTTATTGTTTATACTGCTTATTGTTGGTGGGTGCACATTTGGGAGAAAATGTGAAAAAGGAGAATAAAAATAAATATTTTAAAATAAATCTTAATGCTTGTGTACCCACTAGGGTGGCACAGTGGTTAGCACTGCTGCGTTACGGAGCTGAGGACCTGGGTTCGATCTCGGCACTAAGTCACTGTCCATGTGGAGTTTGCATTCTCCCTGTGTCTGTGTGGGTCTCACCCCCACAACCCAAAGATGTGCAGGGCAGGTGGTTGGCTACGCTAAATTGCCCCTTAATTGGGAAAAAAAATGTTGTTAAATGTTTGCATACCTGCTCTAAATTCCATTCCAGGAAGTTCCACAAAATACATTTCTTTAGGCTTCACCTCACTGTTGTTGCCTGAGTTTTGCTCTCGTAGTGGCTCTTTTATATAGTTCTCGTGTAATTCAAACCCTTTCTTCTTGATGTGTAACATCTGTTCTGCATATTTTTGATCTTCACCAACATTCTTCAATGTTCCCAGTGTGTGAGTGAGATTGTGGCGGCCATGCCATGTGTACCGATTCTTAGCAAGCCGACTCACCATATGCAAGCTTTCTAGAACATTCACAATATCGTAGATACGTCTACGTTCAACATCTATTGAAGGAGGAATTACAATTCTGTTAAGTAATCAAGTATACTATTTCTGACAGCAGATTCATACTTTGATCCTTCTACATGTCCTACTTAATCTTCTTTATATGAAAATATAACATCGAGTTTCATGATAATACTCAGAGTTTAACCCAATTTTCCCGTTTACATCTAAAATTACTCTCCTCTCCTACATTTGGCAAGTGATCTTTCGCAGATCCAAAGTTCTCAACAGTCCTCTGCTAAATTGTCCACATGGCATTATTCATGTGAAAATCCAAATAGTGAAAGCTGACCATTAAGTTGAGTCTTAATCATGCTTTTGTGTAATAGTAACAAGTGCATACTGCAGTATTGGTCAGCAGAGATGGAAAAGTGAGAATTCTAGTAGTTTGTTAGTCAGTGTGCTTTCCTGGCCCAAGATGATCAGGCTGCAGGAAGGAAAATTGAGTCCACCTACACTCCTGCAGCTGTGTTCAAATTATTTTTAAATAAGACCATAAAATGTAGATATTACAAGAAGTTGGAGATACCTCAACATATCATGTCTTGGATCAACTAATAAAGTAACTAGAATCTAAAACAGAAAATACTGGACCATCGCAGCAGATCTGACAGCATCTGTGGAGAGAAAAGGGAGCCAACATTTCGGGCCTGGATGTCTCTTTGTCAAAGCTTTGACAAAGAGTCATCCAGATTCAAAACGTTAGCTCCCTTTTCTCTCCACACATGCTGTCAGATCTGCTGAGATTGTTCAGTATTTTCTGTTTTTGCTTCAGATTCCAGCATCCACAGTAATTTGCTTTTAACTACAAATCTAATTGCTTCAAGGAAATTTGCTATAGAATAACCTGATATTACAGTAGCGAAAGTCTCTCTTCAATTGAGCTACACATGCCTCTCCAAGCACAAAGACCATTCACAAATTACATTATCGTAAATTGCCACAACTTAAGTCTTCAGCAGGAGGTTAACAACTACAGGTAATAAATGCCTCAAAAGAAAAATACTTTCTATCGGAGGTTAAATCAAAACTAAATGCAGCAATTTTCAGGTTTTCCCTAACCTTAAGACCTCCATCCACATATTGCACATATACTGAATGCAGATTTAGTGCATCAACTCACTCAGTTCTGTTGCTACTTCATCCAAGCATATATCATTGTTCACCGCAGGGTTGGGATAGTCAGGATACCGTGCCAGGAATCTAAAGCACAACAAACCCAGACTCTTTTCTTTGCGACTTGGATGAAATTTCTCAAATTCTTCCCCAGATAACTGGTCCTGAAATTCAATTACAGCCAGTTTACATCATGTTGCCATTTCAAAATGTTCGGATAGTATTTATTAGTTTTATTGCGTATTATTTTCCAAACCTGATTTTATATTGTAGAACTACCCATAATACAGAAATCCTGCTTACGGAGGCATGAAAGTAATGCTTCTGAATAGTTACTATACCTGTAAATTCTCATTTGTCTCCGAAGCATGATCGTCATCCACAAGCAACTCCTGCTTCTTCTTTTCCCTGCTCCTAATCTCTGGACTAGCAGCACTGATTAACATTTTCAAATTAGCGGTAGGTGTCCATGGTTCTCCAACAGGGGATTCCTGAAGCTTTTTGGTGTGGTCATGGTTCCTAAATCCTTTCTAATTGCTCCCAGTATGGAATGTGAGGTAGAGGATTGTTGCTTCAGTGGAGTTTTTGTTGCCTTTTTATGTGGTTCTAAAAATATATTTTCCTGTTTTGAAAGAGACAAAAATCCAAATTTTATGGGGCCATGCATCATTTTTGACATATTGTACAGAGTTGGTTAACGTAAATTGATCTCTGGTGCGGTAAACAAGCAGTAAGATTTTTCCAAACACTTTAAACCAATTATCAAGGTATAGTTTAGCTCAGTGGGCTAGACAGCTGGTTTGTAATTCAGAACAAGGCCAGCAGCGCGGGTTCAATTCCAGTACCAGCTTACCCGAACAAGCGCCGGAATATGGCAACTAGGTGCTTTTCAGGGACAATAAAAGATTATTATCCAATTTTTTAAAAAAAATGAGATATTTACACCCCATCAAAACAGACAGCGTATTTACCCATCCATTATGGAGATATTTAAAGGCCCCAGTTTGGAACTTGTCATCAACAGCCAATCCAGAGCAACATATTATAATTCATTTTAGTATATGTAAGAGTGTGGAGTGACATTAATTGCTTGGCTTTTTCAAAGATCCAACCAAATAGTGTCCTCCTGTGCTGTATTATTCTACAAAAGGTTACTATGGAAAAAATCTGTACAAATCGCTAGCAATAGCAAGCAACTTACCCTTTGGTTGATTTCAGGAATGTCATCTTCAGGTTTTCCATTTCTGTCAGCAGCATTCATGTTTTCGCTTAGATTTTGGAGTTTTAAACAAACGCTCGTCATCTTGTTTAACTAAAAAAACTGACAACATATTATTATTTGACTTTTTCCAACGTTAAAGTACTTCAATCCATCTGACTGTATTTAAAATATGGATTTGAATTACAGACTAAAGAATGACAAGTTTCACCGATGCTGAAAAGGGAGACAAAGGAGATAAATACCACCCTTGAAAAAAAAGTAAGCTAATGGTGAACCTTAGACAAGATATAACTAACTAAAAGAGAGCCCAGTAAGAAGTCTTACAACACCAGGTTAAAGTCCAACAGGTTTGTTTCAAACACTAGCTTTCGGAGCACTGCTCCTTCCTCAGATGAATCCATTCACCCGAGGAAGGAGCAGTGCTCCGAAAGCTAGTGTTTGAAACAAACCTGTTGGACTTTAACCTGGTGTTGTAAGACTTCTTACTGTGCTCCCCCCAGTCAAACGCCGGCATCGCCACATCATAAAAGTGAGCCAGTTTGGTCAGTTAGCCAGACGGCCAGGCGATGGTTCCGATTCATGGCAACATCAATTCCCCTTCCAGCTAAAGGCAGACTCCTAGCCCAGTCGCATAGTAAAATTACGACATAGGCCGTGTTTCAGCGAGCCTCAAATAGTCAACAATGAGTAGGGGCGAGGAAGAACTAAAAGGGGATAAAGACTGGCATTCATGTAGGACCTTTGATGCCTTTGAGTGCATTTGGCAAGTAGCCGCTGTTGTAATATGTAGTAGGAGGGCGGCAACCAATTTCTACGCAGCAAACTCCCACCTGAAAGGAATCTGATGATGATAATGACCAGATAATCTTTTTTGAGGATGCTGGTGATTAGGATACATTAGCTTAAAAAAAACATTATATCTAAAAGAAAATTGATTTTCATCAATGCACAGGTGGCAGCAGCTCCCCACCCCACCTTGTGTGGGCGGGACCTGGGCGCCAGGTGAGCCCTCGAGGACGCGACGCCCCGCCCCGCGGTGATTGACAGCGGCCGGCGGCCAGTGGCCGCTGCGTTGCCCCGAGCGACCGCCCAAACACTGGCCAAGGCGGGCCAATCAGCGCGGGGAGGAGGCGGGACACCCTTCCCCCATTGATGATTTCC